>NW_026892752.1:0-334366 GCF_033815535.1 Pezoporus flaviventris | reverse complement strand
TACTACCTTACTCTAGCTCCTTCTTGCCAATGAGTGGGCATATGATGATGGTGCACTCTGTGTAAACTTCCACCACATAGGTTGTGTACATCCAACTTCATCTGGATCTACAGTTGCACTCCCAGCATCCAGCCTATGACAGATCATCTCTAGAATGGCTAATTCCTGTAGTGAATTAACAGCTAAAGGTAGTGGAGGCCTTTTCTATTATGGTCCACTTGCTTGGGTGACATAACATCTTTCCTTCACAGCTGCCAAGAGCCACCTCCAGAGGCTGAGGGCTCATTTCTCTACTGCATTCTTTTTGTCAATTCCCCTTCCCTAGCAAGTTATCCCAACTGCTTGGGCTTCCCTACCTTCTAGTTCTCGACTGTTGGCCTCATTGTCCCAGCATGGGAGCAATGAGGTGATGATGTGCTCACCTGGAAGATGGCTGAAATCTTTTCATATATTCTGTAGTTCAGTCAAGGTCAGGGGTTGAGAAGTTACCTCTTCTTCTTCCTCTTCCTCTGATTCCTGTACTAATTCCTCTCATTCAGCTGTTATCCCCTCTAATTTGTGTGCTGAGTCTTCATCTTTCTTCACTGCACAAGTTGTTTCTTGTACCTTATGTTTGCTTTTCCTCTTGCTTATGGGGCAACTGACACTACATGGATTGATCCTTTGGTTCAGCTGTAGTGTCTTTCACTGAGGTTGTAGTGGCTGCATTGTCTGTCACTAGGGTTGAAGGGTCTGCATTATCTATTGCCAGGGCTTGAGCAGCTGCTGTGCTTGTCGCTGGAGTTGGGGTAGCTTCTGTTCTTGGAGTTGGAGTAACTGCATTGTCTGTTACTTTGCCATCAGATCTAGAGACATTTTTCCTGTTCCTTACAGAACACGGCTCTGTTGGTGTAGGCCAAGCCCCAGCACATTGTGGCAAGATGTCCCTCTCTGGTATTGCCAGGATGACAGCATAACTTGTCTAAGAGTTTTGCTAATTTTTCTGTATTTTGCATTTGTTCAGGAGTGAAGTTCCAAAGCACTGGAGGGGCCAAGTTGCCCAGGTGCTTGCCCATACAAGCCCACACACACCACCACTCAAGACTTTCCAGCCTTGGGGAAGATCTCTTGGTGGTCCTCTTAGATCGTCATTTAAACTTAGACAAGACCTCTGCTCAACCCTGCTTAGCTTCCAAGAACATACGAGATCAGGAATTCTCAGGGTGGTATGGCTGTAGGCAAAAAACAAAGATCATACTCAGCAACATGATGGCTCCCAGCAAAAGGAGCAGGATGCTTGCAAGGTCATTGAAAAGATGTTCAAGATCTTTAACATTTCCAAAATCTACTTCTACTGTAAATAGCCTGCTGATGGAGCGGAGGGTTTGAGGGAATGTCTCCTTAAAAGGTTGAAAACCTGAGCGAAGGAAAAAAAAAAAAGACCATAGAATCATAGAATAGTTAGGGTTGGAAAGGACCTTAAGGTCATCTAGTTCGAACCCCCCTGCCATGGGCAGGGACAAGGCACACTAAACCATGTCACCCAAGGCTCTGTCCAACCTGTCCTTGAACACTGCCAGGGATGGAGCATTCACAACCTCCCTGGGCAACCCATTCCAGTGTCTCACCACCCCAACAGTAAAGAACTTCCTCCTTATATCCAATATAAATTTCCCCTTGTGCTATCACTACAGTCCCTAATGAAAAGTCCCTCCCCAGCATCCTTATAACCCCCTTTCAGATACTGGAAGGCTGATATGAGGTCTCCACGCAGCCTTCTCTTCTCCAAGCTGAACAGTCCAAACTTTCTCAGCCTATCATCTTCATACGGGAGGTGCTCCAGTTCCTTGATCATCCTCGTGGTACTCCTCTGGACTTGCTCCAACAGCTCCATGTCGTTTTTATGTTGAGGACACCAGAACTGTACACAATACTCCAAGTGAGGTCTCACAAGATCAGAGTAAAGGGGCAGGCTCACCTCCTTCGACCTGCTGATCACACTCCTTTTGATGCAGCCCAGGATTTGGTTGGCTTTCTGGGCTGCGAGCGCACACTGCCGGCTCATGTTCAGTTTCTCGTCAACCAACATCCTCCTCTGCAAGGTTGCTCTGAATCTCTTCTCTGCCCAACCTGCAGCTCTGCCTGGGATTTTTCCAACCCAGGTGTAGGACCTTGCACTTGGCTTGTTTAAACTTCATAAGGTTGACATTGGCCCACCTCACAAGTGTGTCAAGGTCCCTCTGGATGGCATTCCTTCCCTCCAGCATATCAACCGAACCACACAGCTTGGTGTCATCGGCCAACTTGCCTAGGGCACACTCAATCCCACTGTCCATGTCACCCACAAAGATGTTGAACAAGACCGGTCCCAACACCAACCCTTGAGGGACAACACTCGTTACCGGTCTCCAGCTGGACTTTGAGCCATTGACTACATCTCTTTGGGTGCAGCCATGCAGCCAGTTCTTTATCCACCGAGTGGTCCATCCATCAAATTGATGTCTCTCCAGTTTAGAGACAAGGATGTCATGCAGAACAGTGTTAAATGCTTTGCACAAGTCCAGGTAGATGACATCAACTGCTCTACCCCTGCCCTTCAGTTCTGTAGGCCCACCATAAGAGGCCATCAAATTGGTCAGGCAGGATTTCCCCTTAGAGAGGCCATGCTGGCTGTCACCAAGCACTTTGTTGTTTTTCATGTGCCTTATCAAGCCTTCCAGGAGAATCTGCTCCAAGATTTTGCCAGGCACAGAGGTGAGACTGACTGGTCTGTATTTCCCCAGGTCATCCATTTTCCCCTACTTGAAAATGGGGGTTATATTTCCCATTTTCCAGTCATTGGTAACTTCACCTGACTGCCATGTTTTTTCAAATATGATGGCCAGCGGCTTAGCAACTTCTTTTGCCAGCTCCTTCAGGACCTGCAGATGGATTTCATCAGGTCCCATGGACTTGTGCACATTCAGGTTCTTAAGATGGTCTCTGTCCTGGGTTCAGCAGTAGTAGTCATGTTTCTCCTCCTTGGTAGCTGGTGCAGTGCTGTGTTTTGACTTTCAGCCTGGGAACAGAGCTGATAGCAATGTTTTGGTTTGGCCAAGGACTTTGTGAGCCTCATGCTCTGCCAGGGAGGAGGGGAAGCCAGGAGGAAGCAGAGACAGGACACCTGACCCAAACTGACCAAAGAGGTATTCCATACCACAGCATGTCATGCCAAGGATGTAACTGGGAGTTAACCGGAAGGGCTGGGAGACTGCAGGGTTGGAGGAGGTATGGGTCGGTGCTTGGTCGGGCTTGGGGGGTGAGTTATCAGTCAGCTGGTGCTGAGGTGTTGTATTCTCTTCCCTTGTTATTTCCTTTATCATTATTATCATTGGTGGTAGCAGTAGTGATTTGTGTTATACCTTAGTTACTAAACTGTTCTTATCTCAACCCGTGGGAGTTGCATTCTTTTCGATTCTCCTCTCTGTCCCTCCGGAAGTAGGGGGAGGGAAAGAAGTGGGGGGAGTGAGTGAACAAGTTACCTGACTGGGTTTAAACCACGACAGTTCTTTTTGGCGCCCAACGTGGGGCACGAGGGGTTGAGATAACAACAGATCTGACCGGATTAATAGTCACTCGTCACAATGCTGATTTATTGGCTCTCAGAGTTGTTCTTGTTGATCTCACAGCTTCAGAATGTTGTAACTTACTTAGAGCCAGTATTTGCTGTGTTAGTGTTTATCAAGTGTGGGGCCTGGGCTAAGGTTCTTGTCTCACTGTGCTTTATGGCAATTACTTGTAATACGGGTGGGCTCCAGCAGCAGGGCGGGACGGACATGGCCGTGGACTTGTACCTGGCTGTCCAGCTGCTCTTCACCGTCCTGGCCCTTGCCCTCTCCTCCATCTTTGTGAGGCCGTGGGGAGCCGAGGGGGAGCGGCCCCGGGAGCTGGCAGAAGCCGAACCGGCCCGGGAGAGCGGCCCTGGGGACCAAGCGGCAGCGGGAGCAGGGCTGGAGGCAGCGAGGGGACGGCTGCGCGTGGAGGAGGTCGGGGCAGTCGAGGAGAGGAAGGAGGCGGCTGCTGAGCAGTGGGAGAAGGCGTCTGTTATCAATATTGTAGCCAATTTTGGTTTAAAGTATAAGTTTTATCGAACTGAGTAAGCGATAGCAGATAAAACAGTGCTGGGTGCGCCGGGGAGTCCTCCGCTCTGCCGAAGACGCCCACACGTGGTCCCTGGGAGGTGGTCCCTGGGAGGTGGTCCTTTATCTTTTTTGGTTCAAGGCCCCAGCCAGTCCTGTCGCCCCTCCTCACTTGGATGTTAACATGGCTCTTCCCCATTGGTTCCCTTTGTTGCAGGGGTCTCATTACCGAGAAGTTTCGGGAAGTTTCGAGAAGCTCCCAGAGGCTTCGAGAAGCTTCCACTGCCAGCCTCCTCACCGTCGCAGCCCCCTCCCCTCAAGTGCTGCAACAAGACACCCCTTCGAGCCACCCAGCCCCCCTTTTCTCTCTCACAATCCTGTGCAACAATACAACTGACCTCCCCCCCATTACTTACAGAGTACAACAGTTACAGAGTCAAAAAGGAGTATTGTTTCACATAAGGACAGCCACAGAGAGCCTCCCTCCCCCCAAACTTCTTGATGAACAGACCCCACACATTACAATTGCCATAAAGTACAGAGAAAAAAACCTTAGCCCAACCCCAAAACTTGATATACACTAACACAGCAAATACCAGCTCTAAGTAATTTACTACGTTCTGAAACTGTGAGATCAAGAGAAACAACTGATAGCCAATAAACCAGTATTATAACAAGTGACTATTAATCTGGTCAGATCTGTCGTTATCTCTCTAAGGAGTAAATTCCTGTTTGTTAATCAAATCTTGCTTGCTTAAGAGTTACTGGAAAATTATGACACTTCGACATTTTGCTTATAGACTGCAGACATCCAGTAAAGTAAACGATGTATGGGGGAAGGTGATAAGGAGCCTTCCTCCCCACACCCACCGGGAGGCAGAATGAGACTCCTTATCAACAGGCCGGAGCCTTCCTCCCCACACCCACCGGGAGGCAGAATGAGACTCCTTATCAATAGGTCACACAGAAGCAGAGTACGCCAGGAAGTGACACGTATATCGGATGAAGAAGAGTATAAAACCAGTGACTTTGGGGAAGTGGGTTGTGCGGCATTGGCGGAGCAAAGACTCCCCGGCCGCCCAGCGCTGTTTTGCTTGCTCTCGCTTGCTCAATAAACCGATTTGATTCATTGGTCTGGCTCTCGTCAATTTATTTGAGCCACGTTCTATCACAATTTGGTGCCGTGACTCGGATAGAGGCAATCTGGTGCGAAGACCCACACAAGAGAGGCGCCCCGCTGTATAGTGGCCCTTGCTTGGGTGCTAACTCACCATACCCTCTACCGACGAATCAACAGGAAGCAAAAGAAAGCAGGCAACCCCGTAATCTTTGTGCACGAAGCTCCGAACGAACACGCAGGAGTGCGTAAGTATAGGCCGGTTACCCGTTCGGTTGGGGTTGGCTATCCCGGAGTGTGCCTGTGTGAGACGTCCAATTAAGGACGAAGCAAGTGCAGACCCCTTAGTAGTGCGGTTCCCATCTCCCGCGAGGGACTGGGCCATGAACAGGGTGCAAAAAGACTGTGTGTGTGTGAGAAGGCACTCCGGAAGATGGGACAGAAGAAAAGCAAGCCTTCTGATTCCATGGGGGGGTTGGAGCTTAAGGCTAAGCTACCCCAGATATCACCGGATAGTCCATTGGGATTGATGATTAAATATTGGGATGACTACCCTTCTAGGTGGGGTAAGGACAAAGTAAAAATGGTACATTACTGTATGGAAGTTTGGGGAGGTAAACAGATTAGAGGTGATCATTTATATTGGCCCTTATTTGGGTCCTTTAAGGACTGGATCTGCCAGTCTTTAAATATTTACATTAACACAAAGGAACCATTTAGTTTGGAGGAAAGCGAGTATGCAAGTTTATGGATAGGGTCCGAGACTAGGACAAATTTATATCCTTTAAAAGAAAGAAAAGGGGGGGCAAAGAAGAAGACGTGGAGTGAGGATGAAATCCCCATTTCGCCTCCCCTTTATATGCCACCACCACCGCCACCGCAGCCCTCTCCTCCTCCAACAGCTCCAAACTACCCCTAGTTCCCCCGAGGAGAACAGGCGGGTGACCCGGAGCCAAAGTAGGGCAAGGGAAAGCAGGGGTAATCTATATCCCCTCCGAGAGGTTGCAATGGGAGGAGCGCAACCTGGTATGGGATATGTCTCTGTCCCTTTAAACTCAGGAGACGTTAGAGACTTTAAGAAGGAAATGGGTAACTTATTAGAGGATCCCCTGGGAGTTGCAGAACGAGTAGACCAGTTTTGGGGGCCCAACGTTTACACCTGGGATGAACTGCAGGCCATATTGGGTATTTTCTTCACGGCAGAAGAAAGGGATATGATCCGGAGGGCTGGAATGAGAATTTGGGACCAGCAACATCAGCAAGGTCCTGCGGCGGATGTTAAGTGGCCCCTCCAGAGACCTAATTGGAATAATCAAAATGAAATGGATAGAGGCCATATGCAGGACTTAAGGACTATCATAGTTCAGGGGATAAGGGAATCGGTCCCTAGGGGACAAAATATTAATAAAGCCTTCAGTGAGCACCAGAAGAAGGATGAAACCCCTACGGAATGGTTAGAGAGACTTGGAAAAAAATCTCCAACTTTATTCAGGGCTAGATCCTAGCACGCCGGTAGGGCAAGCCTTACTAAAAACACAATTTGTAGCTAAATCATGGATGGATATTAGGAAGAAGCTGGAAAAAATAGAAGATTGGCAGGACGGCAGTTTAGATGAACTACTGAGAGAAGCTCAGAAGGTATATGTTCATAGGGAAGAGGAGACGCACAAGAAGCAGGCTAGAATGCTGGTAGCAGCGGTCAGAGAAGGACAGAGGGTACCCACTCCTAGGAAGGGGCCTGAACCCCAACAATCGGGATTGGGACCCCGGAGGCCTCCAAGGGAAAAAGAACGAGGAATGGTGGTTTGTTTCTATTGTGGAGGAAAAGGACATGTTAAGAAAGACTGTAGAAAGAGGATGATGGATGAGAAGATGTTCAAGGAAGATTAGGGGTGTCAGGGGCTCTATCTGCTGGGGACTCGAGAAAGAACAGAGCCCTTGATAAAATTAAAAGTGGGTCCCTGGCAACAAAGAAGTTGAGTTCCTAGTGGACTCAGGAGTGGAAAGATCAACTGTTCAAAAACTGCTCCGAGGATGTAAGATATCCCCGGAGACGGTACAGGTTATTGGAAACAAAGGAAAACCAGGAATAAAAACTGATTACTGAGAATCAGAAAATTGGTGGGCTCATAAGTGCCTTTAAGGGCGGCTATCTATATCCAAAAGGGGAGACGATTGGAACAAGGGGAACATATACCCGAGAGCCCTAAACTCTGCCCTCAAGGATATTAGGATTCAACTATGGCTGAGCCCCTTCAGCGACTGCTGCCGAGAAGAAAAATGACCTCGCTGCTCCAGGCAACAGAGTAGGCGATGGAGGCAGAGGCGTACTAAGGTGGGGATATAGAGGGACCATAGCCACCAAAAGTTTAGGGTGGAAAGAGGCGCAAATTAAGTGGATGGGCCAGGTGGGTAGTAAGACCCCTACCAAATTTCGAGGGAAGGATTGGAAATCGGATTTATGAGAGGAGGTAACCCACCAATTTTCTGGATCATCTATTGGATATGGGGATGGACATTAATCCCGGTGTTATTGTAAGAACTGACACGTAACCACCGGAATGGTTATATGAGGTGCTTTATTGCAGCGCTGGGAAACCAGGGGCACACGCCCAAATCTGGCTTCAACCCCATTACATCGCGCTCTCAATTTATACACTAAAAATGTTGTCACTAATACATATTCAACACAGATTACATCATTGACTAATACATATGCATCAAGGATTGCCACATCAGCCTATTACGACATCCGCCTCTTTTGCGCTCGCGCAGCCCCCCTCTGGTGGTCGTCCTGATGAAGTAAGGAGTCTTCCTCGGATGAAGTAAGAAGTCTTCCTCAGGTTGTCCTGCTCACTTTTCTGTTCCTTGGACATGTCCCAATCATTATGTGGACGCCAGCATTCTCTTATTTTCACTTGACTACTCCTGGTACCTTCGTGAGTTCTGCTTCGGTAGAGTTTCACAATACTCCCCTAAATCCACCCATATACACTTCCCTATATATGGCTATGTTAATTGCTTATCATTATAGCTACCATTGTAATATTTAGTTATAAAGTAACTAAGATACACAATAGCAGAATTTCAACTTGTTCTTAATACAAAAGAAACCCTCTGCTGATTAACAGATTTTCAAATATAATCATCTTTTCTCTTTGTATTATTGTTTCAACACACAATTTCACCTATTACTAACACCGGTAAAAGGATATGTCCATCAACCTTTCAAATGGACCTTGTACAGATGGGAAGATCAGCAAGTAGTCCAAAGTATAACCACATCAGGAGGGCCCACTTTTACTGCTAGCCTCTGTCAACTAGTGCCTAGAAGCCCGTGTTTAGATCGTGTGGGATTTTACTTCTGCCCAAGTTCGAATCCAGGAAGAGGATATTGTAATCACCCCGGGGAATATTATTGTGTCTACTGGGGATGAGAAACAATAGCTTCAGATTAGGTCCCTGGAAATCCAGACAAGTTTTTAAGGGTACAATGGGGGCCTTGTGGATGCACCCCTCCGGAAAAAAATTGGAATGGAGGAGTAGTATTGGCTCCCCGTGGGAGAATCAAACTGGGGAACTGTCAGCATCTTATGATTAATGTAATGAACCCTTTTGACCAAGGGTGAATAACGGGGAAAACTTGGGGGGTACGATATAAGGAACCAGGAGCCGATAGAGGGGGCCTCATTTTAATAAAGAAGGAACCAATCCCACAAGATCCTAAACCCGTAGGACCTAACAACGTACTAGCAGAAAAGCCATCAGAGGAAATTCCTAAAAAAGACGAAGTGGGGGTTAAAAATGACACAATAATTTCCAACAACTCAATGATTCTCGTATTAAATGACACTCAAAATCCTAAGGACAGTAATGGAGACAACTTTCTTTGGAAATTAATGGAAGCTAGTTACCAGTTGTTAAATGCCACCAATCCCAACCTAACTGAACACTGCTGGCTGTGTTATGGGATAAAGCCTCCTTTTTATGAAGCAGTGGGAGTTACTACAAAGGCTAGGCGTGTAAATGGTTCTAACCCAGCAGAATGTACATGGAGAAAAGAAAATCAAGGGATAACATTGACTCAGGTCACTGGAAAGGGTAGATGCATAGGAAAAATTCAAAAAAGTCAAAAACATCTATGTGACGTTAATACAACTGCTACTAAACAGAAAAAAAACAGCTAAGTGGTTATTACCAGCCAAAAACGCCAAGGGGGTTTGCTCAAACATAGGTGTAACACCTTGCCTGTCGCTAGAATTGTTTAATGATTCCTCAGATTTTTGTATCCAAGTAATGATAATACCAAGAATTCTTTACCATCCTGAAAATTTTATGTATGACCACCAGACTGCCCAAGACCATCACCTGTTTAAACGAGAACCTTTCACTGCATTAACGATATCCACTTTGATGATCTTGGGAGGTACAGGGGTAGCCTCATTAGTAAAACAAAGTAAAGAATTTCACACCTTAAGAATGGCTGTAGATGAGGACTTAGTCAGAATCGAACAATCCATAAGTGACCTAGAAAAATCTGTACGGTCGTCATCTAAAGTAGTATTACAAAATCGAAGAGGATTAGACCTAATGTTCCTCCAACAAGGAGGGCTTTGTGCCGTACTTAAGGAAGAATGTTGTGTGTATGCTGATCATACTGTAATTGTAAGGGATACCATGACCAAGTTACGAGAAGGACTAGAAAAAAAGGAAAGGGAGAGAGAAGCCCAACAAAGTTGGTATGAGTCATGGTTTAATTACTCTCCATGGTTGACTACATTACTGTCTACCATTGCAGGCCCCTTAATATTGGTAATTCTGGGACTAACTTTTGGCCCCTGTGTGTTTAACAAAGTGACTGCAATTGTGAAAAGCAGTCTAGAGGCCGCCCACTTGATGCTCATTAGGGCTCAATACGAGCCACTATATCAGGAATCTGCAGTAGAAGACGCCTTAATTATAAGCCACACGGAACTCCAAAGATTTGATGAACAAAATGGTAAACAGAAAAAGGGGGGATTGTAATGAGTAAATTCCTGTTTGTTAATCAAATCTTGCTTGCTTAAGAGTTACTGGAAAATTACGACACTTCGACATTTTGCTTATAGACCACAGGCGTCCGGTAAAGTAAACGATGTATGGGGGAAGGAGATAAGGAGCCTTCCTCCCCACACCCACCGGGAGGCAGAATGAGACTCCTTATCAATAGGTCACACAGATGCAGAGTACGCCAGGAAGTGACACGTATATCGGATGAAGAAGAGTATAAAACCAGTGACTTTGGGGAAGTGGGTTGTGCGGCGTTGGCAGAGCAGAGACACCCCGGCAGCCCAGCGCTGTTTTGCTTGCTGTCGCTTGCTCAATAAACTGATTTGATTCATTGGTCTGGCTGTCATCAATTTATTTGAGCCACATTCTATAACATCTCAACACCTCAAGGTCCCGTATCCTCAACGGACTTCAGACGCCTCTGCCGCCACGCAGTCCATACGGCATATGATGTGGCCAATTTCTCTAGTTTTTCCCGACACCCTCATGCTGCTGGAGTGGTGGCTAATAAAGCTTGTGGTTGCCCTACCCCTCTCGCTTTTCCAGTTAGTAGTTCCTGTTTCAACTGATCTATCTGTTCCGCCAAGTCTTGGATTCACCCCCAGGTTACTTTAAAAACACTAAGCAGGGCTCCTCCCATGCACCCAGCATGTTGCAGATGACCTTTAGGCTTTTGCTTGTGGTGTCTCTACAAACTGCCCCCAATACTTCAATAGATCGAGAGGGCATTTTTTTTTCACTCCATGGCTCCAGCCCCACCTGAGTACAGGTTTTTCCACCTATCTCACAAAGTACTCCATGACTCTGGTGTCCACCCTGGCTGTTCCAGTGGTGTAGCACTGGGAGCCGAATTGGAAGGCAGCTTCTATTGAACATGGTTACCTAACCCTATCAAATAACTAAAGGGGCCTCACTGCCTTTTTACGCCCCTCCCCCCCTTTTTCTTTTTTCCTCTTCAAGTCGTTCACCCTGCTCTGTGCAGCTACAGATGCCTGCCTGCCTGCCCCAAAGAAGCTATAAATACCTGCTGGCAACTGCACTTTTGCATTAACTGTTTCTTGCCCGGAATGTTAATCAGCTACCTGTTAAAAATTTTTACGCGAGCCTGACAATAAAAAATAGACAGAACACTGTCTCTTGGTGCAGCTACACACTTCACTGACCAAGCCCTGTCCTCAATACACACACACAAGGGATCCCACAAGCACACTCCACACAACTACAATACTTGACACACAAAATCCAGACAATCATTACCCGCTACACGGCCCCACATACAGAATGTGGCGTAATTGGTACCTGTGTACCCCCAGTTCGTAGGAATATGTGGCATAACCTGGTAGAGGTGCACTCCACTACCTGGCCCCACGAATTCTTGTTATACCAAACTATTTCTCTCGTGCTCTCTCAGACCCAGAATCCCATCCTCATCACCATTTATGTTCCAGAGTACAAGGATTCCAGGTGAGAGAAAACAAGAGACAAACAGAAAACTTTCAACTAGTTTATTAATATAGGAAAATATAGAGAATCTAACAGATACAGTAAAGGATATTTCCAAAGAGTATATACCTTACCAACCCCAAGGACCCTATGAAGATGATCAGCAAACCAGCTCCAAGGATCCTCAACACAGTGCAGATACAAAGGGTTGACCAATGTACAGGGGGGTTGTACAAGGGGGTTGCACAAGAGGGTTGTACAAGGGGGGTTAAAGGAATTTTGCTTTCTTAACAGAAAGTATTGTTTGCAAATACCTATCATGCTTGCCATGCAGTACCAGGACAATAAGCTACTGATAAAAGGGGGAGAAAGACTGATAAGGGGGATAAACAGTTACTTAGTTCCAGTGAAAACCAGCTTTGCGGTTTGGACATTGACCAGACTCCTAAAGAGCGTGCATGACAGCTAGAGGTGAAAAGTTCAGGCTCCAGGAAGACTCATTTACTTCATCTTGAAGACCCCTATTCGCAAGAGGAAGACTCATTTACTTCATCTTGAGACCCTCGCCCACGACCACGAGGGGGCACTGTGCAGGCACAAAGGACCTTCTAGCTCATTATAATACCAAGTGGGGATAGGACATGAATATGTATAGGTGCATTGTGTAACCTTATGAATCTGTATAACTTTAAAGAATAAATGTAAGAGGGAAATAACACTGGGGTGCGCATTCTTTGGAGGAGCTATCCCCATGTGCCTCAGCGCTGAATAAAAGCATACCTACGAGTTGTGGAGTCTGTCCGTGTATCAGTGCGAGGAAGTAGGCTCTACTGTGGCAGGCACCCCCGCAGAGGCAACATTGACCTGGATGGTGCGAAGATCTGCAACCTCACATCACATGAGGCTCGGGATTTTATACTGACAAAAATGCACACTCATTCTGGCTCAGGGGCAAGCCTACGTGGGAAGAAGTGGCCAGCAATACCTAGAAAGGTGTCCAAGGGTCGAGACATTTCCAGGGAGTTCTAAAGTAGAACTTTCTGGGTAGGAACCAAAGCAGGACCTTCCCGGGAGCCGCCAAAGCAGGACTCTCTGGGAAGGAGCTAAAGCAGGACACAGTGAGGCAGGGGGAGCCACCACGGACCATTACTTCATGTGTTAGGCTCGCCTAACACAGGGACCTTCCAAGCTCATCTAGTCCAACCCCCCTGCAGTGAGCAGGAACACCTTCAACTAGATCTGGCTGCCCAGAACCACATCCAGCCTCGCCTAGAATGTCTCCAGTGATGTGGCAGCCACCACTTCTCTGGGCAACCTGGGCCTCGGAGGGTGCTCTGCCCAAACAGCAGTGATGCAGGAAGAGCTCCAAGAACATCCAATGGCCGGGGGTAACAGTAGGCACTTCCCATCTCCACAGTCAGGACCGAGCAGGACATAAGCTTGGGAGACCTCAGGGCAGAGGTGACAGCCTGGATGGCCCCACGAGGTGACTAGCCCAGGCTGACAAGAGACAGGCCTCCAGCCCCAGCCTGCTGTGGCTCCTGCCACTGCCCAATGACACCTTCGTGTTCCCCAGGCCCGGGCAGGCCTGGCCCAGAGCCGGCTACCTTCGGGAGTGCCTCAGCAGCACTGGGCCCGCATGTCCAGAGAGTTCCTACGGCTCTGCTCCTCATCGGGGAGCCGGTGCCGTTTCGCAGGCAGCTCCATGGGCACAGTGGGACCAGCCTGAGCACCAAGGGCTGCCCCCCACGCCCCCGAACACTACAAGCCAGACCCACTCGGTCACTACGGGGCTAGGCACTACCCTCACCGCGCTTCCATCCACAGGCCAGCCTCCACCACCCACTCCCGGCCACAGGGCGCCCCCGGCACCGTTCCCCTCCCGTTCCTGGCCTATCCCGCTCTCATTTCTCGATCTCAAGCGCCGCCACATTCCTCTTCTCTTACAATTTATCGTTCAACGCCCGCACTACTCCAAGCGACAGCATTACCAAGTCTCGCTACACGTTCATAGCCGAACCCAGCGCTCGCACCCATCGGAACCAATTCCGTGACCCAATCCCACGTTGGCGGACGCCCCCTGGCGGCGCGGAAGACCACCCACCACCGCCTCACCAGGTCCTGCTGCTCTATAGAATCCCCGACTTGTTTGGGTTTCAAGGCACGTTAAAGCTTATCCAGCTCCCATCCCCTGCCACGGACAGGGACACCTTCCACTGGACAAGATTTCTCCAAGCCCCATCCAACCTGGCCTTGAACACCGCCAGGGATGGGGCAGCCACAGCTTCTCTGGGAAACCCATTCCAGTGCCTCCCCACCCTCACAGGGAAGAACTATCTAACCTCAATCTCCCCTGTTTAAGCTTGAACCCATGATCCCTTGTCATATCACTACAGTCCCTGATGAAGAGTCCCTCCCCAGCATCCTTGTAGCCCCCCTTCAGATACTGGAAGGCTGCTATGAGGTCTCCATGCAGCCTTCTCTCCTCCAGGTTAAACAGCCCCATCTTTCTCAGCCTGTCTTCAAACGGGAGGTGCTCCAGTCCCCTGATCACCCTCGTGGCACTCCTCTGGACTTGTTCCAACAGCTCCATGTCCTTCTTATACAGAGGACACCAGAACTGTACACGATACTCCAAGTGAGGTCTCACAAGAACAGAGTAAAGGGGCAGGATCACCTCCTTCAACCTGCTGGTCATGCTCCTTTTGATGCAGCATAGAATATGGTTGGCTTTCTGGGCTGCAAGCTCACACTGCCTGCTCATGTTCATTTTCTCATTGGTCAACACCCCCAGGTCTTTCTCTGCAGGGCTGCTCTGAATCTCTTCTTTGCCCAATCTGTAGTTGTGCCTGGGATTGCTCCTACCCAGGTGTAGGACCTTGCACTTGGCATGGTTAAAATGCATAAAGTTGGCATCAGCCCACCTCACAAGCATGTCGAGGTCCCTCTGGATGGCATTCAATGAATCAAATGACCAGTGGAACTCCCATCTGAAGATGGGCAGTGCCATGTACAATCAACTAAGAACCCCATGTGTATTAAGATAAAGAGACAATAAGCATACATGCCTGCTTCTGAAACTTTGTGAGAACCATTATAAGATAACTTTGTATTTTCTGTATTTACTGTGCTGAAAACAGGTATTGGGGAAAATGTGGAAAATCATAGTGACAATGAACTCTTATCTATTAGGAATTCAAGGGAAAAACTTGAAACAGGAAGCCCAATTTGACCAAATGAGAGGGATGCTGGGATTCTAGGATGCCCAGTCAAATAGTGGATAAATATTACTAAGGAACAAAATTCACAAACTATCCAATTTGATGCCTATCAAGTACTTGAATGTGAAGATCTAAAAGAGCAAAGAAAGTTAAGCAGTTACAGTAAAGACTTATGCCCAGAGTATTATCTCCAACCATACTGAGGATAGCCTTGTCTTGGATGGAGTGATGTTTGGTTTACAAATGCCTTTAATGGGTGGATCTCACCCAGTGCTTAGAGAAAATCTCTAAAAAGTAAAATTATGATATTTAAAGGTCACGTAGGACCTGACTGTGGGGATTTACAGTGTGAGCCCATAGCTCTTGCCATTGCAATTCCTGGTGGGGAAGTCAAGTTCATGGCCTGGGGGCAGATGTGACAGGAGGAGATCCAATTGCTAAATTTAGAATGGTGGTTTGGGAACCAAAGAGGAATGAATGTGGCCAGCCTAATCCTAAGGTAGTAAAGGTAATTGAAATTAAAAATTTGAAGTAGATATTTGAAACAGAAACAAATGCCTGGGTAGAATGGGTCAAATATACAGTGAAGAGTTTAAATAGAAGCAATTGTTATGCAGGATGACCTACAGCACAGGTAGTCCCTTTTCCATTAGGATGGACTTGAGACCCACAGGGAATGATGTGCATAATCCCACTCTACCAGGAGAAGGCTGCCTGGGGAAACAAAACCTCTAAGTCCCTCTCATTCTTATTCCCTGGTCTGCAGGACAAAATCATCAGGGTGCCTCCTACTTTCTCCACAGCATCTGGTAATCATACAGCTTGTCTCTCACAACAGGGTGTGAACGCTACCAGGTATCTAGGAGAATTAGAGACACGTGCAGACCTACTAAATGTGACTGAGGACGATGTAGGAAACTATTCAGCTATAAAGATTTCCAGAGCAGACTTATGGTAGTACTGTGGGGGGAAAATCCTAAGGTCTACACTTCCTCCGAACCGGAAGGGCACCTGTGCAATTGTTCAATTCGCAATTACATTTACCTTGGCATTTGAGAGGGAAACAAATTCCTCAAGGCATAAAGAGAAGTATTTTAGGGACAGCCTTTGACTAAAGAAACTATATTGATTCAATTGGAGTCCCTGACGAACACAAAGCTGGAAATCAAATAGAAACAGGGTTTGAATCTTTTTTGTGTGTGTTTTGTTAGGTTACAATCAATAAAAATGTAGATTGGAAAAATTATATTTATTATAATCAGCAGTAGTTTATAAATCATTCCAGGGATGCAATAAAAGCAATTGCAAAACAATTAGATGATACCAGCAGGATGGCATGGAAAAATAGAATAGTTTTAGATATATTAGCTGAAAGAGAAGGGGTATGAGTAATGCTAGGGAGTAGGTGTTGCACATTTATTCCAAATAATACAACACCAGTTGGAACCATAACCAGAGACTTACAGATCCTCACTACCTTGGCAGAAGAATTGGCTGAAAAATTCGAGAATAGATAGTTCATTAAAAGGATGGTTAGAATCCTGATTTGGAAAATTGAGAGGAATGGTGTTATCAACTTTTACTTCTCTAATTGTAGTAGCAGTAATATTAACAGCTATAGGATGCTGCATAATTCCATGTATAGGAAGTCAATTCTGCCACTTTAGTCTGTATAGGAACAGCAACTTTCATCGATTATGGAACAAACCCCTCCTTGTGATGCCAGTAACATGTCTAGAGCCGTTCAGTCTTGTAATATCACCTTAGATAGGCTGGTTATCTCTTGTTGTTCTGCCTGGATTATATCAGTGTTTTTACTTTCCATTTCCTCTATGGTTGCTGAGATGTTTACAACTGCCTTCTCTAATTTACTTACTGCCAAAGGTGGAATTAGCCCTCTTACAAAACTATGAAATGCAGTGTTGCCATTCAATAATAGGGTTAAACCCTCGCTTAATTCGTTTAGTAAAAGTTCTAATCCAGGTCCCGGAAGTATACCTGTGGATAGTAGTAAAATTGGTTATTACAGCACATAAGGTGCATGCCCCCTTCCAGTTGGGGGGTGGAATCTTAAAAGCATTTTCCTCACATAACCAATACCATCCTTTACCTTTAGGAACGGGCCATCACTGAACTACGATACCATCTATATTGATAGTATGATTGCAATTTGAATGGTGACCTACATCTGTGGCATTTAAACAAGCATGATCTCCTACCCTGGTTCCTGGTGTAATACATCTTTGTGCTCAGGTACAATATTTATTACCTGGATTAGGATTAACTATCCCAAATTTTAACCTTTCCCTTGGACGTAGATTGCTGGTGTTCACCCACAAATTTGTCCATGAGATAGTGTTAGGAATTGGAACTCCAGTTAATGGAAGTTCTGGATTTTCTCCTGATTTAGGCAACTGTGCACACACCCAACAGTCACTAAGATTAAAACCGTAGCAACATTCTGCACTAACTTCAGGTATATGTTCGGGTCCCAAGCTTGTGCACCAGTTATCATATGAGTCCAAATTACGACCGATGCAATTTCATACGGAAGGGTCCTGAAGGTTCGATATGCCATGTCTTCTCTGGCTCTGGTGCTTGCTTTATTCTTGAATAATGTATCCAAACAGGTTGATCCTTTATCTTCACTGCTAAAAAGGTGGTCAATAATATCTGGTACAATCCTCTCCACTTCTCCTTTAGAGGATCTCCTGAAAAATTCTTAACATAAACCCAGTCTCCAGATCTGAAAGAGTGAATCAGATAAGACAAAACTCTTGCACTTGTCCCTACTATTCTCTTATTTATCTCCTCCAATAGTTTTGCCAGACTGATCAGAAACTGCTGGAGATAGCCTTCTCCCTCTTCCTGAAGACTTTCTCCTTTAAACTGGGACTGATATGGTCTTCCATAAAAAATTTCAAATGGGCTAACCTCTTCTTTCAACCAAGGTTTAGTTCGAATTCTTAATACAGCCAGTGGTAAACATTGGAACCAATATAAATCCATTTCTTGACATATTTCGATGGTAGAGTTTGAGATCCTCAGGACAGTGAGAAGAGCATGCAGTAAGAACACTGCCCTGGACTTCAAAAGAGCAGACTTTGGCCTCTTCAGGAACCTACTTAGTAAGGTTCCATGGGATATAGCCCTAGAGGGCGGGGGTGCCCAAGACTATTGGTTGATATTCAAGGATCACCTCCTACAAGCTCAGGAGTGTTGCATCCGAACCAGAAGGAAGTGCAGCAGGAGGGCCAGGAGACCTCCTTGGATGGATAAGGAGCTCCTGAGGAAAATTCAAATGAAAAAAAGAGGCTTATAATAAGTGGAAGCAAGGACAGGCGGCCTGGGAAGAGTACAGGGATGTTGTCTGGGAAGCTAGGGACCAGGTTAGGAAAGCTAAGGCCCAGTTAGAATTAAACTTGGCTAGGGACATTAGGATAACAGGAAGGTATTCTACAGGTACATAGCAAATAAAAAACAGACTAGGGAGAACTTAGGCCCCCTCAGGAAGCTCTCGGGAGAACTAGCTACACAGGATTTGGAGAAGGCTGAGGTTCTGAATGACTTCTTACCCTAAATCTTCACTGGCAAAGGCTCTGACCACACCACCCAAGTCTTGGAAGGCAGACACAGGGACTGTGAGAATGAAGACCTTGGGCCCACTGTAGGAGAGTGTTGCAGAATGACTCTAAGAGCAGAACCATAGAGTTCTGGAGGACTGTGCAAGCAAGGCAGGGGATGGCCCCCACAGGTAGCTGGAGACCGGACCTGGGAGGAGAATGTGGAGGAAGCTGTGGGGGCTAATCAATACTGTTATGCCAAGAAGGAGTGGCTGAATACCACTCCTATATATGTGTGAACTGCGTCACAAATAAAGGAGAAGTTGCTTATCACCCATATTGGGTTGGCCTGTCTGCTTCTCCTCGCCGCTTACAAATGGCGCCCGAACAGGGACGCGGACTACAGGGCCCTGGTCGCTGGGGACCCGGATTACAGGGCCCCGGTCGACGGGGACCCGGATTACAGGGCCCCGACTAGCGGGGACCCGGATTACAGGGCCCCGACTAGCGGGGACCCGGGATACAGGGCCCCGACTAACGGGGACCCGGATACAGGGCCCCGGCCGACGGGGACCCGGAATACAGGGCCCCGGCCGACGGTGTGAAAAACTAGGGACTATGGTATTGTTTATTAAGATTTATGCTAAGCCTGATGTAAAGATTAGACAACAAAAGAAAAGATAACCGTGGTCGCTTGTGCAGATTAAACCAGACACCGCTTGCGCAAGTTTTGAGGAAATATCTGCAAGTTTTGAGGAAATATCTGCAAGATGTTCTAAAAAACTGGCAGACATATGGGTGGGGGCAACTATTGCTTTGCTTAAGTGCTTTACTTGCATAAGTTGACACCAAAATTACTTACAAACCGCAAGACGCTTACTAAGGGCTTTTGCAAAACAATTCTAAAAATTATTGCACAGCAAGTTGAAGACCATATATGGAAAAGGATATCTAAAGGTAACCGAGGAGGACTTCAAGCCTTCAGCCTCAAGCAACTGGGGCATGCGCAGAGTACTCCGTTGAAGATACGAATGCGGAACTGGAGGACTGATAAAAAGGGACTGTTAGAACTGTTCAGTACGGCAGTTGTCGGAGCGCAGACTCCCCTGTCGTCCAGCGCTGTCTTTGCTCATATTCTACTTGCTATAATTAATAAAATTCAATTGGATTATGATCCGTTGTGGTCTCAATTTATAACAGTTTCTTGGTGCCGTGACTCGGATAAGGAACGGTGGGCTTTGGTCCTCCGGGGAGGCGCCCCGCGACATTTCGCGGCCCCGCGACCAACAGCTCACCCCAACCTTACCGACGAACCTAAATTCTAGAATAATGAGCAAAGGAGAAACCAGTAAAATCCCATAAAATTCTGTGCACAGGAGTCCGGACGAAGACGCAGGACACGTAAGTATATTGCGAAATTTTTCGCAGGTTTGCCGTTCAGGCGGGATTGGGTTTCCTGGAATATAACAAATGAGAGGTTCGATATACTGAACCAAGCGAGTGTGGACCCTTAAGTACTGCGTTTTCCATCTCCCGCGAGGGACTGGGCCAGGAACAAGGGGAGTGACTGAGTGTGTGTTTGTGGATATTCCAGAAGATGGGGGCGAAGGGCAGCAAGCCTTCGGCTCCCATGGGAAGGGTACCTACTGTACCTAAGAATACCCCTCTGGCATATATCTTAGATAATTGGAGATATTTCCCTGGAACCCAAGGGAAAGATAAGCAGAAGATGATAGAATATTGTACTAAGATATGGGGAGGGAAGAAGATTTTTAAAAATGTCTTTTGGCCAGTCTATGGGTCAGAAGAAGATTGGGTAAGACAGCAATTAAACCTCTGGGTTAATAGTAAAAAACCCCTTAACCCGGAGGAGAGTCAATATGCAGAAGTCTGGCTGAAAAAAACAGGAACTAGACTTTATCCATTGAATGAACTGAAAACTAAATTAAAGAAAAAGAAGGAAGAATTGGATGAAACCCTTCTGACCCCCCCTCCTTATATTCCTCCTCCTGCTCCCACAGCCCCTCCAGAGGCCCCCAGAGCATCCACTCCCCCACCAGAGTCGGAACAAGAGTCTCCCCCTCCTCCTAGACGCGTAACTAGAAGTCAAAAAGGGGCAGCTCAGATGTACCCTCTAAGGGAAATACCCATGGGGGGACCTCAACCTGTGATCGGATATATTTCCGTACCTTTAAATTCGGCTGACCTACGAGATTTTAAAAGAACCGAGATGGGAAACTTAATTGAGGACCCACTCGGAGTGGCAGAAAGATTAGATCAATTCTTGGGACCAAACCTTTATACTTGGGATGAGATGCAATCTATCCTTGGTCAATTATTTACTACTGAGGAAAGAGATATGATTAGACGAGCAGGAATGAGACTGTGGGATGCTCAACATGTCCAGGGACCCCAAGCAGATATTAAATGGCCACTCCAAAGACCTAATTGGGATAATCAAGATCCGGTACATAGAACTCATATGCAGGATCTGAGAACTATAGTAATTCAGGGAATTAGAGAAGCAGTACCCCGTGGCCAGAATATCAATAAAGCATTTAATGAAATGCAAAAGAAAGATGAAAGCCCTACTGAGTGGCTAGAACGACTGAGGAAAGCCCTTCAGCTGTACTCTGGGGTAAATCCAGACGACCCTTTAGGGCAAGCGCTCCTCAAAACTCAGTTTGTGGCAAAATCATGGGAAGATATCAGAAAGAAGATTGAAAAGTTAGAAGACTGGCAGAATAGAGGGCTGGATGAATTACTGAGAGAAGCTCAGAAAGTTTATGTAAGGCGGGAAGAAGAGAGCAGCAAGCGACAAGTAAAAATGATGGTAGCAGTGGTCAGAGAGGATCGCAAAGGGCGAACTGGTGAACACAGATCTGCTGGAACGAAACAAGGGAACGTAGTAGTAGAGAAGGAACAGAGATATTGTTTTTACTGTGGAAAGAAGGGACATATAAAGAAGAATTGCAGACAAAGGATCAGGGATGAGGAAATGTTGAAAACAGAATAGGAGAGTCAGGGGCTCTATATCTTAGGGGACCGGAGTCATCATGAGCCCTTGATAAAATTAAGAATAGGTCCCCATAAACAAGAGTTCACCTTTTTAGTAGACACTGGGGCTGAAAAATCAACTATTAAGCAAATACCTGAGGGATGTAAAGTTTCCCCTGAAAAAGTACAAGTAATTGGGGCAAAAGGAGAACCCTTTAAAGTAAGCAAAATCAAAAATGTAGTATTCGAAACTGAAAATAAATTTGGAATAGGTGAACTCTTGCTCGTCCCTGAAGCAGAATTTAACCTGTTAGGACGAGATTTAATTGTTGAATTGCAATTAGAAATTAAAGTAAAAAATAATGAACTAACAGTGTCTACTTATCCTTTGACCGTGGATGATCAAAAACAAATTAACCCCGATGTCTGGTACTCTCCGGATACAATAAGTAGACTGGAAATCCCACCAATTAAGATCCAGATTTCCGAACCCCACATACCTGTGAGAGTGAAACAATATCCCATCTCCCTAGAAGGACGGAGAGGATTAAAACCAGAAATCGATCGATTGTTGGCAAAAGGAGTCTTAGAGCCTTGTATGTCACCCTTTAATACTCCCATTCTGCCTGTAAAGAAACCAAATGGGAAGTATCGGCTCGTACATGATTTAAGAGAAATAAACAAAAGAACTATTACCCGGTTCCCTGTAGTAGCAAACCCATACACATTGTTAAGTAAACTAGGACCCCATAATTCCTGGTATAGTGTAATTGATTTGAAGGATGCTTTTTGGGCCTGTCCACTGGCAGAGGAATGTCGTGATTATTTTGCTTTTGAATGGGAGGACATAGAGACAGGCCGTAGACAACAATTGAGATGGACCGTGCTTCCCCAAGGGTTTACGGAGTCCCCTAATTTGTTTGGACAAGCCCTGGAAGAGCTCTTAAAGGAATACCAGGTCCAAACGGGAAACGTGTTGTTACAATATGTAGATGATCTACTCATAGCAGGGAATAATAAGGAGGATGTAAGAAAAGAAAGCATTCGACTCCTAAACTTTCTTGCACAAAAAGGACTACAGGTATCACAGGAAAAGTTACAATTTGTGGAGGAAAAGGTGAAGTATTTGGGACATTATTTGTTTAATGGCAAGAAGATATTGGATCCAGAACGCATTAAAGGAATTCTGGAATTACCTATGCCTGTCACTAAGAGGCAAATTAGGCAGGCATTAGGGCTATTTGGGTATTGTAGGCAGTGGATAGAGAACTACAGCTTTAAAGTTAAATTCTTATATGAACAACTGTCTAAAGACAAACTACCCAAATGGACCCCACAAGATCAAGAGCAGTTTGCCAATCTCAAAAGGGAACTAAGCCAAGCACCGGTTTTAAGCTTACCAGATTTAAAGCAGCCATTCCATTTATTTGTTAACATACATGAAGGTACGGCATTCGGAGTATTAACTCAGGAATGGGCTGGACAAAAGAAACCGGTGGCATATCTATCAAAGCTGTTGGATCCTGTGAGCAGGGGTTGGCCGAGTTGTTTACAAATCATTGTGGCCGCTGCCTTATTACTTGAGGAAACAAATCGCATTACCTTTAATGGAGAGGTTGTCTTATATGCGCCTCATAACATCAGGGGAGTGTTACAACAAAAAGCAGAAAAATGGCTTACAGATAGCCGATTATTAAAATATGAGGGAATACTTATAGAATCCCCTAAACTATCTTTGAAAACTATTGGAGCAGTTAACCCCGCTGAATTTTTGTACCCAGGAGAAGGTAATGAATTATTGCACAATTGTTTTCAAACAATTGAACAACAGACACGCATTAGGCCAGATTTAGAAGAAGAAGAACTACAATGTGGAGAAGTATTATTTATAGACGGGTCATCACGAATAGTGAAAGGTAAACGATTATCTGGATATGCCATTGTTAAGTTGGAAAAAGGGGAATTTAGGACAATAGAATCAGGCCCCCTGAGTGCTAGCTGGTCGGCTCAAGCCTGTGAGCTGTATGCATTGTGGAAAGCATTAGTGTCACTAAAAGGAAAGGATGGAACTATATATACAGACTCACGCTATGCGTTCGGAGTAGTGCACACTTTTGGAAAAATATGGGAGGAAAGAGGTTTTGTTAACTCACAGGGAAAAGAACTAATACACCCGGAATTAATTCGGAGAGTTCTGGGGGCATTGAAAATGCCAAATAAAATAGCAGTTGTACATATAAAGGGACATCAAAGAGGTACAAGTTATCAAGTTAGGGGAAATAATGCAGCTGATACAGAAGCAAAACGAGTGGCAGGCAATTATAGTATGATTTTGACTATGCAACAAGTACCTGTTAATAAGAATTTGAGTTTTGAGTCTGCAGAAAAGGAAAAACTAGAACAAATGGGAGCTAAGGAACAAGATGGGAAGTACATATTGCCAGATGGGAGAGAAGTCTTGCCGAAAGGCATAGCACTCGAAATATTTTCAAAAATACACAGTAAAACACACTGGGGAACACAGGCGTTAGTTGATCATTTCAATCAACAGTTTGCCTGTATAGGCGTATATAATATAGCAAAGACAGTCATGGCAGCCTGCGAGACCTGTCAAAAGGTTAATCGAAACAACATGAGACAAAGACCTCTTGGAGGACGTTCCCCAGCATACAGACCTTTCTCACACATACAAGTAGATTTTACTGAACTACCTAGGGCAGGGCGTTATAAATATTTATTAGTTATGGTGGATCATTTAACACATTATGTTGAGGCTTTTCCTACCTCCAGGGCTACTGCTAACCAAGCTACTAAAGTGTTACTTGAACACATTATACCTCGATATGGAGTACCTGAAGTAATCGACTCGGACAGAGGAACACACTTTGTGTCAAAAATTGTTAGAGATCTAACAGAAAGCTTGGGTATTAAGTGGGAATACCATACACCATGGCATCCACAGAGTTCGGGAAAAGTTGAAAGGATGAATGGGGAAATCAAAACTATCTTAACTAAATTAATGATAGAAACCAAATTATCATGGATTAAGTGCCTACCCATGGCTCTATTGATTCTCAGAACTCGACCCCGAGCAGATGTGGGAATATCAGCATTTGAAATGGTGTATGGAATGCCCTATAGAATTGAAAGCCCACAGACAAATATTTTAATTCGAGACCGTGCGATTAATGACTATATTTTACAATTAGCAGAACATCGTAATAAGCTTTGGGAACAGGGACTGATTGTACAACGACCGCCGTTGGACTTAAAAATTCACAATCTTAAACCTGGAGATTGGGTATTGGTTAAAACGTGGAAAGAAGAAACCCTAAAACCTAACTGGGAGGGACCCTATCTTGTTTTACTTACAACAGAAACAGCTGTCCGGACTGCTGAGCGCGGATGGACTCATGCCAGTCGCATTAAAGGCCCAGTGACGAAACCCCACTGGAAAGTAATCAGTGCACCAGGTGATACCAAGATAATATTAAGAAGATAAAGTTATGATAGAGACTTGGTTTGATTATTTTAAAGCTTTACCCTTTGGAGTTAAGTGTGTGATTTGTTTTGCAATTGCTGTTATAATGTCTTTAATAGTGTATTACCTGTGGAAACATACCAAGTGCGGTCGTAAAAATTGTTAAATACCCATGCAACCTGATATAGACTATAGAGACCCCACGGGAATAAGGAACAATTATATACAAAACCTACGATTAAGGTGTAGCAACCCACAGTGTGATTGTTATCCATTTGTATGTTTTAAATGCAAGGTATGCCAGGACAAATGGTGGGTGCACTGTTATGAGGGGTACCCTCCGAACGGAGTCTGTGAACAGTGCTATAAATTTGAAAGATCATTAACCGATTGGAAATTAAAACAATTTGAACAAAGACGAGAAATTGTAAAAGGATCCCCCCAATGGTGGGATATTTTTGCTAAGGGAATACACCCCCAATATTATTGTTACCACTCAAATCAACCAGTCCCTTTTGTGACTGAAATCGTGGCTGTCCAGTGCCGGAGGGAAGTACTAACCGTGTCTTGCTTGGCCCCATTAATTAAGGCTGTAAAGTGGGAAGCCTATGTAAGCAGGCAAAAAGCCCGAAACAGCTATTCTCCTGAAGAATTCCCTTGCTGCCGAGAAGATGGTACACCCCGTGGCTCGAAGCAACCGAGTCGACGGGCGAGGCAGAAGAGAAACAAACCGTGGAGAAAAGAGCCAGAAAAATGGGATGCAGAAGCAGCCATGGCCGAACTTCCCCAGGACTGGTAAGAATATATTTAAATTGGCAAAATTGACAAACACCCTTTTTCCTGGTATACCATTAGTCTTGATATTGATAATAACCCAGGCAAAAGGGGAAAACCCACATGAACCATTTAAGTGGGAACTAGTATCTTGGGAAGGAACGAGAACAATAGCCACTTTTAGCGACCCAGGGCCACCTGAATTCATAGTGGAACTTTGTGAATTAATACCAATACCTTGTGAAAAGGGGCCTCCATTTTATATATGCCCGGCCTCTGGACCAACTTACTGTAATTATCCCGGACATTACTATTGTGGGTATTGGGGATGTGAGACAATAGCCTCAGGCTGGTCAGTAAATACTCCTGATAAATATATAAAAGCAACCTGGACTCCTAACGGATGTGTACCTGAAGGCACAGGTGTAGATCTTACAGGTCTACGTGACGAATATGTATCTTCACGTGACAGGGAAATCTGTACCTACATCAAATTTCAAGTATTAAATCCCCAAGATGACAAGTGGTTAATAGGACGAACATGGGGAATACGTATCCATGCAGGAATTCCTAAAGACAGGGGAGGGCACTTTCTCATAAGAAAAGTTAAAATACCACATGATCCACTCCCTGTTGGGCCGAATAAAGTATTGAATCCACCCACTTTTCCTAAGGAAAAGATTGTCCCCACAAGTGTTAACTCCCTATCAGTAACAGACGCGGTGACTGAGTCTTCTGTAGTTAGGGATTCAGGAAAGTCAGAATTCAAAGACCCTTTATGGGATTTAATGCAAGCCTCTTATCGTGCCCTTAATGAAAGCAAACCAGATCTAACTAAGGAATGCTGGTTATGTTACAATGTTGGACCACCATATTTTGAGGCAATTGGAAAAGTAGGGAAGATTCAATGGTCTAGTGGTTCAAACCCACAAGAATGCCCATGGGATGACCAGAGAAACCATACGCAAGGCATTACTATTCAATTAGTAACAGGCCAAGGAAAATGTATAGGTACAGTGCCCAAAAAGTATCAGCCTTTGTGCAACCGAACAGTCACTATAGAAAAACACACTATAGAGAAACACAAGAATAAAAATGACAAATGGGCTATCCCGACACCAGGAGCTAAATGGGTTTGTTCAGACATCGGAGTAACGCCTTGCCTATCCCTAAAGGTGTTTAATAAATCTCAGTTTTGCGTACAGGTGATTATTGTTCCTCGTCTGATCTATCACACCTCTGAGGAGGTGTTACACCATTTTGAAGGAGACCTGAATAGACAAAAACGAGAGCCAATTACAGTGGTAACCTTAGCTACACTGCTGATAGCGGGCGGAGTTGGAGCAGGCACAGGCATAGCCTCCCTAGTAAAAGGTCAGGAATTACAAAGTTTGCAGATGGCTGTAGATGAGGATTTAGCAAAAATAGAACAATCTATCCAAAATTTAGCCACTTCAGTAAAGTCTTTATCAGAAGTAGTACTGCAAAATAGAAGAGGATTAGATCTGTTGTTCTTAAAGGAGGGAGGGTTATGTGTAGCTCTCAATGAAGAATGTTGTTCTTTTGCCGACCATACGGGAGTAGTCCAGGACACCATGTCTGAACTCCGGAAAAGGTTAGATCAACGTAAGAAAGATCGTGAGACGGGCAGGTCATGGTATGAGAACTGGTTTAATGTTTCACCCTGGCTAACCACTTTGTTATCTACTTTAGCAGGACCGCTTATTATGCTAATCTTAGGACTTGTATTTGGACCTTGTATATTGCGTTATATTTTACATTTTATTAAGGAAAGGCTTGACATAGCCAAATTGCTTATTCTAACTACAAAATTCGAAACAAAGTATAAGAAGGTATCTATCAATGAAGAGGAAGAATACTGTGAATGTACTATACCACGAAAATGCTATGAATGTAACTGCGAGGTATTACCTTGTGAATGTTATGATAAGTGTTGGGAGTGTGGGAACAAATTAGCTTACAGTACTGAGAATGAAAATGAAAGTAACATCTAATAAACAATAATAGGATAAAAAGAAAAAGGGGGGATTGTGAAAAACTAGGGACTATGGTATTGTTTATTAAGATTTATGCTAAGCCTGATGTAAAGATTAGACAACAAAAGAAAAGATAACCGTGGTCGCTTGTGCAGATTAAACCAGACACCGCTTGCGCAAGTTTTGAGGAAATATCTGCAAGTTTTGAGGAAATATCTGCAAGATGTTCTAAAAAACTGGCAGACATATGGGTGGGGGCAACTATTGCTTTGCTTAAGTGCTTTACTTGCATAAGTTGACACCAAAATTACTTACAAACCGCAAGACGCTTACTAAGGGCTTTTGCAAAACAATTCTAAAAATTATTGCACAGCAAGTTGAAGACCATATATGGAAAAGGATATCTAAAGGTAACCGAGGAGGACTTCAAGCCTTCAGCCTCAAGCAACTGGGGCATGCGCAGAGTACTCCGTTGAAGATACGAATGCGGAACTGGAGGACTGATAAAAAGGGACTGTTAGAACTGTTCAGTACGGCAGTTGTCGGAGCGCAGACTCCCCTGTCGTCCAGCGCTGTCTTTGCTCATATTCTACTTGCTATAATTAATAAAATTCAATTGGATTATGATCCGTTGTGGTCCCAATTTATAACAACGGGGACCCGGAATACAGGGCCCCGACTAGCGGGGACCCGGATACAGGGCCCCGGTCGACGGGGACCCGGAACGGCGAGTGAGCGGCGCCGGCGGCAGCGGACGGGAAGCGCGGGCCATGCTGCTGCGGTGGCGAGACGGACCCGGGTGCTTCGACTAACCGAAAGAATCCGCCGCTGGGGCGAACCAGACACTGCTGCGTCGGGAGGCCGATCCGGAGACCGAGGTTACAGGACGATCCAGAAGAAGACGATCCGGAAAAGGCTGGCCATGAAAATGGACCGAGAGGTAGCCCTGGACTTATTACAGTGCTTCTTATAAAAGCGGGGAACTGAGCTCTGAACTTTTTACAGTGCTTTTTATAAAAGCGGGGAATTGAGCCTGAGACTCTAAAGCAGCTAGCAGGTCTACTGGCTGTAGGGAAGGCCAAGAGATTTTTTTTTGCAGATCCTAATACAATATTTGAGGAAAGTGAGTAGCGAAAGTTTGGTGATGAACTATTTGACTCAGTGCTTAATGATTATGAAAAGGCAAAGAAACTCGGTAAACCACGGAGGGAAGTAATGAACTGTATAAAAAGATACAAGGCAGAAAAGAAAACTGCCGCGGTAGCAACGGAGAAACTAGGAACAGACGTCCCCGGTCGGTTGAAACCGGGGGAAGATTACAACTCGTCGTCCCCCAGCCCAGCTCGCGGGAACACAGGGTTTCCCACCCCCCCCCTTCCTTTTCTCCCCCTCCATCAGAAGGTGCCGCGGAGGAGGTGTAACTCCCTGCTCCCCCACCACCCCAGTTCTGAAAGTAGGGACTTTGACAAGGACAGAGAAAGTATATTAGAAGGTATACGCATGATAAAAGTCGAGGAATCCGAAAGAAAGAGGGCGGTGCCTCGGCGCCGGATCGATTGCAGCGCCATTGTGAAGCACGCAGTAGAAAATAGGGATCATGCGCGAGCGGGAGATTTAAAGGAACCGCGAGCCTCTCCAACCCACTACGCCCTCGAGTGAAAAAAATTTTTAACTCGGTCACGGAGGAGCCAGGTCTGCAGATGGCTACATACCGAACGGGAGACATCTGATAAGAAAGACACAGCTGCGAGCAACGGAGACCCCGAGTTCGGCGCAGGATCAGCCCCCGAATCCCCTGAATCCGAGCCAGATTTATATCCCCTGCTTCCAGACCCTGACTCTTCGTCTCCCGGGTCGGTCTGCTCAGACTTACTGGCCCTGGAGACGCTCAGTTGTAACAATGGGTAACCAAAGAGGTGAACATTACTGGGGAATTTTCTGCAATGGGCATTTTTGCATATCCTGTGTTTACTACACAGCAGGGGGCTAAAGAGTGGGAAGCTCTTGATCTCAAAATAGTTAAGGAGGCCTGACAAACAGTGACCACGTATGGGTTAAAATCCTCTTATATTCAAGCTGTATATGTTATGATTTTTTCTTGCAATTGACAGGGGGAGCCCATACAGTTTCTCTGTGATACTCATGTACTAGAAGTTGGTAAATATAAGTATGTCCAGGTTTCTATCAACCCTTGGAGACCTCTGTAGATACTGCTGGCCACTTCTTCCAGCACAGGCTGGCCACCTGTGTTGGAATGAGTGTGCATTTTGGTCAGTATAAAAGCCCAAGCCTCACACGATGTGGGGGAGGCAGAGCCTCTGCGGGGTTGCCCGCTAAGGTTGAGCCTGCCACCTCGCACTGCAATGATGCTTCTCGGAGCTGGTTTGCTGTTAGTCTCCACAGGGTCCTTGTGCCACGAACTGTAGTGGGAGTAATGATGGCTTTTGCAGGGACTAAAAAAAAAAAAAAAAAAAAAAAGGGGGGGGGGAGAGGGAGAGAGTAACCTGTCTACTTCTCAAGAACTGAAGAACTGATAACCTGGGGGAGGGGGTATATTTGTGTCCTCCTGCCTACAGGTCCATGGTGACTGCCTGCAAAGTTTGTCAAGCCTTGCCATGAGCTGGACAGATGAATGGATAAACCTAATGCCTCAGCTACAGGAGCTGACTGTGAATACCCCAAGCAGAATGAGATAGAGGAAGAGAAAGAACAAATAACTGCAAAACATCACTTGGGGGCAACTGAAAAGTAACCTCCTGAATATGTGTGCTTGTAAAATAGCTATTATTAGAGGTTGTGATTTTGTGTATAAAACCACCTGTATTTACTAGCTAGTTGCTAATAAGAAACTGCACCTTGTATAGATTTGTCACTTGTAAAAGAGATGTTAGAATATGGAAATTTGCAATAGCTGCTAGAAAATGCTAAGGCAAAAGCTAGAAAAATTTTAATACAATGGTAGTGTTATAAAGTAGGTGATGGAACAAATTAAGAGGGGGGGAGAATTCCACTGGTAAGAAATTTCTTTAGCTAGTCCTTCACTGCCATCAGCATCTTCAACATGCTGCTGCACCCTGTAATAGTTACTCTGCTAATGTAAATTTGTGTGTGCCTCGCTGTAGTAGCGACTTGTTACTGGATGAAACAAAAGGGGGGAGATGTGGAGACAGTGTTCTCACAGGAGAATGGATAATTGGTACATAAACTGAATAGTCCTGAAAGATACAGCAAGGCCATGAGAGGCCTGAAGAAGCTTAAGCAAGCAAGATAAGAGGCTGGAATTCACCAAGTTAATGAGAACTGTGGACTGTTGGCAAGCTTTCAAGGTTGAGTTCTCACAACTGTGTTTAACCAATTATATGTTAGTCACTAAGGGTCTTCAAAACATGTATCCAATCATAATGTGCCAAATCACTGTAAGTGCTTCAGCCAGGGCCTTGGCTCAACTAAGCAGACTGGGTTGCTGAGTTGCTAAGCAGACAATTCTACATCGAAGGCAATTTCTGATTTGTTTTAATGTTGACTCTGTAAGACATGCAACACTGCAGAACCTTTTGTTGTTGGAACAGGGACATGGATGTGAAGAGTTTGATGGAATGTGTTGTATGAGTTTCTCTGATTATGCTAATTCGATGCATGCACAGCTGAGAACCCTGGCTCAGCTTACCCAGCAATAGTAAATGAGCAGTATTCTAAGAATAATTAGATGGTTCTTTTCACGGGGCATTACAGGTTGAGTTAAACACTGTTTAAAAGTATTGCACTTATGTATCATTGGTTAGGTTAATCATCGTAGCTATTAGACTTGTTTATAGTTGTGTGATAAAACAGGTGAACAGAATAACCCATAATGCCTTGCTTGCACAAAGAAAAAGGGGGGAATTGTTGCAGAATGACTCTAAGAGCAGAACCATAGAGTTCTGGAGGACTGTGCAAGCAAGGCAGGGGGTGGCCCCCACAGGTAGCTGGAGACCGGACCTGGGAGGAGAATGTGGAGGAAGCTGTGGGGGCTCACCAATACTGTTATGCCAAGAAGGAGTGGCTGAATACCACTCCTATATATGTGTGAACTGCGTCACAAATAAAGTAGAAGTTGCTTATCACCCATAGTGGGTTGGCCTGTCTGCTTCTCCTCGACGCTTACAGGACAGGATCTGGTTCGCGACCATCTTAAAAATCTGAATGTGCACAAGTCCGTGGGTCCTGATGAAATCCATCCGTGGGTCCTGAAGGTGCTGACAAATGAAGTTGCTAAGCCGCTGGCCATCATATTTGAGAAATCATGGCAGTCAGGTGAAGTTCCCAACAAATGGAAAAAGGGAAATATAACCCCCATTTTCAAGAAGAGGAAAATGGATGACCCGGGGAATTACAGACCAGTCAGTCTCACCTCTGTGCCTGGCAAAGTCTTGGAGCAGATTCTCCTGGAAGGCATGCTAAGGCACATGAAAAACAACAAGGTGGTTGGTGACAGCCAGTATGGCTTCACTAAGGGGAAATCCTGCCTGACCAATTTGGTGGCCTTCTATGATAGGGCTACAGAACTGATGGACAGGGGCAGAGCAGTTGATGTCCTCTACCTGGTCTTGTGTAAAGCGTTCGACACTGTCCCACATGACATCCTTGTCTCTAAATTGGAGAGACATCAATTTGATGAATGGACCACTTGGTGGATAAAGAACTGGCTGGGTTGCCCCACACAAAGAGTCGTGGTCAATGGCTCAATGTCCAGCTAGAGACCGGTAACAAGTGTCCCTCAAGGATCGGTGTTGGGACCAGTATTGTTTAACATCTTCGTCACTGACATGGACAGTGAGATTGAGTGTGCCCTCAGCAAGTTTGCCGATGACACCAAGCTGTGTGGTTCGGTTGATACACTGGAGGGAAGGAATGCCATCCAGAGGGACCTCGACAGGCTTGTGTGGTGGGCTGATGCCCACCTTATGAAGTTTAACCGTAACAAGTGCAAGGTCCTACACCTGGGTTGGAGCAATCCCAGGCACAGCTACAGGTTGGGAAAGAAGAGATTCAGAGCAGCCCTGCGGAGAAATTCTTCAGGGTGTTGGTTGATGAGAAAATGAACATGAGCTGGCAGTGTGCGTGTGCAGCCCAGAAAGCCAACTGTATTTTATGCTGCATCAAAAGGAGCATGACCAGCAGGTCGAAGGAGGTGATCCTGCCCCTTTACTCTGCTCTTGTGAGACCTCACCTGGAGTATTGTGTACAGTTCTGCTGTCCTCAACATAAAAAGGACATGGAACTGTTGGAACAAGTCCAGAGAAGGGCCATGAGGATGATCAGGGGACTGGAGCACCTCCCATATGAAGATAGGCTGAGAAAGTTGGAGCTGTTCAGCCTGGAGAAGAGAAGGCTGCATGGAGACCTCATAGCAGCCTTCCAGTATCGGAAGGGGGCCTATAGGGATGCTGGGGAGGGACTCTTCATTAGGGACTGCAGTGATAGGACAAGGAGTAACGGGTTAAAACTTAAACAGGAGAAGTTTAGACTGGATATAAGGAGGAAATTCTTTCCTGTTAGGGTGGTGAGGCACTGGAATGGGTTTCCCAGGGAGGTTGTGAATGCTCCATTCCTGGCAGTGTTCAATACCAGGTTGGACGAGGCCTTGGGTGATATGGTTTTGTGTGAGGTGTCCCTGCCCATGGCAGGGGGGTTGGAACTTGATGACCTTTAGGTCCTTTCCACCCCTAACTATTCGATGATTCTATGATTCTATATTTTATTAATCTGTTGTTTAATCAGATGGTTCATCTTTTCTACTTGCCCCCTAGCCTGAGGCCTGTATGGAACATGCAGTTGCCAATCAATTTCTAATTTTTTGCTAATTTCTGGTAACAAGTTTGCACTAAAGTGTGAGCCTCGGTCCGAAGAAATTTCCTCTGGTACCCCAAAACGAGGTATTATCTCATTAAATAATGTTTTAATCACTTGTTTTGCATTATTTATCTTACAAGGTAGTGCTTCTGTCCAGCCTGAAAAAGTATCCGTTAACACTAACAAATATCGATAACCTCCTTTTCTTGATAATTCAGAAAAATCTATTTGCCAGTGCTGTCCCAGATAACTTCCTCTCCCAGTTGTCCCAATTTGATTTCTATTTTCAGTTTTAGGATTATTCTTAAGACAGAGCTGACATTGTTTTGTCACTAATTGAACTGTGGGGTATAGATTCCTTCCTTCAATTTGTCTAAGTATTTATACAAAGAGTTGTTACCCCCGATGAGTTTTATTACGTTCCTCCTGAACTTCCAGACTTGGTTATAGGGGATTACAGTTTGCCCATCAGGTATCAGAACCCCACCCTCTTTATTTTCCTGTCCTTTTAGATCCTCAATCAGTTTTCTATCCTCTTTTGAACACCTAGGTTTTTATTTTTCAATTGTTAGTTTGCCATCAGGGATTAAGGACATGATTTGAAATTGTTCAGCTGCTCATTTGGCTTCAAAATCGGCCAAATTATTTCCAGTTTTCTGATCAAAGTCACCTTGTTGATGTCCTTTACAGTACATAATAGCTACTTCTTCAGGTAGCTGAACAGCTGAACAGCTGCAAAAAGGATGCTGGATTCACAACATTAGTGATCATAATTTCTATATTTTGTTCCACAAGGGTGGCCTGGTATTTTAAGAAACGTGAAGGAGATAACCAGTGGGCTCCTTTCTGCTCCAGGACTGCTGATATCACATGGGACACTAGTACAGTAATCTTTTGTCCCAAGGTGAATTTGAGAGCCTCTTCAATATTCATGACGACTGCTGCCACAGCTCTTAGGCATCCGGGCCATCCTTTGCTCGCTTCATTCAGCTGTTTTGAAAAATATGCCACTGCCCTTCTGTAGGGTCCTAATTTCTGAGCAAGGACCCCCAAAGCTATACCCTGGTTTTCATAGGAATATAGCCAAAACAGTTTAGTCACATCTGGAAGTCCCAGAGCTGGAGCTCTCATTAGCTCTGTTTTTAAATTTCTAAAAACCTCCTCTGCTGAATCAGTCCAGTCCAGAGAGGGAGGTTTCCCTTAAACACTTCATACAGTGGTCTTACCAGAACACCATAATTATGGATCTAAATTCTGCACCATCCAGTCACTCCCAGGAATGTCCGGAGCTCCTTGATGGTCGACGGTCGTGGAGTCTGGCAAATGGCTTCTTTTCTGGCAGTTTCAAGTTCTCTCTGTCCTCCTGTTATTTCATATCCTAGGTAGGAAACTCTGGTTTGGATTAGTTGGGACTTGTTTGGATACCCGATAACCACTCAGTCCCAGAAAATTTAATAATTCCATTGTCCACTGGATACATTCTTCCTTAGTTTCTGTAGCAATTAATAGGTCATCCACATATTGTAACAGTCCCCGTCTGAGAAGGTGGCTTTCATAATTCTAATTCTCGTGCTAACTGATTTCCAAAAATTGCTGGACTGTTTTTAAACCCCTGTGGTAATACTGTCCAAGTTAATTGAGTTTTTATTCCTGATTTTTCCATTCAAAAGCAAATAAATTCTGGCTTTCTTTGGCCAATGGTAAGCAAAAGAAAGAGTCCTTTAAATCCAGGATGGCAAACCATTTCTGATTATTATTCAGTTTAGTCAATAAATCATACGAATTAGCTACTACTGGACAAATATCCTCTGCAATTTTGTTGATTGCCCTGAGATCTTGAACCAGTACGCAACTTTTCCCATCATATTTCTTTACTGGCCAGATAGGAGTATTATATTCCAATTCACATTCAATTAATAATCTATGTTTTAAAATTTATCAATGATTTTTTGATTCCCTTTGATCTTCTAATTTTAAGGGATATTGTTTTATTCTAATTGGGCAGGCCCCCCTTTTTTATTTCCACTTTAAAGGCAAAGCATTTTTCACCTTACCTGGAACTTCAGATGCCCATACTCCCACATATACCTGATTAAGGATTTCTGCTATTTCAGGGAGGTCCTCCTTTTTGCTTTTCTGTTGAATTAAAGATAAAACTGCAATTAATTGACTGTTTTTAACTCTAAATTCCATTTTGCCTTCTTTAAATGTTGCTTCTCGCCCTAATAAAGATTTTAGAGAATCTGGCATGCATAAAAATTTATGCATTCCTATTTGTTTTCCCAATTTGTACTTTAAAGGTTTCAGAAAGAATGCTTTTTTTTTTTTTTTCACTTTTTCTTGGTGGCCAGTAGCTCCCACATCTATAACAAATTCTTTTCTCTCTGATTTAATACCGAATAAGTTGCTCCTGTATCCACTAAAATTCCTCTTTATTTCCTCTAGTCCCTAGCTTTAATTTAACCAGTGGATCTGCTAGGGTAGATTCCCCAGGTCCCTGTCAGTCCAGTTCCAATTCAGTCACCGGAGCCACCCCATGGCACTCCCCCCCTCCCCCCCCCCCAGGGCTGTCTCACTTCCAAGGTCCAAACTCCCCATAGCACGCACACCGATCCGGTTCCACAGAAGAAGAGCCCACTCCCCCACCTCCGCCCGACATCCCTCCTCCCACGCTCAAACACAGGAGCTGCCCGAGCTCCCCCTCTTTCCCCCTTGGTTTTCCTTTTTTTTTTTTTTCTCACAGCTGCTCACCCGGCTCTGCAGGGGCTGCAGATGCCTGCCTCTGCAACAGCACTTCTGGTTTAACCCTTTCTTAACTCTGAATGTGAATGTGCCTCTTGTTGCCAGTGACAGAAATCTCTTCCTCCTTATCAATATCAGATAGGGCAGATACAGAGGGTGATCCTCTCGGAGGTACCTGTGATACATGATTTTCCAACCTATCTTCCTGATTACTGTTTTTTAACTTTAAACATCCTTCCCCAATATCACAGGCTGAACATCTCCAGCTTAACTTTCAGTTTTTCCCTGTCCTTTTCCAAAGTCAAAATTAAGGGATCTGGCAGAGCTATATTAATTTTGCATTCCGTCTGCCACTTGGGGTGATTTCTTAAAGTGAAAAACATATCTGCATACATTGCTTCATCCCAGTTTCCTTGCTCCCTCAAAACAACATTAATTATAACAATGTATTATAGTTCAGAGTTCCATTTTTAGACCATTTTTCCTGATCTTCCAAAGTATTCAAAGGCCACCATTGGTTACAGTATTTTAGCAATGTTTTCCTTTACCAAGCCCTCAGGAGACCCTCTAAGTTCTTTCCAGTGTGCCAAAATGCACCCTAAAGGAGTCTTTTCCAAGATGTCTTCACTCTGATGATTTTCCATTATCAATCCCACACACACACACACAAACCGGATCCCACAGACACACTCCATACACTTACAACACTTGAGACAGACTAAAATTCAACCAAACAAACAACAGTTAATAAAACAGTTATAACATCCTGTCACCAGTACCAAAATCACAAGACCAAAATCATTACTGTAACAAGCCACAAAATAAGACGAATACCAGTAGAATCAAAAGCAATACTTCCTAACCCCTATGGCTCAGACCATATTGTAACATTAATAGGGGGGTTTCCTTGAACCCTTTATAGTTGACCAGCCTGTCACTGTCCCAAGAAGGACGAGACCCTTGTGTCCGACCAGCCTGTCTGCGTCCCACTATGGGAACCGTACTGGACAGCCCACTGTATCGGAGGGCGATTCAACTAACCTATTCAGGGACCCACGCTGACAGCATCACTGAATCAAATCCCTTATGGGCTGTTGATAGCACACTGGACCCAAAACCATTTCCACAAGACACCCCTGTGTCTTGTAGGACCCAAACCACAAGATGCCCCCTGCTTAGTTATAACAGTCTGTCACTGATACCAAAATCACAAGACCAAAATCCTTACTGTAACAAGCCACAAAATAAATCAAATACCAACAAGATCCAAAACCATTTCCACAAGACCCCCCCTGCGTCTTGTAGGACCCAAACCACAAGAAGCCCCCTGCTTCTTGTGGGTATATACCAGTAAAATCCAAAACCTTTTCTACAAGATGCCAATGACGTCTTGCAGGACCCAAACCACAAGAAGCCCCCTGCTTCTTGTGGGTGTATACCAAAACGATGCTAGCAGCCGGGTATACACCTTTACCTACAAGATTTCCTATCTCAATTTATGGAAGGCTTCTAAAACTTGCGTGTGCTTACCAAACCAACCCAATTACCAATTTAGTCTTTATGCAAGATGCCCCCTGCACCTTACAGACTATACAAAAGAAAAGAATACCTTTTACGAAGATGGTCCTTGTCTGCTCCCGCAGTGATCCAAATGAGTCGAGGGGTCCCTCTGGGAAAAACTCCCGAGGGCCCTAGGGAGCCCTGTCCTCAGCAGGTCCTGCAGCCAAGCAGAGATGGTCCCATCTGGGTCGCCAAATTGATTCGGAGAAAACTCCAGGAACAAACTTGCCAACGAAGTTTTCAAGCTGCCGCTTTATTGCAGCGCCGGGAGACACGGGGGATAGCTCCTCCTAACGTGTGTCCCTCTATTGCTACACAAGCCATCCTTATCTTGTCCCTGGGCATACATACATATTCATGAGGCTACATATGGATTACATCATTTTCCAGAAAGTTCCCCTCGTGTGTACAGAATTGTGGTGGTGGTCTCTGAGGGTCGTTTACTTCTTCCAACAATCTTCATCACTTCTGGCCGCTTTTGGAGCATGAGCAGTAGATGCTTATACCAGCTTTATTGGTTCGTTAGGACCAGAGACATAATAATCCTCCTGTCCTCCTACTTATCAATTAGTTTAACTGTAGCCCATCCTGGACACCTGCCATTCCCAGATACTCCTTATCCCTGTGTCCTGCTCTTCTAGATTGTTTTTCTTAAAACTATGTCAACTATAACGATTTTTCTTGTACAAGAATTCTCAGTATGTTCTCTAGCTGTACTCTACTTTTTTTTCTGTGTATCATGCACCTGAGTAATTTTCCATTGCTATTGTTACAAAGCTATCAAACTTAACATTACTTAAAACTGATTCTAAAGGTTTATATATTCAATTTTGCAATTTTGTGCTCCCCCTTGTCTCATCCTCCATACCAAAGAGGCTTTAACCACTTGGCTTGCTTAACTGCAACACATGTTTCACAGTGTGGGGCACAGCAAATGTTTCCAGCCATCCGGTGGTTGCTTCCACCATGGTAAAGCTCATGGTGCATGGGTTGGTGAGAGTGTGATATAGTCAATCTGCCAGACTTCCCCATATTTGTACTTCAGCCATCGTCCTCCATACCAAAGAGGCTTTAACCATTTAGCTTGCTTAATTGCAGCACGTTTCACAGTCATGAATAACCTGGGCAATAGTATCCATTGTTAAGCCTACCCCTTGATCACGAGCCAGTCTCTGTGTTGCATCTCTGCCCTGATGGCCTGAGGTGTCATGGGCCCCCTGTGCCAAAAATAATTCACCCTTATGTTGCCATTCTAAGTCCATGTGATCCACTTCAATCTTAGCAGCTTTATGCACTTGTTGGTTGTTCTGGTGTTCCTCAGTGGCCTGACTCTTTGGTACATGAGCATCTACATGGCGTACCTTCACCACCAGGTTCTGCACCCAGGCAGCAATAACTTGCCACAGTGCAGCAGCCCAGATGGGTTTATCTCTGCGCTGCCAATTACTCTGCTTCCATTGCTGCAGCCACCCCCACAGGGCATTTGCCACCATCCATGGGTCAGTATAGAGATAAAGTACTGACCACTTTTCTCGTACAGCAATGTCCAAGGCCAGCTGGATGGCTTTCACCTCTGCAGACTGACTCGATTCACCCTCTCCTTCAGCTATTTCTGCAACTTGTCACTGGGGACTCCATACGGCTGCCTTCCATCTCCGAAGCCTCCCCACAATACAGCAGGGCCCATAAGTAAACAAGGCATACTGCTTTTCACTTTCTGACACTTTATTATATGGTGGGGCCTCCTCTGGTGACATTCCAAAATCTTTTTCCTCTTGCCATTCCATGATGACGACTTGAATTCCTGGACGACTCCTATTAGAGCTCCTTGTGTAATTAGTGCAGCCCCCTTACTCTATGTAGCATCGGTTGCATGATGTGTAGAGGAGCCTTTGAACATCCAGCCCAGCACGGGCAACTGAGGTGCCAGGAGAAGCTGTGCTTCAGTGCCAGTCACTTCTGAAGCAGCTTGAACCCCTTCATAGTCTGCCAGTATCTCTTTCTCAGTTGGGGTACAGGTGGCCTCAGATCCTCTGTATTCCCGACTCCAAAAGCCGAGGGGTCAACCTCGAGTTTCCCCTGGAGCTTTCTTCCACAGGTTCCAGGGAGGACCATTCTCCCCGGTTGCGGTGTAAAGCACATTTGTCAAATATGGCCTGGTCTGGATTGGTCCAGGGTGTACTACGTGAACTGCCGGTCGTTTAATTTGCTCAAAGGCTTGTTGTTACTCAGGGCCCCTTTTGAAATCATTCTTCTTCAGGGTCATGTGATAGAGAGGGCTTACAATCAGAGTGCAATTTGGGATGCGCATTCTCCAGAACCCCACACCATCTCACACTAAACCATGTCACCCAAGGATCTGTCCAACCTGGCCTTGAAAACTGCCAGGGATGGAGCATTCACAACCTCCCTGGGCAACCTATTCCAGTGCCTCACCACCCTAACAAGAAAGAATTTTCTCCTTATATCCAATCTAAACTTCCCCTGTTTAAGTTTGAACCCGTTACTCCTTGTCCTATCACTACAGTCCCTAATGAAGAGTCCCTCCCCAGCATCCCTATAGGCTCCCTTCAGATACTGGAAGGCTGCTATGAAGTCTCCATGCAGCTTCTCTTCTCCAGGCTGAGCAGCCCCAACTTTCTCAGCCTGTCTTCATACAGGAGGTGCTCCAGTCCCCTGATCATCCTCGTGGCCCTCCTCTGGACTTGTTCCAACAGCTCCATGTCCTTCTTATGTTGAGGACACCATAACTGTACACAATACTCCAAGTGAGGTAAAATGAGAGCTGAGTAAAGGGTCAGCATCACTTCCTTCGACCTGCTGGTCATGCTCCTTTTAATGCAGCCCAGGATATAGTTGGCTTTCTGGGCTGCGAGCGCACACTGCCTGCTCATGTTCATTTTCTCATCGACCAACACCCCCAAGTCCTTCTCCACAGGGGAGATGCCGCGGGGTTGCGATGCCTCGGGCTGTACACCGGGACAGACACCTAAGATGCCTGTGGGCCGGGTGAGCTCTCCTCCTACAAGTCCCACAAGCCCCGCCGGGTGGCCGGGGACTACATCTCCCAGGCTTGCCGGGCCCTGCCGGCAGCACTGCGCGGCGCGGCACAGCCCGGCCCTGGCCAGCCCCGCACGACGCAGAGGGCGCGGCGCGGCGCGGAGGGCGGTGGCAGCAGCAGCAGAAGCGGAAGGGCCCTAGTGCCCCCGGCGGCGGGGCTGTGCCGGAGCCGAGCCAGGTACCGCAGCGGAAAGCGGGCCTAGGGCGGGAGGACCGCGGGGTACGCCCCGGGAAAGGTTACTGGGAGCTGCCCCAGTACTGGGTGAGTACGCACCCCCGGGTGCACTGGGATCAGGCCCGGGGAGGATGCGCTGACCCCGGATGCTGGCCCAGGCCCTGCCGTGCTGGCTCCTGGCAGGATGCGCTGTCCACAGCCCCCGGTTTCTGCCCCTGGCGGATGATCGGCCCTGGAAGAGGGTTCCGGGAGTGGGGGTACTCCCCGGGGAGCTGCCCTCTCCAGCTCACAAATATTTCCCCAGAGTGAGGGTTCCCCATCCCAGCAGGAGGATTTTGGGGTCTGAGGATGTTGCTTGGGTGGTGGAAAGCCTGGAAGGGATAAAGGGTCATGTTACCTCCAGCAAACAAGGAAAAAACATGACTGAGTGAAACCAAATAACCCTAGGTCACGCTCCTTTTGATGCAGCCCAGGATACGGTTGGCTTTCTGGGCTGCGAGCACACACTGCCAGCTCATGTTAAGTTTCTCATCGACCAACACTCCCAAGTCATTCTCCGCAGGGCTGCTCTGAATCTCTTCTCTGCCCAACCTGTAGCTGTGCCTGGGATTGCTCCGACCCAGGTGTAGGACCTTGCACTTGGCATGGTTAAACTTCATAAGGTTGGCATCTGCCCACCTCACAAGTGTGTCCAGGTCCCTCCGGTCAGGCTGATTTCAGCCTCCAGTACAGTCAACTCTTGGGATCCTCCTGTCACTCCAGAAATACAAATTGGTTCCACCCCTTGATTGTTTGATGGCATCAGGGTACACTGTGCACCGGTATCTACTAGAGCCTTATACTTCTGTGGGACTGATGTGCCAGGCCATCTGATCCACACAGTCCAGTAAACCCACCTGGCTGGAGACATGGCCCCTCTAATAGCAAACATAAGATTCTCCACTTGCATCTTCTGGAAAGGGATTAGAATTCCTTATCACAGGAGTTTTCCCTCCCACTTTCTCACGTCTTCTCCGTGATCCCGCAGGTAAAACCATAGGGTGGCCCATGGCATGTACCTCCTATATCTTCTCTCTTGAGCAGTAGGGCGCCTTCTGTTCATAGCTGAGAGGAGTACATGTGGGGAGCTGGATAGATTGGATAGATCGTCTCTCAATTGTTTCAACTCCTGGTTCAGGATTTTTTCCACAGCTGAAATGATACTCGGAGTTGACAAATCATTTCATCCACTGTTGGTGGTGCTGCCTCACTCCAGGTCATTGATACCAGTGAGTGGGCATATGATGACAGTGCACCGCCTGTAAGTTTTCACCACATGGGTAGTGTACATTTGACTTCATCTGGATCTACGGATGCATTCCCAGCATCTGGCTGGCGATAGATCATCTCTAGAATCACTGATTCCCTCAGGGACTCAATGCCTTTGTCTGTCATGGTCCAGTTGGCTTAATGACTCATAACATCATCCTTGTAGGGAAACCTTTCCTTCACAGCTGCCAAGAGTCACCTCCAAAGGCTGAGGGCTCATTTGTCTTTCTTAATCACTTTGTTACCTCTTCCCCTATTTTTGTACTTATTTCTATCATTCCTCTCATTCATATGTCGCCCCCTCTAGTTCTGGCATTGAGTCTTCTTCATCTTCCTTCCATACATGAGCTGGTTTTCATTCTTTTTGTTTGCTTTTCCCCTTTTTTATAGGGGCAACTGATAGTGGCACAAAGTGGTCCTTTGGGTCAGCTGCTGTGCCTGCTATTGGGGTTAGAGTGGCTGCAGTGCACATTCCTGGAGATGGAGTAGCTCTATGGTCTGTTGCTGTCATCACACACAGAGACCTTTTTTTCCCCTTGAGGGTACTGGATAGTTTTGAGCAGGACTCTGTAGCTATAGGACAAGCCCCAGCACTTTGCAGCAAGTTGTCCCTCTCTGGTACTGCGAGGACAACAGCACACCTTGTCTAAATGTTCTGCTAATTATTACAGATTTCGTACTTGTTCAGGAGTTAAGTTCCAAAGCCCTGGAGGGGCCCACTGGCCCAGGTGCTTGCCCATATGATCCCACACACCCTGCCACTCATAACTGTCCAGCCTGTCGTGGTTTAAACCCAGTCAGGTAACTTGTTCACTCACTCCCAGTGAGTGGTGCCGAGCTGACAACAATCGAGGTCCGTGTCCCCCCCCCCCCCACCGGGGTTCTCCCCCACTCCCGGAGGAACGGGGAGGAGGATCGAAAGAGTGCAACTCCCATGGGTTGAGACAAGAACAGTCCAGCAACCAATGTACACAAATCACCACCGCAACTATCAACTACAACAATGATAAGGGAAAATAACAAGGGAAGAGAATACGATACCACCGGCCAAGAAGACGAGTTCCACCCGGAAGCCGCGTGTCCTTCCGGGTAACTCCCAGTCACCCCCCACCCCGGCCATGACGTGCTGTGGTATGGAATACCTCCCTGGCTAGCCCGAGTCAGGCGCCCCATCTCTGCTTCCTCCCGGCTTCCTCTCCTCCCTGGCAGAGCATGAGCCTCACAAAGTCCTTGGTCAGGGTAAACATCACTTAGCAACAACTGAAAACATTGACTTCACCAACACTGTTCTCAGGCTGGAAGTCAAAACACAGCACTGCACCAGCTAGCACAAAGGAAAAAAAAAACAAACATGACTGCTACTGCTGAACCCAGGACACCAGCCTCATGGAAAATCTCTTGCTGGTCCTCCTATATCGTCGGCTAACCCTAGTCCAGACCCAAACCCGAACCTGCTTAACTTTCGAGATCATATGAGAGCGGGCGTTCTCAGGGTGTTATGGCTGTAGGGAGAACACATGTAGCAAATGCAGCAAGATGCTGGTTCCCAGCAAAAGGAGCAGGCTGCTTTTGAGTGTACTCAAAGGATATTCAAAGTCTTTAAAATTTCAAATGCTTCTGTAAATAGCCTGGTTCAGGAGCAGAGAGTGTGAGGGGATATCTCCTTCATAATTTGGCACTCCAAGGGGGGAGAAAAGGAGGTATAATTGTTAACAATTCACAATATACACCTCCAAAAGTATAGAGGTGATGGCCATGCTGAGAACGCAAGCCACACCAGTTTCATGATCAATGAGTCTATTGTATGACAAGTCATTACCATGAAGCACAGTGAAACAAGAACCTTAGCCCAGGCCCCCAGCTAATAAACACTAACACAGCAAATACCAGCTGTAAGTAAGGTACGACATGCTGAAATTCTGAGATCAAGAGCAACAGCTTTGAGAGCCAATAAATCAGCATTGTGACAAGTGACTATTAATCTGAAACAATAAATGCTTATCACAAATATGATTAGACACACTCTGGTCATATCTGTCGTTATCTCAACCCTTCCTGCCCCACGTTGGGCACCACAGAGAACTATCATGGTTTAAGCCTAGCCAGTAACTCAGAACCACGCAGCTACTTTCTCACTCCCCCTTTCTTCTTCCCCTCGCTCCCGGAGGGATGGGGGGGAGAATCGAAAGAATGTAACTCCCACGGCTTGAAATAAGAACAGTCCAGTAACTAAGGTATAACACAAAACCACTACAGTTATCACCAATAATAATAATGATACGGGAAATAACAAGGGGAGAGAATGTGAGAATAGGTCTCTAGGTTCAGGCAGGCCTCAGTTAGACACAACAGTGAAGAAGCAATTTATTAACGTTTTTGCAAAAACAGGTGTCCTAGCAAGTAGGCACACACAGCAAAGGCAGAACTTTGATTTATATTTCCTATCCTGTCCACAAGTTCCCACCCTTGTTTCCCCATTGGTTGGATACTCCAAGGTTTACAGCCTATCTGACGCATATAATCTTGTCCTGGGTTCAGCAGTAGCAGTCATTTTTCCCCTTCTTGGTAGCTGATGCAGTGCTGTGTTTTGACTTTCAGCCTGGGAACAGATCTGATAGCGATGTTTTGGTTTGGCCAAGGACTTTGTGAGCCTCATGCTCTGCCAGGGGGGAGGGGAAGCCAGGAGGAAGCGGAGACAGGACACCTGACCCAAACTGACCAAAGAGGTATTCCATACCACAGCACGTCATGCCCAGGATGTAACTGGGAGTTAGCCGGAAGGGCTGGGAGACTGCAGGGTTGGAGGAGGTATCGGTTGGTGTTTGGTCAGGCTGAGGGGGGCGAGTGATCGGTCGGCTGCTGCTGAGGTGTTGTATCCTCTTCCCTTGTTATTTCCTTTATCATTATTATCATTGGTGGTAGCAGTAGTGATTTGTGTTATACCTTAGTTACTAAACTGTTCTTATCTCAACCTGTGGGAGTTGCATTCTTTTCGATTCTCCTCTCCATCCCTCTGGGAGCAGGGGGAGGGCAAGAAAGGGGGGGAAGTGAGCGAACGAATTGCCTGACTGGATTTAAACCACGACAGTTCTTTTTGGCGCCCAACGTGGGGCACGAAGGGTTGAGATAACGACAGATCTGACTGGATTAATAGTCACTCGTCACAATGCTGATTTATTGGCTCTCAGAGTTGTTCTTGTTGATCTCACAGTTTCAGACTGTTGCAACTTACTTAGAGCCGGTATTTGCTGTGTTAGTGTTTATCAAGTGTGGGGCCTGGGCTAAGGTTCTTGTCTCACTGTGCTTTATGGCAATGGCTTGTAATACGGGCGGGCTCCAGCAGCAGGGCGGGACAGACGTGGCCGTGGACTTGTACCTGGCCGTCCGGCTGCTCTTCACCGTCCTGGCCCTCACCCTACTCTCCATCTTCGTGAGGCTGCGGGGAGCCGAGGGGGAGCGGCCCCGGGAGCTGGCGGCAGCCGAAGCGGCTCAGGAGAGCGGCCCCGGGGACCAAGCGGCGGCGGGAGCGGGGCCGGAGGCCGCGAGGGGACGGCTGCGCGTGGAGGAGGTCGGGGCGGTCGAGGAGAGGAAGGAGGCGGCTGCCGAGCAGAGGGAGAAGGCGGCGGAGGAGCCGAGCCCCGCGGAAGAGCCGAGCCCCGCGGAGGAGCCCAGCCCCGCGGAGGAGCCCAGCCCCGCGACGGCCGAGAGCATTCCCCGGAAGCCGCCCGCCGAGCCCCAGGAGGACGCAGGAGACCACGCAGCATTTCCCAGCAAGGCAGAGGAGGAAGAGCTGGACTCAGGAAAAGAGAAGCTGGCGGTGGGAGAGCCGGCAAGCACAGCGGCTACATCAGCCCCAGTGACAAGTACAGCAGCATCGTTTGAGAGTTCTGAAGGTTTTGAATGGCCTTTGGGTATCCTTGGGACCTGCCTGCTGATTGTGATGGGGATCGGAATGTTGTCACACACACAGACTGTGTGCTACCCACAACCATTTTGTCTGATCTCAAAAGTTAAGCAGAGTCAGGTTTGGGTCTTGTCTGGGGTTAGACGACGATGCAGGGGGGCCAAGAGATTTTCCCCAAGGCTGGACAGTCATGAGTGGCAGGGTGTGTGGGACAGTATGGGCAAGTATCTAGTCCACTGGGCCCCTCCAGTGCTTTGGAAGCATCGGAGATGGAAGGCAGCTGTATGGAGTCCCCAGCAGCAAGCTGCAGAAACTGCTTAAGGGGACAGTGAATTATTTTAAGCCTGGTGGGCCCATGGCACTTCAGGCCATCAGAGCAGAGATACAACATAGAGATGGACTCCTGATAGAGGGGTGGACTTAGCAATGGACACTATTGCCCAGGTTATTCACAAGTGTGAACACTGCACACAGTCTCTCCTGCTCTGGAAGACTGTTTCAAGTGATGGAGCCTGACATCATGGACCAGATGGATTCAGCAGCTTTATAGCTACTGGTCCATGCACTTAGATAAGAGTGATGGTATATTGAAAATATGGGATATGAGCATGACGTGAATGGTATGGAATAAGGGGTGGATAATGTCCTGGGTTCAGCAGTAGCAGTCATGTTTCCCCTTCTTGGTAGCTGATGCAGTGCTGTGTTTTGACTTTCAGCCTGGGAACAGAGCTGATAGCGATGTTTTGGTTTGGCCAAGGACTTTGTGAGCCTCATGCTCTGCCAGGGGGGAGGGGAAGCCAGGAGGAAGCGGAGACAGGACACCTGACCCAAACTGACCAAAGAGGTATTCCATACCACAGCACGTCATGCCCAGGATGTAACTGGGAGTTAGCCGGAAGGGCTGGGAGACTGCAGGGTTGGAGGAGGTATCGGTCGGTGTTTAGTCAGGCTGAGGGGGGCGAGTTATCGGTCGGCTGGTGCTGAGGTGTTGTATCCTCTTCCCTTGTTATTTCCTTTATCATTATTATTGGTGGTAGCAGTAGTGATTTGTGTTATACCTTAGTTACTAAACTGTTCTTATCTCAACCTGTGGGAGTTGCATTCTTTTCGATTCTCCTCTCTGTCCCTCCGGGAGCAGGAGGAGGGCAAGAAAGGGGGGGAAGTGAGCGAACGAATTGCCTGACTGGGTTTAAACCACGACAACTCTTCATGCCAACTGTCCCGCCTCTGGTTACACCTCCCCTTACTCAATTTCATATGCCCCTTCTTCTTATTTATTTATCTCCTTTTCTGGTTCAATTTAATAACTCTGGCAGACATGTGGTACCCCAACTTACTGTTTAACTACAGAACCAGCCTGCACTGGCTTAGCTTCATAGGCTGTAAAAGATAGTATTCTTTTTAACCACAGAGTGTGTCTTTTGTCCAAAAGATGACACTGTCTTTAACCACAGAGTATGTCTTTGTAAGTTATGGTATCTCATATCCTTACTTTTGTTTCCTTAGTAACTTAGCCCCAGCCCCAATATTGAAAAATCTTAATATTGCAAAGCCTTAATATTGATCTTAAAGCTCTTATATTGTAAAGCCTTAATACTGCAAAGCCCCACCCCCAATTTTGTGAAAACATCACTGTTTCACAAGAATATAGAACTAAAAAGGGAAGGGAAAAAAACCCAACAATAAACCCAAGTGATGCACAATATAATTGTTCACCACCCGCCAACCGATACCCAACCTGACCCAGGTAGTGTTCTCCTTTCTGGGTGACTCCCCTCAGTTTTTATACTGGGCATGACGTGCTGTGGTATGGAATACCCCTTTAGCTACTTTGGGTCAGGTCTCTGCTTCCTCCTGGCTTCCCCTCCTCTCTGCAGAGCATGAGACTGAAAAGTCCTTGATCAGAGTAAGCATTACTTAACAACAACTAAAAACATCGGTGTTATCAGCATTCTCAGACTAAAGTTGAAAACACAGCACTGCACCAGCTTCCAGGAAGGAGAAAAATAACTTACTGCTGAACCCAGGACAGGGGGTAAGGTTCAGTGTATGACACAAGCTTCGTGCTCCACCATAACCACAGTTTCACCTGGTTATTTGGGTGTCAGTTTGGTCTTGATGGCTACGGTTGTGCCAAACAGCGCATTAACAAGTAGCATCACAGCAGGGTGATGGTTCGCAGTGACATTTGTTGTCCAGCAGTTGAGTACAGGTGGAGATGATGGCAGATGGTTGATGATGGCAGTGGAGGTTGCAGTTGGAAATCAAGTAACCACAGGGATCATGTTGTCATGGTGATGGCTGAGCCTGTTGTGAGCACCTGATGGTTAGCTGTGATCATGTTGAGATGGCAGTGGTTGGGATGGTTGTGATGGTGACTGTTAGGTTTGACATGACCAGTTGTGGTCATGTCTACATTTGGTTGTGACCATGTTATGATGAAAGTGGTGGCAGCTGGTTGTGATAGATTGCATTGCGATGGTGACAGTTGGGTTTGGTTGTTATCTCAGTGTGGATAGTTGGGTTTGATTGTGGTTGCTCTGTGGTGGTGATGTTTGGGTTTTATTCTGATTGCCTTGTGATGGTGATGGTTTGATGGTGAGCATGTTGTCCCAGCAGTGGTTGGGACCAAGTAGTGATTGTGTTGCAGTCATGTCAGTTGAGTTTGGTTGTGGCTGTGTTGAGATGGTGGTGGTTGGGGCTGGCTCTGACTGCATTGTGAAGGTGGTGGTTGGGCTTAGCAGTGCCACTACCTGCCTGGCCACACTGCCCCCTCCCCAGGCTCCGAATGCGATTACTACTTGATGAATGGTGACATGGAGTGTAACCCCCAGATCAACTTCAACAAGTCCTCCACCATCCCTTGTAACAGCAACATCGCCCAGAACTACTGGTGGATGATCTGGACCAAGCGTCCTGCCTCCACTGCTGGGCTGTGTTGCAGAATGACTCTAAGAGCAGGACCATAGAGTTCTGGAGGACTGTGCAAGCAAGGCAGGGGGTGGCCCCCACAGGTAGCCGGAGACCGGACCTGGGAGGAGAATGTGGAGGAAGCTGTGGGGGGCTAACCAATACTGTTGTGCCAAGAAGGAGTGGCTGAATACCACTCCTATATATGTGTGAACTGCGTCACAAATAAAGTAGAAGTTGCTTATCACCCATATTGGGTTGGCCTGTCTGCTTCTCGCCGCTTACAAATGGAGCCCGAACAGGGATGCGGACTACAGGGCCCTGGTTGCTGGGGACCCGGATTACAGGGCCCCGACTAGCGGGGACCCGGGATACAGGGCCCCGGTTAGCGGGGACCCGGGATACAGGGGCCCGGTCGACGGGGACCCGGATACAGGACCCCGGGCGACAGGGACCCGGATACAGGGCCCCGACTAGCGGGGACCCGGAATACAGGGCCCCGACTAGCGGGAACCCGGGATACAGGGCCCCGGTCGACGGGGACCCGGATACAGGGCCCCGGGCGATGGGGACCCAGAGACAGGGCCCTGACTAGCGGGGACCCAGAATACAGGGCCCCGGTCGACGGGGACCCGGATACAGGGCCCCGGCCGACGGGGACCCAGAGACAGGGCCCCGACTAGCGGGGACCCGGAATACAGGGCCCCGGTCGACGGGGACCCGGATACAGGGCCCCGGCCGACGGGGACCCAGAGACAGGGCCCCGACTAGCGGGGACCCGGAATACAGGGCCCCGACTAGCAGGGACCCGGGATACAGGGCCCCGACTAGCGGGGACCCGGATACAGGGCCCCGGTCGACGGGGACCCGGAACGGCGAGTGAGCGGCGCCGGCGGCAGCGGCCGGGAAGCGCGGGCAATGCTGCTGCAGTGGCATGATGGACCTGGGTGCTTGGACTAACCGAAAGGAATCCGCCGCTGGGGCGAACCAGACACTGCTGAGTCGGGAGGCCGATCCGGAGACCGAGGTTACAGGACGACCCAGAAGAAGACGATCCGGAAAAGGCTGGCCATGAAAATGGACCGAGAGGTAGCCCTGGACTTATTACAGTGCTTCTTATAAAAGTGGGGAACTGAGCCCTGAACTTTTTACAGTGCTTTTTATAAAAGCGGGGAATTGAGCCTGAGACTATAAAGCAGCTAGCAGGTCTAGTGGCTGTAGGGAAGGCTAAGGGATTTTTTTTGCAGATCCTAATACAATATTTGAGGAGAGTGAGTGGCGAAAGTTTGGTGATGAACTATTTGACTCAGTGCTTAATGATTATGAAAAGGCAAAGAAACTCGGTAAACCACGGAGGGAAGTAATGAACTGTATAAAAAGAAACAAGGCAGAAAAGAAAACTGCCGCAGTAGCAACGGAGAAACTAGGAACAGACGTCCCCAGTCGGTTGAAACGGGGGGAAGATCACAACTCGTTCCCCCCAACACGCGGGAGCACAGAATTCCCCCCCCCCTTCCTTTTCTCCCCCTCCATCAGAAGGTGCCGCGGAGGAGGTGTAACCCCCTGCTCCCCCACCACCCCAGTTCTGAAAGTAGGGACTTTGATAAGGACAGAGAAAGTATATTAGAAGGTATACGCATGATAAATGTCGAGGAATCCGAAAGAAAGAGGGCGGTGCCTCGGCGCCGGTTCGATTCCGGCGCCATTTTGAAGAACGCAGTAGAAAAGAGAGATCATGCGCTAGCGGGAGATTTAAAGGAACTGCTAGCCTCTCCAACCCACTATGCCCTAGAGTGGAAAAAAAAAAAAAAATTTTTTTAACTCAGTCACAGAAGAGCCAGGTCTGCAGATGGCTACATACCGAACGAGATACATCTGATAAGAAAGACACAGCTGAGAGCAACGGAGACCCCGAGTTCGGCGCAGGATCAGCCCCCGAATCCCCTGAATCCGAGCCAGAATTATATCCTCTGCTTCCAGACCCTGACTCTTCGTCTCCCGGGTCGGTCTGCTCAGACTCACTGGCCCTGGAGACGCTCAGTTGTAACAATGGGTAACCAAATATGTGAACATTACTGGGGAATTTTCTGCAATGGGCATCTCTGCATATCTCTCTGCAAACTCTGCTGTGTTTACTACACAGCAGGGGGCTAAAAGAGTGGGAAGCTCTTGATCTCAAAATAGTTAAGGAGGCCTGACAAACAGTGACCACGTATGGGTTAAAATCCTCTTATACTCAAGCTGTATATGTTATGATTTTTTCTTGCAATTGACAGGGGGAGCCCATACAGTTTCTCTGTGATACTCACGTATTAGAAGTTGGTAAAAATAAGTATGTCCATGTTTCTATCAACTCTTGGAGACCTCTGTAGATACTGCTGGCCACTTCTTCCAGCACAGGCTGGCCACCTGTGTTGGAATGAGTGTGCATTTTGGTCAGTATAAAAGCCCAAGCCTCATACGATGTGGGGGAGGCAGAGCCTCTGCGGGGATGCCCGCTAAGGTTGAGCCTGCCACCTTGCACTGCAATGATGCTTCTCGGAGCTGGTTTGCTGTTAGTCTCCACAGGGTCCTTGTGCCATGTTCTGTACGTGGGACTGTAGTGTCAGTAATGATGGCTTTTGCAGGGACTAAAAAAAAAAAAAAAAAAAAGGGGGGGTGGAGAGAGTAATGATGCTGCACTTAACCTGTCTAACCTGTCTACTTCTCAAGAACTGAAGAACTGATAAGCTGGAGGAGGGGGTATATTTGTGTCCTCCTGCCTACAGGTCCATGGTGACTGCCTGCAAAGTTTGTCAAGCCTTCCCATGAGCTGGACAGACGAATGGATAAACCTGATGCCTCAGCTACAGGAGCTGACCATGATTACCCCAAGCAGAATAAGATAGAGGAAGAGAAAGAACAAATAACTTCAAAACATCACTTGGGGGCAACTGAAAAGTAACCTCCTGAATATGTGTGCTTGTAAAATAGCTATTATTAGAGGTTGTGATTTTGTGTATAAAACCACCTGTATTTACTAGCTAGTTGCTAATAAGAAACTGCACCTTGTATTGTATAGATTTGTCACTTGTAAAAGAGATGTTAGAGTATGGAAATTTGCAGTAGCTGCCAGAAAATGCTAAGGCAAAAGATAGAAAGATTTTAATACAATGGTAGTGTTATAAAGCAGGTGATGGAACGAATTAAGAGGGGGGGAGAATTCCACTGGTAAGAAATTTCTTTGGCTAGTCCTTCACTGCCATCAGCATCTTCAACATGCTGCTGCACCCTGTAATAGTTACTCTGCTAATGTAAATTTGTGTGTGCCTTGCTGTAGTAGCAACTTGTTACTGGATGAAACAGGTGAAACTGTGCATTGACAACAAGGTGCAAGGACTGAGGCTGACAAAAGGCCTGCTACCACAATCAAGGGCAAGACTGGGTTGGCTTCTGTGTTTGCCACCAAGAAAAACCTTTAGCTCCGCTGTTGGCTGCAACCCAGCAGGCGTGGAGCGGTGGGGACACATGCCATGCCAGACCTTGATGTGAAGGATCAGAGAGCTATACAGCCTGTTATCAGAGAGCCATACAGCAGAAAAAAGGGGCAGGCCCAGGCAGCCTCTAGTTGGCCTATGTTAGGGATATAATCTAGCCCAGATCCCCTGCTCAAGTAGGGTCACCCAAACCATATATAAAACATAAAGGGGGAAGATGTGGAGACAGTGTTCTCAGGGGAGAACGCATAATTGGTACATAAACTTTGAGTGGTCCTGAAAGATACAGTGGGGCCATGAGAGGCCTGAAGAAGCTTAAGCAAGCAAGATAAGAGGCTGGAATTCACCAAGTTAATGAGAACTGTGGACTGTTGGCAAGCTTTCAAGGTTGAGTTCTCACAACTGTGTTTAGCCAATTATATGTTAGTCACTAAGGGTCTTCAAAACATGTATCCAATCATAATGTGCCAAATCACTGTAAGTGCTTCAGCCGGGGCCTTGGCTCAACTAAGCAGACTGGGTTGCTGAGTTGCTAAGCAGACAATTCTACATCGAGGCAATTTCTGATTTGTTTTAATGTTGATTCTGTAAGACATGCAACACTGCAGAACCTTTTGTTGTTGGAACAGGGACATGGATCTGAGGAATTTGTTGGAATGTGTTGTATGAGTCTCTGATTATGCTAATTCGATGTACGCACAGCTGAGAACCCTGGCTCAGCTTACCCAGCAATAGTAAATGAGCAGTATTCTAAGAATAATTAGATGGTTGTTTTCATGGGGCATTACAGCTTGAGTCAAACACTGTTTAAAAGTATTGCACTTATGTATCATTGATTAGGTTAATCATCGTAGCTATTAGACTTGTTTATAGTTGTGTGATAAAACAGGTGAACAGAATAACCCATAATGCCTTGCTTGCACAAAGAAAAAGGGGGGAATTGTTGCAGAATGACTCTAAGAGCAGGACCATAGAGTTCTGGAGGACTGCAAGCAAGGCAGGGGGTGGCCCCCACAGGTAGCCGGAGACCAGACCTGGGAGGAGAATGTGGAGGAAGCTGTGGGGGGCTAACCAATACTGTTGTGCCAAGAAGGAGTGGCTGAATACCACTCCTATATATATGTGAACTGCGTCACAAATAAAGTAGAAGTTTCTTATCACCCATATTGGGTTGGCCTGTCTGCTTCTCCTCGCCGCTTACAGGGCAGCCCACGGACACCAATCTCCCAGCTGGCACCACCCCAGGGGTAGCCACCATCTACCATCTGCCACCTGCCCTCCACCAAACCCTCGGTCCGATGTACCCTCTCCAATGTCAGTCCCATCCCCATACGACCCCCTGTTGTCCCTGTGAAGACCCTCACAGTGCCCAACTCCCCTAGCTATGCTGGTCCCACACGGGTGGGCAGTGAAGAGTGTGTCTTCTACACTGATGATGCCTTGCCGAACCCCCTGGATTTTGCCAAAGCTTCTCCCAAGAGGCTGAGCCTTCCCAGCACTGCCTGGGGTGGCGGGGCCATGGATATTTCTTTCTACCCCGGGGCCAGCCAGCACCTCTCTGACAAGGAAGAAGAGGACCAACAGTTGGCCTCCAACCGGCACAGCTTGATGGAAAAGATCAGTGAGCTGGTGGCCAGCGTCCATGCTCTAGGTGAAGGCCAGTTCCCCTTCCCCACCACCCTCATGGGGTCTGGCCCCAGTGAGGTGACCTCCCCCCCCCAAAGCCTCTATGGACCCCCTGGCTGAAAACATGCTGGTGGCCATCTGGCGTGGGGTCTGTCTCCACAGGACTGTCACCAATGACCAGTCGGCCCCACGGATATCGTGATGATGTGCCCACCGCGGCAAATTGACCCCCCTGGGGCACCCTCTGTTCCTCCCAGGACCCCCCCCTCCCAGCACCTGCTGCCCCTCCTCCCTGCCCCCCACTTCCTGCTCCTCAGTCTCCTCCTTCCCTCCCCTTGGCCCTTTCCTTTCCTAGCGTCTTTCCTTTGCTTGTTCTCTCAGGCTCTTTTTCAAATCTCTTTCTCATTTTCTTTTCTCTTTTCTTTTTTAATTTTTTCTCCTTTTTTTGTGTCTTCTTATTCTTCTCTTACTTTTCTTTTGCTCTTTTTCTTCTATTTTCTTTTCCCTTTTTTCTTCTCCTTTCCTCATCTTTCTCCTCTTTCTCCTTTTCTTCTCCTTTCCTCATATTTCTCCTCTTTCTCCTTTTCTTTTCTTCTCCTTTTATTTTCTTTCGCTCCTCTTTTCCTTCTTTTTCTTCTCCCTTCTTTTTTCTCCCCCTGTTTTCCCATTTACCCCCTTTCCTTTTTCCTCTCTTTCCCTTTTCCTTTTTCCCCCCTCTCTTTTCCTCTCCTCTTCCTGTGTTTTCCCCCTCCCTTCCTGGGCACAGGCAGGTGCCCCAGCCCCAGGGCCAGTGGGGCCACAGGAGGAGCAGCACCAGGAGCGGGGGGGGGGGCTGTCCCTGTTCCCCCAGCTGCCTGCTGGAGCCAGTACTGCTCAGCCCCATATTTGGGGGGAAGAAGCAACAGGGAGGGGGCTGAGGAGGGGCATGTGTGAAAGGTCAGGGGACGGGCAAGGGACAGGCACTACAGCCCCCTCCAATTTGGGGGGATAGCGAGACACCTGAGGCTTCCAAACCTTCTCTTCCCCCCCCCCACCCCCCAGGGATCACTGTGGACCCTCCCCAGCCTCCCAAACACCCTCTCTCTCTCCCTCAGCACCCACAGACCCTATGCAAGGTCCTGTTGGGGGAACTCTGAGGGACAGGGGTATTCACCCAGACCCCCTCAAAGCAAAGCAGCTGGAGGAAAGCACAACTCCCCCAGCCCTGCTCTACATAGCCCCTGCTGCCCCTCATCACAGCCCTCCTTTCCCTCCCTTAGGAATATTGATTTTGTTTCCCTCCCACACCCCCCTTCTCCTGCCCAGAACTGTTTGGGTTTGGGGGAGAGGGAGTGTCTCTTATTTTGTACAGAAAACAAAAATTCCTTGGAAAAGAAAAAAAATTGACTTGTCTTTCGACCTAAGTAACTTTTCTGGTGCTGTTATTAACTTGGTCCTTTTTTTTTTTTTTTTTAAATTTATCTCCTCTCCATGTTCCTGCCTTTGCTGCCACTTCCCCCCTCCCTATCCCTCTGACAGGTTTCTTTCTCTTTCTTTCATTCCCTCTTTTCTTTTATTTTTTTTTAGTTGGGTTTTCTTTTGGTGGTAATTCCCCTCTTTCCCACCCCCTTTCCCCCCTGATTTCCATAGTCACTGCTACAAGTAATGTATGCACTGTGAAGATTCCAGTATTAATAAAAGTTGTACTGTAATTAATAGCCTTGTCTGCAGTCCTGTGGTACCCTGGAGTCACCCCAGTAATAGGAGATGGGGAAGAAGGTCCCATCATCCCTTTTGGTGCTTGGTTGCGGGGAAGTGGGTACTTTCAGAGTGTGGTGGGATAAGACATACCCACGGTCAGCCTGGAGAAAACCTGTGTGGAGACCTCATAGCAGCCTTCCAGTATCTGAAGGGGCCTACAAGAATGCTGGAAAGGGACTCTTCATCAGGGACTGTAGTGATAGGACAAGGGGTAATGGGTTCAAACTGAAACAGGGGAAGTTCAGGTTAGATCTAAAGAAGTTCTTTATAGGGAGAGTGGTGAGGCACTGGAACAGGTAGCCCAAGGAGGTTGTGAACACTCCAACCCTGGCAGTGTTCAAGGCCAGGTTGGATGGAGTTTGGAGCAACCCGGTCTAGTGGAAGGTGTCCCTGCCCATGGCAGGAGGTTGGAACTGGATGATCTTAAGGTCCTTTCCAACCCAAACCATTGTAAGATTCTATGATTCTATGATTCTATGATGGGAAGGACTACAGAGCCCTGGGAGAGGTGGTTAGGGGCTCTGGAGCTCAGATAGTCTTTTCGTCAATTCTCCAGGATACAGGGGAGTACCTAAAAAAAGCTAGGAGGATTAACCAGGTTAATAAATGGTTAAAAGGGTGGTGTCATAGTCAGGGGTTTGGGCGCCTTGAACACGGGACCCAACTTTGTAGGCCAGGCCTAGTGGGGGCTGGTGGAGCTGGTCTGATGATAAAGAAGGGAAAGAGCAGTTTTGGTAGGAGGCTTGCCAGACAGATCAAGGAGGCTTTAAACTAGATGTGTTGGGGGAGGGGAGCATCACTCCATCCCAACACACCCAGTCAGTTGCCAGCACCTATAATAAATGCTCGGAGAAATGTAGATACATTCCAGCTGCTCCAGCCAATGAGCCGGCTTCATTTGGAGCTCGGCTCAGATGCCTCTATACAAATGCCCCTAGCATGGGGAACAAACAAGAGGAATTAGAGATGTGTGCATGTCTATGGGGGTATGATATAATAGGCATCACAGAAACATGGTAGGATGGCTCCTATGACTGGAGTGTTGGAATGGAAGGTTACAGGCTTTTTAGAAAAGACAGGCCTGGCAGGTGGGGAGGGGGAGTTGCCCTTTATGTTAGGGATAGGCTGGAGAGTATGGAACTCTGTCTGGGGACAGGTGAGCAGTCAAAAGAGAGTTTGTGGGTCAGGGTTAAAGAGAGTATAGCTATGGGAGACATTACTGTGGGGATCTGTTACAGACCTCCTGAACAAGGAGAACCTGTGGATGAAGCACTCTACAGACAGATAGGAAAAGACTCACGCTCACAGGCCCTTGTTCTCAACCACCCTGACATCTGCTGGAAGGATGGTACAGCCCAGCACAAGCACTCCGGGAGGTTACTCGATTGTGTGGAAGACAACTTCCTTCTGCAAGTAATAGAGGAGCCAACAAGGAGAGGTGTGGAGACAGTGTTCTCACAGGAGAATGGATAATTGGTACATAAACTCTGAATAATCCTGAAAGATACAGCAAGGCCATGAGAGGCCCAAGGAAGCCTAAACAAGCAAGATAAGAAGAAGCTGGATTTCACTGAGTTAATGAGAACTGTGGACTGTTGGCAAGCTTTCGAGGTCAAGTTCTCACACCTGTGCTTAACCAATTATATGTTAGTCACTAAGGGTCTTCAAGACATGTATCCAATCATAATATGCAAAATCACTGTAAGTGCATGTAAGAAATAGTATTTAAGGGGTTAAGGCTTTGTAATAAATGGCTTTTGTCTGATCATACTGATCTCTGACTGAGTCCATATATTTTCTGCGGCAGAGAGGTGCCATGCTTGACCTCTTGCTCACCAGCAGGGAAGGGCTCGTCAGAAATGTGATGCTCCAGGGCAGCCTTGGATGCAGCGATCATGAGATGGTCGAGTTTGAGATCCTCAGGACAGTGAGAAGAGCATGGAGCAAGCTCACTGCCCTGGACTTCAAAAGAGCAGACTTTGGCCTCTTCGGGAACCTGCTTAGTAAGGTTCCATGGGATATAGCCCTAGAGGGCAGGGGGACCCAAAACTGTTGATTGATATTCAAGGATCACCTGCTACAAGCTCAGGACTGTTGTATCCCAACTAGAAGGAAGTGCAGGAGGAGGGCCAGGAGACCCCCTTGGATGGATAAGGAGCTCCTGAGGAAAATTCAAATGAAAAAAAGAGGCTTATAATAAGTGGAAGCAAGGACAGGCGGCCTGGGAAGAGTACAGGGATGTTGTCCGGGAAGCTAGGGACCAGGTTAGGAAAGCTAAGGCCCAGTTAGAATTAAACTTGGCGAGGGATATTAAGGATAACAGGAAGGGATTCTACAGGTACATAGCAAATAAAAAACAGACTAGGGAGAACGTAGGCCCCCTCAGGAAGCTCTCGGGAGAACTAGCTACACAGGATTTGGAGAAGGCTGAGGTTCTGAATGACTTCTTTCCCTAAATCTTCACTGGCAAAGGCTCTGACCACACCACCCAAGTCTTGGAAGGCAGACACAGGGACTGTGAGAATGAAGACCTTGGGCCCACTGTAGGAGAGGAACTGGTTCGAGACCATCTTAAAAATCTGAATGTGCACAAGTCCATGGGTCCTGATGAAATCCATCTGTGGGTCCTGAAAGAGCTGGCGAATGAAGTTGCAAAGCTGCTGGCCATCATATTTGAGAAATCATGGCAGTCAGGTGAAGTTCCTGATGACTGGAAAAAGGGAAATATAACCCCCATTTTCAAGAAGAGGAAAATGGATGACCCGGGGAATTACAGACCAGTCAGTCTCACCTCTGTGCCTGGCAAAATCTTGGAGCAGATTCTCCTGGAAGGCATGCTAAGGCACATGAAAAACAACAAGGTGGTTGGTGACAGCCAGCATGGCTTCACTAAGGGGAAATCCTGCCTGACCAATTTGGTGGCCTTCTATGATGGGGCTGCAGAACTGATGGACAGGGGCAGAGCAGTTGATGTCCTCTACCTGGTCTTGTGTAAAGCGTTCGACACTGTCCCACAGGACATCCTTGTCTCTAATTTGGAGAGACATCAATTTGATGAATGGACCACTTGGTGGATAAAGAACTGGCTGGATGGCCACACACAAAGAGTCGTGGTCAATGGCTCAATGTCCAGCTAGAGACTAGTAACAAGTGGTGTCCCTCAGGGATCGGTGTTGGGACCAGTCTTGTTTAACATCTTCGTCACTGACATGGACAGTGGGATTGAGTGTGCCCTCAGCAAGTTTGCCGATGACACCAAGCTGTGTGGTTCGGTTGATACACTGGAGGGAAGGAATGCCATCCAGAGGGACCTCGACAGGCTTGTGTGGTGGGCTGATGCCAACCTTATGAAGTTTAACCGTAACAAGTGCAACAAGTGCAAGGTCCTACACCTGGGTCAGAGCAATCCCAGGCACAGCTACAGGTTGGGAAAGAAGAGATTCAGAGCAGCCCTGCGGAGAAAGACTTGGGGGTGTTGGTTGATGAGAAAATGAACATGAGCCGGCAGTGTGCGCGTGCAGCCCAGAAAGCCAACCATATTCTATGCTGCATCAAAAGGAGCATGACCAGCAGGTCGAAGGAGGTGATCCTGCCCCTTTACTCTGCTCTTGTGAGACCTCACCTGGAGTATTGTGTACAGTTCTGCTGTCCTCAACATAAAAAGGACATGGAACTGTTGGAACAAGTCCAGAGAAGGGCTACGAGGATGATCAGGGGACTGGAGCACCTCCTGTATGAAGATAGGCTGAGAAAGTTGGGGCTGTTCAGCCTGGAGAAGAGAAGGCTGCATGGAGACCTCATAGCAGCCTTCCAGTATCGGAAGGGGACCTATAGGGATGCTGGGGAGGGACTCTTCATTAGGGACTGCAGTGATAGGACAAGGAGTAACGGGTTCAAACATAAACAGGAGAAGTTTAGACTGGATATAAGGAGGAAATTCTTTCCTGTTAGGGTGGTGAGGCACTGGAATAGGTTGCCCAGGGAGGTTGTGAATGCTCCATTCCTGGCAGTGTTCAAGACCAGGTTGGACGAGGCCTTGGGTGATATGGTTTTGTGTGAAGTGTCCCTGCCCATGGCAGGGGGGTTGGAACTTGATGATCTTGAGGTCCTTTCCAACCCTAACTATTCTATGATTCTATGGGTGACCCCCTGAGGATGCAGAAGAGCATCCCCCTTCCCCATCCCCTCCAGGAGAGGGGGTGCAGGTGGTTTTCCACCACCACCTCCACCCATCCTGACAGCATCCGCCTTGCCTCCTCCCAAATTATGGAGGCCTGTTGCCAAACCTTTCCTGTGCAGCACAGCCAGCTGCATCGAGCAGAGGGGATGGAGGAGCTTGGTGTGGGCAGCGTCCTGTTCACCAACTGCAACAGGGTCCTGGGGCTGCTGAAGGGCTTATTGGAGCAGAGCAGAACCCCTCAGCACCTCTTTGCTGCTTGCCTGGACCCCCAGGGGAATGTAGGAAGGGTGCTGGGTGAGGGGAAAAGGGGGGGTAGCTCCAGAATGGGTTGGGAAACACAGCACCTGGGAGTGCCACCATCCCCACCAGGCTTTGGGGGGCCAAGCATCAGCATCCTGTACTGTGACTAGCATGAAAAAATACATATGTTTATTTAATTGGCTTTCTCCTCTTGGCATAGAAGGGATGGGGGGTGCTGGGGTCTGGGGAGTGCCTGCAGCCCGCCCATGCTGGGAGCATCACTGTCAGGGTCCTTTGAAGCTGCTGGGCTCAGCTGGGTGCAGAGAAGCAGTGACTCACCCCATATCTCTCCCACCAGGGCTTGTCAGAACCTGTGGCCATGTCACACAGGGCCACCTAATTTCCACCCCAGCACAGCATGGGGCCATCCTCCTAGTGAGCCCCCCCACACCTGATACCTCCACTCCTTTCTCCATGTAGAAGAAGACATTGCATCCGCTCATGCTGCAGTGCCCACAGCCTCATCTGCACGATCTCATAGACCTGTAAGCATAAGCAGCCTGCAGCCAGAAATACACCAGTTAAGGTCTCCAATAGCTGATTAAGGTAATTAATGAAGCTGGTGTCGTGGTTTAAACCCAGTCAGGTAATTCGTTCGCTCACTTCCCCCCCCTTTCTTGCCCTCCCCCTGATCTCGGAGGGACAGAGAGGAGAATCGAAAAGAATGCAACTCCCACGGGTTGAGATAAGAACAGTTTAGTAACTAAGGTATAACACAAATCACTACTGCTACCACCAATGATAATAATGATAAAGGAAATAACAAGGGAAGAGAATACAACACCTCACCACCCGCTGACCGATAACTCGCCCCCCAAGCCCGACCAAGCTCTGACCGATACCTCCTCCAACCCTGCAGTCTCCCAGCCCTTCCGGCTAACTCCCAGTTACATCCTGGGCATGACGTGCTGTGGTATGGAATACCTCTTTGGTCAGTTTGGGTCAGGTGTCCTGTCTCTGCTTCCTCTCAGCTTCCCCTCCTCCCTGGCAGAGCATGAGGCTCACAAAGTCCTTGGCCAAACCAAAACATCATTGTTATCAGCTCTGTTCCCGAGCCGAAAGTCAAAACACTGCACTGCACCAGCTACCGAGGAGGGGAAACATGACTGCTACTGCTGAACCCAGGACAGCTGGAAAGGGGAAGGCAGCTGGTCGGTCCTCAGCCCCTCTGTAACACTGCCTGCACTGCGCCACCAAGCACAACAAACAAATCCAGATATTTTCCTGCAGGGAAATGGCAGGGGCTGATGAAGGCAGCTTGGCAAGCAGTGGCTCTGGAGGTCCCTGTGTCAGAGGAATATATCCCCTGCAAAACCAAGGAGGGGACTGACACCCCAAAAGAGGAGGCAGTGGAGGCAGCTGGGGTTGTTCTCTGCTAGTCCTTTATTTTGGTTGAGGTTGGAGGATCCTGGAACCTGGCTGGAAGCTGAGATGCAATACTAGAGAATTAACTGCTATTTAATGAAAGCTGAGGAAAAAATACAAACCGAGAGGAATGGGGCAATGTCCAAGTCCACCCAGCCTGCACCCATGCAGAAGATTCCTGGCATTTCAGATGGGGTCAACCCCATGGCTGTGCATAGTCCCATGGTCCTGGAAGGAGTGGCATTTTCCCCTTCCTTGGGACCCCTCAAGGGGCTCTGCTGGGGGAGCAGAGCAGAGGCAACATCCCAGGCTTCAGGGCAAGGAGAAGGCATCAAGCAAAGGGTCTTCTGCAATGTTAGGTGGACTCCCACCAACCTGGGCAGAAGGGACAGGCATTACAAGGTGGGACAGGACCTCAAAACATGCCACCCTCCATTAATAGAATCATAGAATAATTAGGGTTGGAAAGGACCTTAATATGATCTAGTTCCAACCCCCCTACCATGGGCAGGGACACCTTACACTATATCATATCACCCAAGGCCTCGTCCAACCTGGTCTTGAACACTGCCAGGGATGGAGCATTCACAACCTCCCTGGGCAACCTATTCCAGTGCCTCACCACCCTAACAGGAAAGAATTTCCTTCTTATATCCAATCTAAACTTCCCCTGTTTAAGTTTTAACCTGTTACCCCATGTCCTATCACTACAGTCTCTAATGAAGAGTCCCTCTCCAGCATCCCTATAGGTCTGTGTCATCCCCCCGGGGTCCCCACTCACAGGGTGCCCTGTAAAGCATCCACATGACCTTGAGGCAGTTGTCCAGCAGTGCCTTGGGGCGTACTGCCTTCCTCCGGCTCTCCATGCCTGCACTGTGAATCAGTTTCACCAGGTCAGCCACCACTACCTCCACGTCCGTCTGCAGGGACAGGTCATTGGAACTTCACCATAGTCCCCACCCAGGGACACCGGACTGCAAAAGCTGCAGCTGTTGCATTGGTCAGGAATCAAACCCAAGCCTCCCACGTGGCAGGCAAGACTTATACCACTGAACCACCAATGCCAAATGTGGAACAACCTACACATCTGACCCATGGCCCCCACAAACCCAGCAGCGGTGGTTGCAGCAAGGACAGGTACTGCTGGCTGGTACACCCCCCTCCATAGAGAGAGGACCCCAACAGACAGCTCAGATGCTGCCAGGGCTCCAGCCACAGAACCACCTCTTCCTGCTGCCTCACACTACCTCCAGCAAGGGGAGGTTGTCAATAGCCTTCAGAATTAACAGCAGAATGAGAAAATCTTGGAGGCGCTGCAGAACCTGTGCCATGGTACAGGACAACTCAGATACACTTCAGGTTCACACTGCAGACCCAGCTGTGACAGGCCACCACGACCCAGCAGCCAAAGGCAACTGCCCCTGGGATGTGGCAGTGCCTCCCAACCCCAAGCAGCCCAATCGTCCTGGGCCACAGCCCTTCAGGGCCACCAAGCCAGGGCCCATCACTGCCCTGAGCCAGGGGGTCCAACTGCCATCATCCCAGAGCCCCTCACTGCCACCAAGCCCTAAGCATCTCCCTGCCACAGGAGTCAAAAAGAGCCCTGTCAGCACTGTGCACCCACACCGGAGTACCTGGACAGTGTCAGGGTGGTGGTGCCCCTGGGTGCCCAGGGAAAACCCCCGGACACCCCGGCAGGCTGCAAAAGCCACAGCTGTTGCATTGGCCAGGAATCAAATCCAGGTCTCTTGTGTTGCAGGCAGGAATTCTGCCGCTGAATCACCGATGCCAGATGTTGGGCATCCCTGGGTGCTGTTCCATGGCCCTGCACCCCAGGTGCCAACTTCTGCCCACAGTAGCCCATCCATGCCATCTCTCCAATTCCCCCATGCAGGGAGGAGGTGTTCACACCCATGGGTGCATGTCTCCACAGCGCACCTTGTGTGTGAATGTACCCCACAGCTGTGTCCATATACCATGCACGCCTGTATGCACAGGCACCTGGTGCACCCAACACCCCCGCAAGGGGTGTGTAAGGCCACATATGAGTGTGTGGATAGAGCTGGGGTGCGGGGGGGGGGGGCAGGGTCTCCCTACCTGCCAGTACTTGCTGTACTCCTTGCCCAGGGCATCCAAGAGCTGGCAGAGCTCCTGTGTGTACTTCCAGGATGGGTGCTTCTCCAGCAGCACCTCATGGATCCTCAGAACAGCCTGGGAGCTGACATGGAACCAGAGATACTGTAGTGCCACCTCTGACACTGTCCTGTTGCGCTGGGGGCAAGAGGGTGGCCCAAGTGAGCCCCTGCGGGCTGCTGGAGTGTCCCCATCATGGGGCCATCCCCTGCCACTGTCTTGCCAGGTGGGTGATGTTGGAGGGCCTCAGCATCTCCTCGTACTGGACCTGGACCGTGTAGTCAATGGGGAAATAGTGTTTCTGGAAAGGTGGAGAAGAGCTCAGGGGCTGGCAGCAGGGTGACGGGGACATCCCTGCCAACCCCAAACCCCAGCGTGACACCAGGGAACTGGTGCAAAAGCCCTTTGACATGGTCAACCCTGGAGATGCACCAGCAGAAGCAGCTCGGCACCATTGGCACATGTTGTTCCTAGTAGAAAAGCCACCCCCAGCACCCAGTCACTGCAGCAGTGGGTGCTGCCTCCCATGACCCCCTCACCCCTGGGGCAAACCGGGGCTCTGCAATGCCATGTGCCCCTTCCACACCCCCCCCCCCCCCCAAAATTGGAGGTTACCATGTACTGCAGGCGCATCTCCTACTGCAGCTTGTCCTGGAGCAGGCAGGTGAGCTAGCATTCACCCAGTGCAGTAGCCTCCACTCCCAGCACAGCCAGGACCCCTGGGGCAGCCAAAAGCAAGGGATGTCAGCCCCCCACCCTGGGGACACCTTCTGTGGTGACCCCTGAGGCCACCTCCCATCCCTGTCCCCAAGCTGTACTCACACAGGACGGCCGCATAGCCCTGCTGCATGTTGACAGTGGCTATCGGCAGAGCCCTGGGCTGTGCCTACATGGCCGGGACTCACAGGGAGCCTCCTGAGTAGCACTGTGCATGGCGGGGGGACGAGGGACGGGCGCAGGCCCCGGGCACTGGACTGCTCTCCGGTAGCCCCGGGCAGTTGTCCCCTGCCATGGATGAGGGGTTAGTTCCCTTTCCTGGCCGTCCCCGATAGCTTCTCCTCTCCGGCTGTCTGCAGGGAGGCAGCAGGTCCCGAGGACATCGCAGGGTGCCGGCAGGGATGCGCTCCCGGGGGGGGCTGTGTGCAGGACTCCCCCTGCGCTGCAAGAAGGGATCTGGGAGAAGAGAGCCCCGGCTGCAGCCCCAGGGAGGGCACCGGCTCCAGTGGCCGGCTCCATCCCCGGGACACACACACACACAGAGCCCAGTCCCGTTATCCCAGCAATGAGTTCGTCCGGCCTCAGCAGGAGCTCAGCTAAGGAGCGCTGGGGTACGGGGCTGGCTGAGTGGACACCCCACGCTGTGTCCCCGCACTGTCACCCCACAGAATGTCCTGCATCCTCCGCAGCGCGGCCCCACGCTGCCGGGGGTCGTTGTGTCCCCACGCAACATGGCCCGCACAGGAGGGCCCCTACCGTGTCCCTGCACAAAGTGAGCCCCTCACGCGCCCCCACCCCGCGTCCCCGGGTAGGGGAGTCCCCGCACACCCACTTGGCGCGACGCAGGGGACACCGGGCGTGGAACGCGTCTCCCCGCGGGCAGCAGCAGGAGGGCCGTGCCCGCTTTTCCGGGAGGTGGGCGGTGGCGCCGGGAGCGGGCGGGGCGGCTGCCGGGGGGCAGGGATCGAGCCACCGCCCCGCCCCGGGACTCGTACGGCCCGGCCTGGCCCGGCCGCGGGGGGGTGCCCGGGGTGTGCGGCCAGACCGGGTGGGTGCCCACGGGGGGACTCGGACGAGCCTCCTAAGGCCCTCCCATATCCTTGGGGTGCTTCGGCTGCCCTGCTGGATGCCCCTGGGGTGCTCAGCTAAGCCTCCTGGGTGTCTCCAGGGTGCTTGGCTCACACTGTTGGGGGCACCTGGGGGCCTTGGCTAACAACCCTGCAACCTGCTCCTCCTGATGACTGTCACTCCAGCCCACAGGAGCCCCGTGGAAGAGGGCACTCAGGGCTGACAGGCATCCAGGGGGTCGGGAAAGATAAATCAGCTATCAAAAAGCAGGTCAGCACTCCCAGGGAAACCGTAGGAAGGAATGCACTTCTGCAAGCAAGGAGAGCCTGCTGGGATTCCCCTGGCGCCAAGTCACGGCCACCACAGCCACACTTCTGCCAGGCATCCCCCAGGCCCTCCCAGCTCTGCACTGGGGGCAAGATGCTCAGCTCCAGCAGGGAAGAAGCTTGTCCAGCTCTTTGATGTCCACAGGGATTTTGTCCACATCTGCTGCAAGCAATAGAGCAAGCCATTTAATAGCATTCCATGCCCACGTAGTCATCAGCTTGGCAGCCAGGATGGGTTGACGAAGAGAAGGGAGTGGTCAGGGCTACATAGCACACTGCTGGAAGTGGCTTGCCCTCCTTGGCTGTGCCAGGCTGGAAGTCACGGCGGGTGTGAGCCCAGGGAAAACAGCTCCTAGCACATGGCTACAGGGGCTTCACTCCACCTTGTCACCCAGCACCTTGCGGCTGCAGGGGCCCAAGGATGGAAGAGAGCCCTTGGCTGGGAGAAGCCCTGTTGCAGAATGACTCTAAGAGCAGAACAATAGAGTTCTGGAGGACTGTGCAAGCAAGGCAGGGGGTGGCCCCCACAGGTGGCCGGAGACCGGACCTGGGAGGAGAATGTGGAGGAAGCTGTGGGGGCTAACCAATACTGTTATGCCAAGAAGGAGTGGCTGAATACCACTCCTATATATGTGTGAACTGCGTCACAAATAAAGTAGAAGTTGCTTATCACCCATATTGGGTTGGCTTGTCTGCTTCTCCTCGCCGCTTACAAATGGCGCCCGAACAGGGACGCGGACTACAGGGCCCTGGTCGCTGGGGACCCGGATTACAGGGCCCCGACTAGCGGGGACCCGGATTACAGGGCCCCGACTAGCGGGGACCCGGGATACAGGGCCCCGACTAGCGGGGACCCGGATACAGGGCCCCGGCCGACGGGGACCCGGAATACAGGGCCCCGGTTTAACGGAGACCCGGATAGAGGGCCCCGGTCGACGGGGACCCGGAACGGCGAGTGAGCGGCGCCGGCGGCAGCGGCCGGGAAGCGCGGGCAATGCTGCTGCGGTGGCGTGACGGACCCGGGTGCTTGGACTAACCGAAAGAATCCGCCGCAGGGGCGTACCAGACACTGCTGCGTCGGGAGGCCGATCCGGAGACCGAGGTTACAGGACGATCCAGAAGAAGACGATCCGGAAAAGGCCGGCCATGAAAATGGACCGAGAGGTAGCCCTGGACTTATTACAGTGCTTTTTATAAAAGCGGGGAACTGAGCCCTGAACTTTTTACAGTGCTTTTTATAAAAGCGGGGAATTGAGCCTGAGACTATAAAGCAGCTAGCAGGTCTAGTGGCTAGGGAAGGCTAAGAGATTTCTTTTGCAGATCCTAATACAATATTTGAGGAGAGTGAGTGGCGACAGTTTGGTGATGAACTATTTGACTCAGTGCTTAATGATTATAAAAAGGCAAAGAAACTCGGTAAACCACGGAGGGAAGTAATGAACTGTATAAAAAGATACAAGGCGGAAAAGAAAACTGCCGCGGTAGCAACGGAGAAATTAGGAACAGACGTCCCCGGTCGGTTGAAACGGGGGGAAGATTACAACTCGTTCCCCCCCCAACTCGCGGGAGCACAGGGTTTCCCACCTCCCCCACCCCGCACCTCCCCCCTTCCTTTTCTCCCCCCCCCCCCCCCATCAGAAGGTGCCGCGGAGGAGGTGTAACTCCCTGCTCCCCCACCACCCCAGTTCCGAAAGTAGGGACTTTGACAAGGACAGAGAAAGTATATTAGAAGGTACACGCATGATGAATGTCGAGAAATCCGAAAGAAAAAAGGCGGTGCGTCGGCGCCGGATCGATTGCGGCGCCACTGTGAAGCACGCAGTAGAAAATAGGGATCATGCGCGAGCGGGAGATTTAAAGGAACCGCGAGCCTTTCCAACCCACTATGCCTTAAGAGTGAAAAAATTTTTAACTCAGTCACAGAAGAGCCAGGTCTGCAGATGGCTACATGCCGAACGAGAGACATCTGATAAGAAAGACACAGCTGCGAGCAACGGAGACCCCGAGTTCGGCGCAGGATCAGTCCCCGAATCCCCTGAATCCGAGCCAGATTAGTATCCTCTGCTTCCAGACCCTGACTCTTCGTCTCCCGGGTCGGTCTGCTCAGACTTACTGGCCCTGGAGACGCTCAGCTGTAACAATGGGTAACCAAAGAGGTGAACATTACTGGGGAATTTTCTGCAATGGGCATTTTTGCATATCCTGTGTTTACTACACAGCAGGGGGCTAAAGAGTGGGAAGCTCTTGATCTCCAAATAGTTAAGGCGGCCTGACAAACAGTGACCACGTATGCGTTAAAATCCTCTTATACTCAAGCTGTATATGTTATGATTTTTTCTTGCAATTGACAGGGGGAGCCCATACAGTTTCTCTGTGATACTCATGTATTAGAAGTTGGTAAAAATAAGTATGTCCATGTTTCTATCAACCCTTGGAGACCTCTGTAGATACTGCTGGCCACTTCTTCCAGCACAGGCTGGCCACCTGTGTCGGAATGAATGTGCATTTTGGTCAGTATAAAAGCCCAAGCCTCACACGATGTGGGGGAGGCAGAGCCTCTGCGGGGATGCCTGCTAAGGTTGAGCCTGCCACCTCGCACTGCAATGATGCTTCTCGGAGCTGGTTTGCTGTTAGTCTCCACAGGGTCCTTGTGCCACGGTCTGTACGTGGGACTGTAGTGGGAGTAATGATGGCTTTTGCATGGACTTAAAAAAAAAAAAGAGGGGGGGAGAGAGAGAGTAATGATGTTACATTTAACTTTAACCTGTCTACTTCTCAAGAACTGATAAGCTGGGGGAGGGGGTATATTTGTGTCCTCCTGCCTACAGGTCCATGGCGACTGTCTGCAAAGTTTGTGAAGCCCTGCCATGAGCTGGACAGACGAATGGATAAACCTGATGCCTCAGCTACAGGAGCTGACCGTGAATACCCCAAGCAGAATGAGATGGAGGAAGAGAAAGAACAAATAACTGCAAAACATCACTTGGGGGCAACTGAAAAGTAACCTCCTGAATATGTGTGCTTGTAAAATAGCTATTATTAGAGGTTGTGATTTTGTGTATAAAACCACCTGTATTTACTAGCTAGTTGCTAATAAGAAACTGCACCTTGTATTGTATAGATTTGTCACTTGTAAAAGAGATGTCAGAGTATGGAAATTTGCAGTAGCTGCTAGAAAATGCTAAGGCAAAAGCTAGAAAAATTTTAATACAATGGTAGTGTTATAAAGTAGGTGATGGAACAAATTAAGAGGGGGGGAGAATTCCACTGGTAAGAAATTTCTTTGGCTAGTCCTTCACTGCCATCAGCATCTTCAACATGCTGCTGCACCCTGTAATAGTTACTCTGCTAATGTAAATGTGTGTGTGCCTTGCTGTAGTAGCGACTTGTTACTGGATAAAACAAAAGGGGGAAGATGTGGAGACAGTGTTCTCACAGGAGAATGCATAATTGGTACATAGGCTTTGAATAGTCCTGAAAGATACAGCAAGGCCATGGGAGGCCTGAAGAAGCTTAAGCAAGCAAGATAAGAGGCTGGAATTCACCAGGTTAATGAGAACTGTGGACTGTTGTCAAGCTTTCAAGGTTGAGTTCTCACACCTGTGTTTAACCAATTATATTTTAGTCACTAAGGGTCTTCAAAACATGTATCCAATCATAATATGCCAAATCACTGTAAGTGCTTCAGCCAGGGCCTTGGCTCAACTAAGCAGACTGGGTTGCTGAGTTGCTAAGCAGACAATTCTACATCGAAGGCAATTTCTGATTTGTTTTAATGTTGACTCTAAGACATGCAACACTGCAGAACCTTTTGTTGTTGGAACAGGGACATGGATGTGAAGAGTTTGATGGAATGTGTTGTATGAGTTTCTCTGATTATGCTAATTCGATGCACGCACAGCTGAGAACCCTGGCTCAGCTTACCCAGCAATAGTAAATGAGCAATATCCTAAGAATAACTAGATGGTTGTCTTCATGGGGCATTACAGGTTGAGTCAAACACTGTTGTTTGAAGTATTGCACTTATGTATCATTGTTAGGTTAATCATCGTAGCTATTAGACTTGTTTATAGTTGTGTGATAAAACGGGTGAACAGAATAACCCATAATGCCTTGCTTGCACAAAGAAAAAGGGGGGAATTGTTGCAGAATGACTCTAAGAGCAGAACCATAGAGTTCTGGAGGACTGTTCAAGCAAGGCAGGGGGTGGCCCCCATAGGTGGCCAGAGACCGGACCTGGGAGGAGAATGTGGAGGAAGCTGTGGGGGCTAACCAATACTGTTATGCCAAGAAGGAGTGGCTGAATACCACTCCTATATATGTGTGAACTGCGTCACAAATAAAGTAGAAGTTGCTTATCACCCATATTGGGTTGGCTTTGTCATAAATTGAGACCACAACGGATCATAATCCAATTAAAATTTTATTAATTATAGCAAGTAGAATATGAGCAAAAACATCGCTGGACGACAGGGGAGTCTGCGCTCCGCCAACTGCTGTGCTGAGCAGTTCAAACAGCCCCTTTTTATACATCTCACTTCCGTGTTCATGAAGTAGTGGAGGTACTCTGCGCATGCTTCCGCTGTTGTTAGGGTGTCAACCTCTGCCTCCTGGTGATCGTTGAGACTGAAGTAAGAAGTTTTCCTCCTTTGTTCTATAGTTGACCTTTTACTCATATGTCCTTATATGGAGTTGTTTGTCTTATCTCCGCCAGTTCCTGGAACATCTTACAGTTATCTTTAGTCAACATCTGCTAAGCGGTACTTGGTTTAGTTTGTGTAAGCGATTACAGTTATCTTATCTTGCACAAGCTGTGTCTGGTGATTGTTTGAGTAAGTTTTCACATCTTTTGTTGCCTAACCTTTACATTGGGCTTAACATAAATCTTAATAAACAATACCCTTATCCTTAGTTTCTTACAATCCCCCCTTTTTCTTTTTATCCTATTATTGTTTATTAGACGCTACTTTCATTCTCGGCACTGCAAGTAAACCTTTTTCCACAATCCCAACATTTATCATAACACTCACAAGGTAATACCTCACAATTACAATAGGCATAGTTTTTCCCAGGTTGCCTTCAGATGTCTATCTGGAGATGATACCGACCAATCAGAAGCAATTGTTTCACATCCCCAGTATCCGCAATAATAATGTCCAGGGAGGTTACAATAAGCGGGTCCAGAAGAGGGACACATATAAAATGGTGATACATTTTCACAATTTAGCTGAAAGAAATCTACATACAGGTTGTACAGGGAAGTTAGGTTGTCCCGCCCCAATGAAGGTGGCTATCACTTTGGATGTTTCCCAGGATATTAATTCCCATCTTAATGGTTCATGCGGGTTTCCATTTACTTGGGTTATTATCAATAACAAAACTAACGGTATACCAGGAAAAAGGGTGTCTGTCAATTTTGCTATTTTAAGTATATTTTTACCAGTCCTGGGGAAGTTTGGCCATTGCTGCTTTTGCGTCCCATTGTTCTGGCCCTTTTCTCCACAGTTTGTTCCTCCTCTGCCTCACCCGTCGACTCAGTTGCTTCGAGCCACGGGGTGTACCATCTTCTTGGCAGCAAGGGAATTCTTCAGGAGAGTAGCTGTTTCGGGCTTTCTGCCTATTTACATAGGCTTCCCACTTTGCAGCTTTAACTAATGGGGCAAAGCAAGGCACGGTTAGTACTTCCCTTCTACACTTTATAACCAAAATTTCAGTTACAAAGGGGACTGGTTCGTTGGAGTGGTAACAATAATATTGAGGGTTTACTCCTTTGGCAAAAATCTTCCATTACTCATGGGATTCCCGAATAATTTCTTGTTTAGACTCTAATTGTTTTAATTTCCACTCAGTGAGAGTTCTTTGGATTTTCCAACACTGTGTGCAAACTCCTATCGGAGGGTATCCATATTCACAGTGTGTCCACCATTTATCCTGGCATACCTTACACCTAAAACAAGCAAATGGATAACAATTGCAGTTCAAATTATTACGCCTAATTCGTATATCTAGAGTACATATATCATTTACATCAGCATATCTTCTATATTCACTATTGTGTGGTTGCATAAGTTTAGCAATTTCCTTCAACACACTTTGTACGCTTCCATATATAATAGAAAAAAAGAGAAATAATTATAGCAAATATAAACAGCAATACACACTTTATACCAAAAGATAATGCGGTGAAATAATCAAATAAAGTCTCTATCATTATGTTATCTTTTCAGGGTTATCTTGGTGTCACCTGGAGTACTGATTACTTTCCAGTGGGGTCTCATCACTGGGCCTTTAATGCGTGTCTGTTGTTCAATTGTTTGAAAACAATTGTGCAATAGTTCATTACCTTCTCCTGGGTATAAAAATTCAGCGGGGTTAACTGCTCCAATAGTTTTCAAAGATAGTTTAGGGGATTCTATAAGTATTCCCTCATACTTTAATAATCGGCTATCTGTAAGCCATTTTTCTGCTTTTTGTTGTAACACTCCCCTGATGTTATGAGGCGCATATAAGACAACTTCTCCATTATAGGTAATGCGATTCGTTTCCTCAAGTAATAAGGCAGCAGCAACAATGATTTGTAAACAACTCGGCCAACCCCTGCTCACAGGGTCCAACAGCTTTGATAGGTATGCCACCGGTTTCTTCTGTCCGGCCCATTCCTGAGTTAATACTCCGAATGCCGTTCCTTCATGTATGTTAACAAATAAATGGAATGGCCGCTTTAAATCTGGTAGGCTTAAAACCGGTGCTTGACTTAGCTCTCTTTTGAGACTGACAAACTGCTCTTGATCCTGAGGGGTCCACTTGGGTATTTTGTCTTTAGACAGTTGTTCATATAAGAATTTAACTTTAAAGCTATAGTTTTCTATCCATTGCCTACAATACCCAAATAGCCCTAATGCCTGCCAAATTTGCCTCTTAGTGACAGGCATAGGTAATTCCAAAATTCCTTTAATGCGCTCTGGATCCAATATCTTCTGGCCGTTAAACAAATAATGTCCCAAATATTTCACTTTTTCCTCCACAAATTGTAACTTTTCTTGTGATACCCGTAGGCCCTTTTGTGCAAGAAAGTTTAGGAGTCGAATGCTTTCTTTTCTTACATCCTCCTTATTATTCCCTGCTATGAGCAGATCATCTGCATACTGTAACAGCATGTTCCCCGTTTGTACCTGGTATTCTTTTAAGAGCTCTTCCAGGGCCTGTCAAACAGATTAGGGGACTCAGTGAACCCCTGGGGAAGCACGGTCCATCTCAATTGCTGTCTATGGCCTGTCTCTATGTCTTCCCATTCAAAGGCAAAATAATCACGGCATTCTTCTGCCAGTGGACAGGCCCAAAAGGCATTCTTTAAATCAGCCACACTATACCAGGAGTTATGGGGTCCTAGTTTGCTTAGCAGTGTGTATGGATTTGCTACTACAGGGAACCGGGTGATAGTTCTTTTGTTTATTTCCCTTAAATCATGTACGAGCCGATATTTCCCATTTGGTTTCTTTACAGGCAAAATGGGGGTGTTAAAGGGTGACATACAAGGCTCTAAGATTCCTTGTGCTAACAATCGATCAATTTCTGGTTTTAATCCTCTCCGTCCTTCTAGGGATATGGGATATTGCCTTACCCTCACAGGTATGTGGGGTTCGGAAATTTGGATTTTAATCGGTGGAATTTCCAGTCTACTAATTGTGTCCGGAGAGTACCAGACATCGGGGTTAATTTGTTTTTGATCATCCACGGTCAAAGGATAAGCAGACACTGTCAGCTCTTGATTTTTCACTTTAATTTCTAATTGCAATTCAACAATTAAATCTCGTCCTAACAGATTAAATTCTGCTTCAGGGACGAGCAAGAGTTCACCCATTCCAAATTTATTTTTAGTTTCGAATACCACATTTTTAATTTTGCTTACTTTAAAGGGTTCTCCTATTTCCCCAATTACTTGTACTTTTTCAGGGGAAACTTTATATCCCTCAGGTATTTGCTTAATAGTTGATTTCTCAGCCCCAGTGTCTGCTAAAAAGGTGAACTCTTGTTTATGGGGACCTATTTTTAATTTTATCAAGGGCTCATGATGACTCCGGTCCCCTAAGATATAGAGCCCCTGACTCTCCTATTCCGTTTTCAATATTTCCTCATCTCTGATCCTTTTTCTGCAATTCTTCTTTATATGTCCCTTCTTTTTCTTTTGTTTAGTTTTTATTTCGTTCAGCGGATAAAGTCTAGCTCCCGGTCTTTCTAGCCACACTTCCGCATATTGACTCTCCTCCGGGTTAAGGGGTTTTTTATTATTAACCCAGAGGTTTAATTGCTGTCTTACCCAATCTTCTTCTGACCCATAGACTGGCCAAAAGACATTTTTAGAAATCTTCTTCCCTCCCCATATCTTAGTACAATATTCTCAATTGTCTAAGATATATGCCAGAGGGGTATTCTTAGGTACAATGGGTACCCTTCCCATGGGAGTCGAAGGCTTGCTGCCCTTCGCCCCCATCTTCTGGAATATCCACAAACATACACTCACTCACTCCTCTTGTTCCTGGCCCAGTCCCTCGCAGGAGATGGGAGACGCAGTACTTAAGAGTCCACACTCGCTTGGTTCAGTATATCGAACCTCTCACTCGTTATATTCCAGGAAACCCAATCCCGCCCGAACGGCAAAACCGCGAACAACTTCGCAATATACTTACGTGTCCTGCGTCTTCGTCCGGACTCCCGTGCACAGAATTTTATGGGATTTTACCGGTTTCTCCTTTGCTCATTATTCTAGAATTTAGGTTCGTCGGTAAGGTTGGGGTGAGCTGTTGGTCGCGGGGCCACGAAATGTCGCGGGGCGCCTCCCCGGAGGACCAAAGCCCACCGTTCCTTATCCGAGTCACGGCACCAGAAAATTGTCATAAATTGAGACCACAACGGATCATAATCCAATTAAAATTTTATTAATTATAGCAAGTAGAATATGAGCAAAAACATCGCTGGACGACAGGGGAGTCTGCGCTCTGCCAACTGCTGTGCTGAGCAGTTCAAACAGCCCCTTTTTATACATCTCACTTCCGTGTTCATGAAGTAGTGGAGGTACTCTGCGCATGCTTCCGCTGTTGTTAGGGGGTCAACCTCTGCCTCCTGGTGATCGTTGAGACTGAAGTAAGAAGTTTTCCTCCTTTGTTCTATAGTTGACCTTTTACTCATATGTCCTTATATGGAGTTGTTTGTCTTATCTCCGCCAGTTCCTGGAACATCTTACCGTTATATTTAGTCAACATCTGCTAAGCGGTACTTGGTTTAGTTTGTGTAAGCGATTACGGTTATCTTATCTTGCACAAGCTGTGTCTGGTGATTGTTTGAGTAAGTTTTCACATCTTTTGTTGCCTAACCTTTACATTGGGCTTAACATAAATCTTAATAAACAATACCCTTATCCTTAGTTTCTTACAGCTTATCTGCTTCTCCTTCCGCTTACAAAGCCCCCTGCTCCCCAGGGAGGCGGGTGGGACCCGAGCTTGGAGCCCCCCACACAAAGGGGGCTGGTGGCTGCCCCTTGCTCCAGAGACAGGTTATTTACTTACACAGGCCCAGCCAAGGAAGAAAACCTGTTTGGGAACACCCCAAGCCCCCCCCCCCCCCCGGGTGTGATTTCACCCTTAGGACTACTGACATTGTGACAGACAAGTTTTGCCAGAGCATCCCCTGATCCAGAGCAGATGTCACACTGGGGGGGGGGGGGGAAGAGGATAAGGCTATGGGGAATGTGGGGAGCACAGGGTGGGCACCCCATGTGCATGATGAGCCAGAGGCTGGACTCCCACTAAATTCAGCTCAGGTGGTTACAGCTCCCTGATGCAGGCGTTCCGGTAACGTACAGGAAGGGAAAGGAGCACAAAGCCTTTCACCCTGGGCAGAGGCTGGGTGCCACAGTGCAACCAAAGTGCAAAGCCCTGTGTGAAGCCCCTGGCACCACAGGCCTGTAGCAAAAACCCAAAGCAGGAGAGGGGAGAGGAGGGTGCGGGTTTGCCCTCACCCTGCACAGTACATGCACCAGAGAAACACGGATGCTGTTCAATGCGAGTGCAGCACTGGGCCAGGGGCTGCCCATCATTCTGAGCAGGGAGGAGGCCAGGGTTCCTTCATTGGATACCACACATCAAGGGAGGGCTCCCAGCTCCCCAGAGACAGGCCCACTGGGACCCACACGGTCCCAGTAAGCCAGGGATCAAAGCCCAGACTGAAGATAAAACCAAGAGGCACCTGCTGTGTGGTTGGCAAGGAAGACACACCTTCTCCTGCCATCATGGCAGCCAGCTGCTCCTCCCAGAGCCGCAGCCCTGCCCTGGAAGGGCTGGAGAAACAGTAGTGGGAGGGAAGACCTTTCCCTCACACCCTTTCTCCACATACCCCACTTTGTGCATGTCCAGGCATAAAGTGGTGCTGGACAGCAGTATCTGGCTGCAGGACATGCCGTTGGGCTTGGGACCAGCTCCAGGCAGAGCAGGCAGGGAAGAGGAGGAGGACTCATGGTCTGATACCTGCAGGGCTGCAGCACAGCTCCAGCCCACAGCCAGGGCACAGGGCACGGATGTTTCTGTACTCCTGCACCCTCCTGCTGCCACCAGGTCAGGATAGCTGCTGCAAAGGAGAGAACCCCAGGGTCAGGCTTGTAAAAAAACAGGCTTTTATTCTTCATGTGCTGCTCTCAGTCACAGCTTGGAGACACTGCTCTTGCCAAAGTTATTATGAAACAAATCAAGTCCCAGACTCAGGCCTCACTCTTCCCCACCCCCAAGAGTCAACATTGTACAAAACTCTATTTACAGGGAACACAGTCAGAAATGGCAAGTCCAAAAAAAACCTCTCACAATTCAGAAGAGAATGTTCAAGACAAGTATGACAGATACACCCTCCACACAGCCAAGCTTCCCACCAGCTGCTCCCAGGGCTAGTGGAAGAAGAGACTTTCTCACCACCAACTACTGAATAGAGCCTGGCAATCCTGAGTCATGCCATAGCTCTTTCCTTTACCAAAACGCTGGGAAATTGCAAAACCCACTTGATCCTACAAAGGCTCAACTGGATCTGCCCTACAGGGCTTTCTGTGAGGCCAGCACAAGATACCCTCGGGCTCCCCCATCCTAAAGGGAGGCCAAGGAAATGAGGGTGAGGGGTCACCACACCCTTCCTTGGGCACTTCCCAAGAGGGAATCTCTGGTCAAAACCAGGATGTTGGGAGTCTTCACAGAAATGGCAGGATGTGGTGGGAGACCTAATATCTGATACTGTATTTACTGGAGTCATGTTGCTTTAAAACATAAACCAAGAGGAGCAAAACAGTATTTAAAAAGGGAAGCAAAGCACACAATCCTCTTCCCAACAGTGCTTGGAAGAATGTCCACAGGAGGCCTGAGGAGATGCTCTGCTCCAGTCGGTGGCTGCTCAGAAAGCGTAGCGTGTGCGGATGTCTTCCAGTTTCTTGGACACCTCAGGTGGGGTCCGGTCCAACTCTTCTGCCACATTCTTCTGTTTGTTCAGCTCCATGGAGTTGAACTGCTCACACAGGTCCCCATCAATCACATTCTGGAGGGGCAAAGAGGTGAGCATTGAATCCATACCACACAGAAGCACTGAACCCTGACTAAGTGGTAATTAATGGCAACAATTTGTTCCCAGGAGCTTCTTAATCCTGTCCTGGAAACAAGACCATGCTCAGTGACCTCATCTGCTGAATAGCAGCAGTTAGCAACAAATTAATTACTGGCCAGCTTGATTAATGAAGGAGAAACCCCAAAAGCCTAGGTGCAGGTGAAGAATCACACAAGGGAAGGGAAGATGGATTCAACTTGAGTCCAAGCGCTGTGCTGGGAATGCTGGGGAGGCTGTAAAAGATGACTGCAAGGCAGCTGTAGCCAAATGTGAGGCATCTTTGAGACTGGCCATGCTGCAAATCAGCCCTGAGAACATTAAGAACAAGAACACCCTCTGCATTTGCACAGCTTTCTGACTGCTACTATGAATAATACCCTGGTAGTAGTCACCACACAGATACTCTGGTGCAGTACTCTAGACCATTCTGGTCACAGCATTTAGTACTTGACAGCTTCAAACACAGCTCCTCAAAAGCAGAAATAAACAGGAACAGCTGTTTGTTATGGGATTTCCCTTTTCAAATGGTGGTGAAAAAATACATCCCTGAGGCAGCACCCAGTTTGAGGTGGCAGGCAAACAGCTACTCAGTGCTGTTTCTCCTGATGGAGAAAGGAGATGCTGTGCCAAGTACAGAAGCACAACAGCAGCACCTCTGGGCTTGGGTCTGGAGACCAACCCTCAGAAGGCTCATTACAAGGGTTAAGAAACCAAAACAGACACGGTATTAAGCGCTAAGTACTGTCATCAGAGTGCTGTTCAGGAGCTAGCTTCAGTTCCTACACAAACTATGGCTTACACTGCCCCAGTCTTCCCTGCTGAACAGCAACCCTGACTTGCTTCTGTCAGGCCCTCAAAGCTGTTCCATGTCCTAAAGCAAGTCTCTGCACCCCCATGACCAGCTGATTCTAAATACTTGGACTGACCTTCACTGGGAAGTAGTAGGAGCGGAAACTGAGGTGGTCTCGCCCGCAGAGAGGAGGGTGCTCAGACCTTAAGTGCATTTCCACATGCTGGAAGAAGTCGTGATCCTGGGGAGATGAAGAATTGGTAAGAGAACAGTTTGTTACACATCAATGCCACCAGCAAGGCAAGACAACACCCACCGGGGCTGGAACACTGGCATGATCAGGTTCTGCTAGAGTGGCCCTGCACACATCAGCCAGAGTCATGGTCACCCCTCAACAGTTCCACCCAGGGAGCACCCACAGCAGAGCCAGGCAGCCAACTGTGCCACCTTGGCTGGGATCAGCCTCCCAGGAATTGGAACATACAGTAGCTGTACAGCACAGAGGTGCAGCTTTAAGAGTGAATGTCTTGGCATCCACTGCTTCAGGAGGCCACAGCAAAGAGAGAGGAGAAAACCACCCTCAGCACTTGAAGCATCAGCGCCTCATCACTACAGTGTACAAGCTACACAAAGCATGCCAAAGGATTCCTCCTCACAGACACTAAATCACCCAAGAGCCCCTCTGCAGCACAAGCAGATTTACAACAGCAGGGCAACAAGAATAGCTCTCAACTCTTCATAGAGCTAAGAAGCTCCCCCTCTTTCCCTTCACATCAAAGCCTGTCCCACAGCCACAGGCTCTCCTGCAGCCCAGGTTTTCACACACTGCAAACCCCTGGAGTTACACTCAAGGGATGCAGCACATTAATATACTGGCTGGAGGTGAGTGCACAGAGAAGCAGCGAGTCTGCAGTATGACGATGGGGCTTGCTTACTTCGTGGGAAGTAAAAGGGACCAAAATTCCTATCCCTCCAGACAGGGTGGTATACACCAGCGATTCAGAGCCTCCTGGGATCAGCGTGGTCTTCTGTAAAGAAAGCACTGTCTCTCCCACGTGGTAATTCATAATCACTTCAGCCTAAAAGTCAACCGCAGAAACATGTTTTTTCTTTAGCTTATATAAAAGCATCAAAAGGCTTGAGAGTGAAAAGCAGAATAAATTTGGCCACCTGCTAGTTCTGAAATGCCTTTCTAAAGAGGAGCTGCCTTCCACTTGGGACCAGATGGCAAAATTCAGCATGCTGCTGAACTATATACCCTCTTGAGCTGGACAAACAGATGCAAGTAAAAAGGGAAAGCAGGAGAAGAAAACAAGTGTGCTGCTTCAATCAAACATCACCAAACACCCAGCACCTGTGACTTCAGAAACTGAATTTGGCTCCCAGTGACAGTGAAAACCCATCACCTGCAGCACAGTAGATATAGCTGCAGTTCTGCTCCTGCACATCTCCTGGACAACACTGCAGAGAACTTCACAGAAAAGCAGCACATTCTTTTCCCATAACTGCATGCTTCCCATGAAGCATTACCTTCTGTGATGCTCCATTAAGAAGCCCCCTGTCCCAGAGAGCTTTGTTGCCTGTGGGATCCTCATCTACCTCATCATTGGTGTTGGGAGGCAATCTCACCTGCATTGAAAGAGAAAGAGTCAGCAAGCTGCAGAGAAGCAGCACATTATCTCTGGAGAATCCCTGTGACCCTTGAAAGGCTGCTATGGTGGACTCTACAAGAATCACCTCACACTTATGAGCAAAATAATCCACTTGCCCCTTCAACAAGGCCTTCAGAGTTAAATGACAACCATGTTGTCAAGATCAATGGTCTATCACTCAAAAACATGGGCAGGGCCTCATGACCAATCTCTGCCTGGACCAGCACTTGCGATCACCCTGGGAGCTATGGTCAAAATGGCCTGAGGGTGGTTCCCACTAAGGCAACAGTTTGATGGATGTATGGCAGGAAAACCAAAGAGGATTGATTTGTGTGAGTCAGCTAAATACCATGGGTGCAGTGTCTGACACTTGCTGAACTCTGCACTCCAAAGCAGCTAAGTACACTTCAGAAAGAGATCAACGCTCTGTCAGAAAGACCATCTATTCTCTCCTCTTCCCCTGCTGAAATCCAGCCAAGTGAGGCAGTGTCAGCACTGACAAAGCCAGCTTTCAAGAGAAAGTGACAGAGAAAGCTAAATGTCAGCAATGAGGTTTAACCAGGGAAAGTAAGAGTGATAGCCCTGACCCAAGTTCTCATGTGCCCTTTCAGTCACAAACTTAATTTCAAGGCTTATTTCACAGCAAGTTTTGAGACAATTCCAATACACAATGCTTCCGAAACATGTTTTTTGACCTGCTGATGCTTTAACTTGTCTGCTTTCTCACAAACTGATAAACTGCAGCCGTCCACTATGACGATGGCTACTTGCCCTGTAAAAACAAGTGACTGGTACAGAGCGTTGTCTGCAGCAATTCACAGATCCTCATTCTTTTAGGACAAATAATGGGTATTTTAAGGAAAAATACATCCTGTCCAAGAAGCCCCGACTTCTCCAAGGCACGCTTACCACACAGATGTTGCCAAACTTGTCTGCTCCAGCCACAGTGTCATAATCCAGGAGGGTGGCTGCAGTGACCCACCGGGGATAAGTGTCATCAGCAAAGATGATGAGCTGGTTCTCATTCCTTTTGTAGCGCACCCAGATGAAACTCTCCTGAACATCTGAAACAATCACTCTGTGCCCAATGGTCTGTATCCCACAGATGTAGTTGGCAATGTGCTTTTGAGAGAGAAAGGACAAAACCCTGGTGCTTCAAAACAGGGAAGTGTAACCCATTAACTCTACCATATGCAAACTGAAACACTATTTCCCGCTGGGAGCTATGGGTCACTCTCCATTTCCCATCATTTCCTCCAAAACTACCTCTTATTTCTGGTATACTACAACCCTGAGGTAAATACACTGTCAATACAGGGCCTTGCAACCCAACCACACACCACTCTCAGCATGCTGAATATGAGTAGCATCCAGAGAACAAGCACTGCTGGTGAGCCTGTGAACTGAAATGCCAGGGCCAGTCCTGCAAGCAGGCATTGCTTCAGTGTCCTCTCACCCAAAACCACCCAACACACACACAAAAATACTTTTCCCTACAAATTCCCAGTCTGCCTGGGAGCTTGCTGGAGTTCCTTTATGCAATAATGAGCTACTGGCAGAGGTTCTGCAGCCTGCACGAGAGAGGGAAGAGCAGGCATTAACAGTTAGAAAGCCATGCTCTGCAGTTTCTTTCCCTAAAGTACCAGAAATGCTCAGCAAGGACCGTCTACTTCAAGGACAAAATCCCCTTTTCAAGATTCTGAGGATATGAAGAAGTGCTCATAAGTACCTTCCAACTTCTGTCCCCAGCCTACTGACCAACTAACTTAAGGATTTCCAACAGCTGTCATTTTGCATGTGGACAAGACTTCTTGCATTTGCAGCAGTTGGCCAAAGGTATGGTCTGTACAAGGCTTCCTGCACGTGGCCATTAACAGCCTACATTGAGCTGCTACAAGAAGGAACCTGCAACACAACTGTGTGAACAGCAACAAGAAAGCAATATGTGCTCAGGGTGCAGAAGGGCAGCACGAGAGGCCAGCCAAGCCAGAGCTGCCAACACTGCTCTGGATGCATGCATCCAGTGCACATCACAAGGCACAGATGCAGCTCTGAGACCCAAGTGCACAGACACATCTTGGCTGGAGTAGCAGCTAACCCCCTGTTTTGCTCCTGCTGCAAAGCATTACTCTCTCCAATTTAACAGCTCTGGTCAAGAACAAAAGCCAGTACCTTATTCTCACACTTGCGAAGCAGTTTCTTCTTGCCCAGGTCATATACACGTAAGAGCTTTCCAACTCCAATTAGGACTCTGCCTTGGAATGGAGCAATGGCTGCAGGAACCTCCTCCACAGGGGTCTAGAGAGGGAAAAGGAAGACTGTGAGACCCTCATTAACAGAATGAACCTTACACCAAGCTTCAGAATGGATTCAGGCAATGGTTCAGTTAAAGCTCACTGGCCTATGCCGAGGCTTTTAATGTAAAAGGTAAATTACAATCTTTTTCTACAGGAGCAGCAAAAGGCTTCTGGGGAGCAGCACATACCACACATGGTGCTAGCAGAGCTCTGTACACACTGCTGGCAGTGTACCCTCAACTGAAGCGTCAGACTGCTGCAAGAACCCCATGCTGGGCAGGCAGCAAAAGAAGACAAGGATCTTGTTGCCTCAGTTCTTAGTTTTGTTTTATACCCAACAGAAGAACTTTATATTTTGCCTAAATCCATCCAGACTGTCTGTTTCTAAAACAAAGGCATAAATTTAAGTCAGCCATCTGCCACAGCAGCTCCGAGGCTGCCACTGAAGAAAGTGTTAAACCCAAACTACAGTGTGCCCACAAACAACTCCAGTAACTGAAAAATCATCCACCACTGATCAATCCAAAAGGATCAGCCAGAGCAGAGAATGGGAACATGTAGAGAGTTTCCAGTTACAGCATTCCTAGCTTCATTGCACTGGCTAAGAGAAGTTATTTCACATCATCACGGGGCATGCACGCAGCAAGCTCACTGCCCTGGACTTCAAAAAAGCAGATTTTGGCCTCTTTCAGGAACCTGTTTAGTAAGGCTCCATGGGATAAAGCCCTAGAGGGCGGGGGGGGCAAGACTCTTGGTTGATATTCAAGGATCACCTGCTACAAGCTCAGGAGCATTGCTGCATCCCAACAAGAAGGAAATGTAGCAGGAAGGCCAGGAGGCCTCCATGGATGGATAAGGAACTGCTGAGGAAACGTAAAAGGAAAAAAGAAGCTTATAGAAGGTAGAAATGAGGTCAGGTGGCCTGGGAAGAATACAGGGACATAGGGAAGCTAGGGACCAGGTTAGGAAAGCTAAGGCCCAGTCAGAATTGAGTCTGGACAGGGATGTCAAGGGTAACAGGAAAGGCTTCTATAGGTATGTTGCCACCAAAAGGAAGTCTAGGGATAATGTGGGCCCTCTCCAGAAGCTATTGGGAGAACTGGCTACCCTGGATTTGGAGAAGGCTGAGGTTCTGAATGACTTCTTTGCCTCAGTCTTCACTGGCAAAGGCTCTGACCACACCACCCAAGTCTTGGAAGGCAGACACAGGGACTGTGAGAATGAAGACCTTAGGTCCACTATAGGAGAGGATCTGGTCGGAGACCATCTTAAGAACCTGAACGTGCACAAGTCCATGGGACCTGATGAAATCCATCGATGGGTCCTGAAGGAGCTGGCAAATGAAGTCGCTAAGCCACTGTCCATCATATTTGAAAAATGGCAGTCAGGTGAAGTTCCCAACAACAAATGGAAAAAGGGAAATATAACCCCCATTTTCAAGAAGGGGAACACAGATGACCCAGGGAACTACAGACCAGTCAGTCTCACCTCTGTGCCTGGCAAAATCTTGGAGCAGATTCTCCTGGAAGGCATGCTAAGGCACATGAAAAACAACAAGGTGGTTGGTGACAGCCAGCATGGCTTCATAAGGGGAAATCCTGTCTGACCAATTTGGTGGCAATCTATGATGGGGCTACAGAACTGATGGACAGGGGCAGAGCAGCTGATGTCATCTACCTGGACTTGTGCAAAGCATTCGACACTGTCCCACACGACATCCTTGTCTCTAAATTGGAGAGACATCAATTTGATGGATGGACCACTCGGTGCATAAAAAACTGGTTGGATGTCTGCACGCAGAGAGTTGTGGTCAATGGCTCAATGTCCAGCTAGAGACTAGTAACAAGTGGTGTCCCTCAGGGATCGGTGTTGGGACCGGTCTTGTTTAACATCTGCGTCACTGACATGGACAGTGGGATTGAGTGTGCCCTCAGCAAGTTTGCCGATGACACCAAGCTGTGTGGTTCGGTTGATTTGCTGGAAGGAAGGAATGCCATCCAGAGGGACCTCGACACGCTTGTGTGGTGGGCTGATGCCAACCTTATGAAGTTTAACTGTTGCAGAATGGCTCTAAGAGCAAGGCCATGGAGCCTTAGAGGCCTGTGCGAGCAAGGCAAGGGGCAGGCCCCACAGGTAACCGGATCCTGGAGGTGGGAGGAGAATGTGGAGGAAGCTGTGTGGGTCTAACCAATACTGTTGTGCCTCGGAGGAATGGCTAAATACCACTCCTATATAAGTGAACTGGGTCACAAATAAAGTAAAAGTTTGCTTATCACCCATATTGGGTTGGCCTGTCTGCTTCTCCTCGCCGCTTACAAATGGCGCCCGAATAGGGACCATGGACTAATGGGCCCCGGCTACCGGGGACCCGGAATACAGGGCCCCGGTTAACGGGGACCCGGAGTACAGGGCCCCGGTTAGCGGGGACCCGGATTACAGGGCCCCGGTTACGGGGAGCCAGATTACAGGGCCCCGGTTAACGGGGACCCGGATTACAGGGCTCTGAGTATCACGGACCCGGAACGGCGAGTGAGCGGCGCCGGCGGCAGCGGCCGGGGAGCGTGGGCAATGCTGCTGCAGTGGCGTGACGGACCCGGGTGCTTGGACTAACCGAAAGGAGTCCGCCACTGGGGCGTACCAGACACTGCTGCGTCGGGAGGCCGATCCGGAGACCGAGGTTACAGGACGATCCAGAAGAAGACGATCCGGAAAAGGCCGGCCATGAAAATGGACCGAGAGGTAGCCCTGGACTTATTACAGTGCTTTTTATAAAAGCGGGGAACTGAGCCCTGAACTTTTTACAGTGCTTTTTATAAAAGCGGGGAATTGAGCCTGAGACTCTAAAGCAGCTAGCAGGTCTAGTGGCTGTAGGGGAGGCTAAGGGATTTTTGTAGACCCTAATACAGTTTTTGAGGAGAGTGAGTGGCGAAAGTTTGGTGAAGAACTATTTGACTCAATGCTTAATGATGAAAAAACAGCAAAGAAACTCGGTAAACCACGGAGAGAAGTAATAAACTGTATAAAAAGATACAAGGCGGAAAAGAAAACTGCCGTGGTAGCAACGGAGAAACTAGGAACAGACGTCCCCAGTCGGTTGAAACCGGGGGAAGATTACAACTCGTTCCCCCCAACTCGCAGGAGCACAGGGTTTCCCCCCCCTTCCTTTTCTCCCCCTCCATCACAAGGTGCCACGGAGGAGGTGTAACCCCCTGCTCCCCCACCACCCCAGTTCCGAAAGTAGGGACTTTGAAAAGGACAGAGAAAGTATATTAGAAGGGATACCTATGATAAATGTCGAGGAATCCGAAAGAAAGTGGGCGGTGCCTCGGCACCGGATCGATTCCGGCGCCATTTTGAAGAACGCAGGACAAAATAGAGATCATGCGCTAGCGAGAGATTTAAAGGAACTGTGAGTCTCTCCAACCCACTATGCTCTAGAGTGGAAATTTTTAACTCAGTTACGGAGGAGCCAGGTCTGCAGATGGCTACATACCGAATGAGAGACATCCGATAAGAAAGACAGCTGCGAGCAACGGAGACCCTGAGTTGGACCCAGGATCAGCCCCCGAATCCCCTCAATCCGAGCCAGATTTATATCCTCTGCTTCCAGACTGACTCTTGGTCTCCCGGGTCGGTCTGCTCAGACTCACTGGCCCTGGAGAGGCTCAGCTGTAACAATGGGTAACCAAGGATGCGATCATTACTGGGGAATTTTCTGCAATGGGCATCTTTGCATATCCTGTGTTTACTACACAGCAGGGGGCTAAAGAGTGGGAAGCTCTTGATCTCAAAATAGTTAAGGAGGCCTGACAAACAGTGACCACGTATGCGTTAAAATCCTCTTATACTCAAGCTGTATATGTTATGATTTTTTCTTGCAATTGACAGGGGGAGCCCATACAGTTTCTCTGTGATACTCATGTACTAGAAGTTGGTAAATATAAGTATGTCCATGTTTCTATCAACCCTTGGAGACCTCTGTAGATACTGCTGGCCACTTCTTCCAGCACAGGCTGGCCACCTGTGTCGGAATGACTGTGCATTTTGGTCAGTATAAAAGTCCAAGCCTCATACGACGTGGGGAAGGCAGAACCTCTGCAGGGACGCCTGCTAAGGTTGATCCTGCCACCTCGCACTGCAATGATGCTTCTCGGAGCTGGTTTGCTGTTAGTCTCCACAGGGTCCTTGTGCCACGTTCTGTACGTGGAACTGTAGTGGGAGTAATGATTGTCTGGATTTTGTACTTCAAATATTGTAGTTGTGTGGCGTGTGCTTGTGGGATCCCATACGCGTGTGTTTGTGTGTGCTGAGGGCAGACGGTGTTCTGTGTATTTTTCTTGTTGTTGGGTTCATGTAAAAGCTTTCAACGGGTAGCTGTTTAACATTTCGGGCATGAAAGGGTTAACGTAAAGGTGCGGTTGCCAGCGGGTATTTATGGCTGCTGCTGAAGCAGGCAGGTCGCTATAGTTGCTGCCCAGCAGGATGGCTTTTGCAGGCAAAAAAAAAAAAAAAGCTAGAAAGATTTTAATACAATGGTAGTCGGTGATAGAACAAATTAAGACGGGGGGAGAATTCCACTGGTAAGAAATTTCTTTGGCTAGTCCCTCACTGCCATCAGCATCTTCAACATGCTGCTGCACCCTGTAATAGTTACTCTGCTAATGTAAATTTGTGTGTGCCTTGCTGTAGTAGAGACTTGTTACTGGATAAAACAAAAGGGGGGAGATGTGGAGACAGTGTTCTCACGGGAGAATGCATAATTGGTACATAAACTCTGAATGGTCCTGAAAGATACAGCAAGGCCATGAGAGGCCTGAAGAAGCTTAAGCAAGCAAGATAAGAGGCTGGAATTCACTGAGTTAATGAGAACTGTGGACTGTTGTCAAGCTTTCAAGGTTGAGTTCTCACACCTGTGTTTAACCAATTATATGTTAGTCATTAAGTGTCTTCAAGACATGTATCCAATCATAATATGCGAAATCACTGTAAGTGCTTCAGCCGGGGCTTTGGCTCAACTAAGCAGACTGAGTTGCTAAGCAGACAAATACTACATCGAAGGCTACAATCTGATTTGTTGTTTAAATGTTGACTATCTAAGACATGCAACACTGCAGAACCTTTTGTTGTTGGCACAGGGACATGGATGTGAAGAGTTTGATAGAATGTGTTGTATGAATCTTTCTGGTCATTTTAATTCGATACATGCACAGCTGAAAACCCTGGCTCCGCTTACTCAGCAACTGCAAGTGAGCAGTGACCTAGGGATAACTAAATGGTTGTCCTCATGGGGCATTACAGGTTGACTTAAAACACTGCTATTTGAAGTACTGCGCTTATGTATCATTGTTAGGTTAATCATTGTAACTATTAAACTAGCTTATAGTTGTGTGATAACACAGGTGAACAGAATAACCCACAATGCCTTGCTTGCACAAAGAAAAAGGGGGGAATTGTTGCAGAATGGCTCTAAGAGCAAGGCCATGGAGCCTTAGAGGCCTGTGCGAGCAAGGCAAGGGGCAGGCCCCACAGGTAACCGGATACCGGAGGTGGGAGGAGAATGTGGAGGAAGCTGTGTGGGTCTAACCAATACTGTTGTGCCTAGCAGGAGTGGCTAAATACCACTCCTATATAAGTGAACTGCTTCACAAATAAAGTAGAAGTTTGCTTATCACCCATACTGGGTTGGCCTGTCTGCTTCTCCTCGCTGCTTACATTTAACCATGCCAAGTGCAAGGTCCTACACCTGGGTCGGAGCAATCCCAGGCACAGCTACAGGTTGGGCAAAGAAGAGATTCAGAGCAGCCCTGCGGAGAAAGACTTGGGGGTGTTGGTTGATGGGAAACTGAACATGAGCTGGCTTCAGTGTGTGCTCCAGCCCAGAAATCACCTGTATCCTGGGCTGCATCAAAAGGAGTGTGACCAGCCAGGAGGTGACCCTGCCCCTCTACTCTGCTCTGCTCTCATGAGACCCCACTTGGAGTACTGTGTGATGGTCTGATGTCCTCAACATAAGAAGGACCTGGGGCTGTTGAAGCAAGTCCAGAGAACTCAAATCTCAGCCATGCTGGAAGCACATGGGAAGGAGAACAGCATTTAGTTTGAACAGAGTTCTGCTGAAACACTCACTCAAGCCACAGACACCTGTCAAGCAAACTGGTCACGAGGCAACTAATCATTTCTACACTCGACCAAAACTGCATCAGAGGAAACATGACAGCGCACACCAGCTTCCTTCATCTGACCAGCCAAGGACTGAGAGCCTTAGCACCAGGGTCCCAGTGACCCAATATGAATTTGCATTGTAAACAGGTGCTCAGAGCAGCTCCCTGAGCTAATATTCCAAAAAGTAAACAGCACAGTGTCCCTTCCCCTCCCTAACAGGGGCATGAAAAAACACTGCTCCTTTCCCATTTACCCAATGACATGGATAAGACTCTGACTCTCAGGAGACCTGTGTTCAACCCTCAGCCCTGCAATAGCTGTCCCAAATGATTTTGTAGGAGGCAGCTTATATTTTCTCCAAGGCTGCTTCTAGTGCGTACCATCATCATGACAATCTTGCCCAGGATTGAGTACTGCACTATTACTGTAGCATTCAGGGTGAAGTAACAGCTATTCCAGCACCCTGCCTGTGAATGACGCAGTTATCCCTCTCACCTTGTGCAGAAATTCCAGCTTTTCACCACTATTCACCAGCTTGTACGTGTAGACAAATCCCCCAGCAACTGAGTGTGGGTTCAGGATCAGGTCCTTAGCAACTCCCACCAGCACGTACCACTCATCACCAGTATTGGAGAACCGGCACACGGCCACACTGGAGATGACAGGACATGTCAGGAGATGAATATGATCATGACTAACACTACACACATAGACTGGATTCCCTGACAGCAGGACTTGCACCTAGCCAGGCAGAGATATGGAAGCCCAAACTTCCAACACTGACATCTCATTTTCAGAGGTAATTTTTCCCCCCTGGAGAAATGTTTAATGCACATTCTTCCACACTCCCCATATAAAAAGATGTGGTCCAGCTGTCAAGTATATCCATATGCTTTCACAGGCTGGACACTGCCTAGCAATGTGCAAAGCTCCATTAGAATTCATTTTTCAAAAGCTGTCCCAATTTGGACATGTACATAAAACTTTCCTCATCTTCCAGTGTTATTTCCTGCTCAGTGCCTAGCTCAGTCAGGTTGGGAATCCTGGAAAGAACAGGGCAGAGTCAGCCTTTTGGACTAGTGTGACCTAGCTCCACTTCACCTGCTGAGGCATTTGCTATTTTTTGTGGTTATTATGTTGGTTTTCCCCTCCAGACCCTCTAACGCTTCCTTTCCATTTAATCTATCCTCAGTTTATCTGGATGAGAAGGGAAAGTGAGAGACTGCATCACATTGTCTTGTTCCCAGCTCTCTTATCTGTCATTTACATCCCCATGGTGTTCTTTAAGCGCTGGGGTCCAGCAAACCCATCTGGAGCACCACCTCCTGCTGTCACATGCAGACAGAACAGGGTGGGAAGGAAAGGCAAGACAAAAGCTTTAAGCATATGTCAATCACTTTTGGGATTCAAGCCAGTCTCCTGATAACACACTGCATCTGCATTTCAACTTGGTAACAGCTAAGTAAAAGAAGGAACAAAAACCCCACAGAAGACTCATCACAAGCAGATTCTTGGTGCACGTAGCAATGCTTCTTACCTGAAGGCAGCTTCGTTCTGCTCTAGCTGGACCAGATCTAACGTATTTCCCTGGATAGGGTTCATGACCCTGATAACAGAGGCCCACTGTCCATTCCCTGCCTTGGGAGCACCAAAGATGGACTCAGGAAGATTCTCATTTAGAAAGGCTGCAGCCATCTCAGCAGCCAACTCCCTCTCATCTTCACCAGCAGCTTCCACCATTTCCTAAGGCACATTAAGGGACAAGAGAAAAAGAACAGCTCAGTGAATTGCCTTACCATACATGCTGATACTTGTTGCAGAATGGCTCCAAGAGCAAGGCCATGGATCCTTAGAGGCCTTGTGCGAGCAAAGCAAAGTGTAGGCCTCACAGGTAACTGGAAACCAGATGTGGGAGGAGACTGTGAATGAGACCGTTTAGAACTAACCAATGCTGTTGTGACTAGTAGGCGTAATTAACACCACGAGGATATAATCTATGTGCGACACGAATAAAGTAGGAAGCTTGCTTATCACCCATATTGGGTTGGCGTGCCTTGCTTCTCCTCGCCGTCGGCAGATACTGTGTGAAAAATATAGCCTCCCTGTTTCCCCTAAGCCCAGGTATTCCAGGGCAAGGTACTGCCTGTGAGGACAAAAACCACCAAATCTCAAAGCTTCCACCCACCCTGAGCTTATTCCCAAGGGAGCCTCTGCAGCTCAGAGCACAGCCGTGTCAGCTCTGCCCTGCCCAAGGGGCAGTTGTCTGGGGAGCTTTCTTTAATTCAGCAACTAGAAACAACATTGAGAAGAAAATAACCCACTAAAATCCAAACATCCTCAGTCACAGAAAGCCCAGAGAATGTGCTACAAAAGCATGACTGTCCTCCAATATGTGGTTCTTAAAGCCTGCCATAATAACACGCAAAGAAAGGAGCACTAGAAAGTAGTGTATTCTGATGAAATGGATGTTTTGAGGCAGATCTTCACTCCCTTCAGCCCCTGCATTCACACAGGGCACAAGAACTTGCCGGCAACAGCATCTGGGAACTGGCAAGCAGGCAGGATTTCCAGTTGCAGAAGTTCCCTCGAGGGAACAGAAGTGTATACCCGTCCCTAACCCCAATTACCTCAGCCATTTGCTGCTTCCTCTGCGCCTTGGTGGCCTCAGTGTAAGCGTTGTGGTCCGTCTCAATAATGATCACGTTGTTGCTCTCTGGATGAATGACAAATTTTCGGGGTGTGTACTGCAGCGGGAAGGCAACCTGGTTGAAGACTGCCCCCAGCTTCTCCAGTGCCAAAATCCTGGGGGAGAAAGATGTGACGTGTTGAATAAGATCCAAAAGCAGCTGTCCAAGACAACAAAACTGAAGTTGAACTTTACATCTGTGAAACTGGCTAGTGCTGGAGACAAGCAGCACCTTTCTCAGGCCAAAGAGCAACTAGCAAACAGCTCCAAGAGTGCAGAGCAGAACTAGCATCCTAAACAGGAGACAATGCTGTGGGACAGGAGTGCTCTGCAACACAAGGTTGACTTGAGGGCTTCTCTGTCCCAGGGTGCTGAAGCAAGTCTATCCCAAGAGGAACAAAGGGCACATGGAAGAAGGGAAGTGTACATTTGGAGAAACACCATCTGAATCTAAATGTGAAACAGACTTGGACACGTAATCAAATGCTCCTCGGGGGCACTTCAGTTAAAACAGTATGAGAAACGCAATGCCAACTCTTTTTTCCTGTGACTTGCCAGCTGAAATGACAGTTCTTCTGGCATTTGGTGACTAAAAACCACAAGTCTCTCCAAAAAGAATAACTCCTTTAAAAGCAATGAATGTTGTAATATTTCAGTGAGGACAAATATGAAAAAAGTGCCTATTCAAGTGCATATGACAGAGCTCCTGAATTTGTGGTCCATTATTTTCATTTGTGTTTTTAGCATCTAAGCTGAAATTTCAAAAAAGGCAACAAATACACCCCTGTCATGCCTCCGATTTCTTAAATCACGTGGCTTGTTTTCTGCAAAGTAGCAAATTCAGATCACAAGCCACAAGATCCTAATACACAACAGGTTCACAGCTATCAAAAGCTTCCCTCTAAGGATCAGAGAATTTAAGGATAACCCGAAATTCAGTTATTATTTAAAGAAGCTGGGAAATATAAGTCAGAGAAGCACAACCTATTTTTTTCTGATAGCATAACTACCCTTGTATTCTATTTGTTTTCCAAAATCCAGAGTGTTTCCACCAAATCATTATCCATAATCAAATAACCTCAAAAAGACCTTAATTCTTAAGTCATTTTACCTCTTTCCTTTTGAATATATAGTGAGAATTCACCACCCCTCTGCCTGCCTTGCATCCCAGCCTGGAAGTAAGCATGTTACTTAGAAGAAATTCTTTACTGTAAGGGTGGTGAGGCACTGGAATGGGTTGCCCAGGGAAGTTGTGAATGCTCCATCCCTGGCAGTGTTCAAGGCCAGGTTGGACAGAGCATTGGGTGACATGGTTTAGTGGGAGGTGTCCCTGCCCATGGCAGGGGGGTTGTAACTAGATGATCTTAAGGTCCTTTCCAACCCTAACTATTCCATGTTCCCCCATCAGTTCTTACCTCAGTGTGTTTGTGGAGATGGCTACAATGCCCTCTGGGCACTGCTCAGAAGCAAAACCAGATGCAAACTCCAGTGTCTCATAAGACAGTGGAGTCAGGTGGAAGCGTGACTGATAGGAATAACTGAGCCAGGATCGGCTTGACATGGCCAGCACCTGGGGAAGGCAGACAACAAATTTATTAGGTCTGGGGATGGAAACAAGCTCACTCCTTGCAATACAAAGGGATGTACAGTGCCAGACTCTTACCCAATAGAACACCTGAGTTCTTGGGGGTGGACTCCATCCAGCCCAGAGCACACCCTCTCTTGTGCTCTCGTGCAGAATCTTGCACAAGATTCTGCTTGCTTTCAAGAAACAGTTTTATCTAGAAATTGCGTATGGCATGAAGAGGAACTTTAAAGCACTATTAAGACAACAAATACTCAAACTGAGGTGCAATAAAAACTGTTATCTGTAAAAAGCCAAGATAAATACTTTCATAGCTTTTTTTAAAAAAAAACAACAGCCTGTTCTAATAGGAACAAGTCTTTTATAATAAATATTTACTGTTTTGTCACCATCCAAATGCTATGCTATAGCACTCAAGTGGAATTTACTTAAAATCATCAGTAGCCTATCTTCAATCAAGTTAATGGAAGCAAAGGAAGCAGATGGACTTCTAAACTCTTCAGCTTTATACACTTAGTTAACTCAATTTTAGTGTAACCTTACTTTCTGCCTGGGCAACAGCAGCTGGAATTACACTGACACTCACAGGCTACCCCACACTTATCACTGACCGGCCATAAACAGTTTATTTTTATTCTCCATACTGTGAGACAATGAACCAAGAGTGGACTCAAAGCAGAAAAGCACTCAGCTATTCCATACTCATCCTCTGCTAGAGCTGCAAAGCACCTCACCTCCAAGGTACACTTGGCAGAAGCAAGTTGAAGAGATTCACCCAGTGTACCATAACACTGAAGCAGAGCTTGGATTCCCTGATCCAGCCCCCTGAACTAACCAGCAGTATTTCTCAATTCTGAAGGTATCATCCCAAAATGAGTCAAACAGGGGGTAGCTGACCTCCCCAGTGCCACATCACAAGGGCTGGAAATGGCACTTCTGATGAAACACTTTCTTCCCTCTATGCCAAAGCCTGCAAATGTTTTCCCTGAACCATGTGCGGCAGCTGTCCAGCCAGGGGCTGAGCCATTCTCAACATGCACAGGAGACAACCATTGCTGCATTAAGCAGTCAAGGGGAAGGTTTCTGCAAGGGGCTCTTTCTGCCCTGTGCACTAAGGCAGGCAAGGTGAGGTTTTTCAGTGTCTCTAAGCCCAAGTATCTGCTCAGAGCTTTCCAGGCATGCTGCAAACACAACCTATGGGTCAGATGAGTCCTAGTTCAAAGAACACAGGGCAGCACTACACATTACTTCCTAAGCAGTAAGGGGAATGCCAACATGAACAAGGCTGATTGTGAGTGAGCAAGCTGTGAGCCAGGCAGATCCATAATGAAGTCATTCTACTTCCCACCCTTACACAGAGGGTCCTTGCAGCACAGCAGGACACTTCCCCACTGCCCTGGGTTCAGCTGTAACAGTTATTTTTCTCCTTTTCCTTTTCACCCACCCTGCCCGTCAATAAAGAAAAACAGGATGCTACATCTGAGGACTGGATCTGTACCCCTCTGAGCTCGCCTCACTTACCGCCTCTTGGCCTTGCATTAGGACCCTGAAGAGTTTCACAGGCCGGGAGCCAAGATATCTGGTCCTGGTATCAGAAAGATCACCGGTAACAGGATCCAGGACAGTTCGCAGCAGCACACCATTCTTGACATTAGCAAACCAAAAAGTTGGATCAAGATTACAGACAAGAAGGAACAGCCATTATTCAAAACAAAGAGGAAATTTCTGAAGAATTGGGTGCTTATTCCTAGCTTCCGGTACAACTCTCTTCTACGACCACACTGTATACAAATTGGCTCTTAATATGAAAAAGAGTTCATGCACATTTTATGTTTCATTTTATGAAAAAAGTTCCTGCACACTTCCACAGGGCCAAAAGGAATTACTTGTAACACACACACACCTCTCAAACAGGAAAAAGCCAAAAACCAGACCACAGATCAAGAAATTTAGTACATCCCATAAGCCATAAAAACCTGAGGGCTAATTCCAGATCCAAATCCCTGTTGGTACAAATGCATTTACCCAAAACATCACACTACTTAAAAAGAGCTTGCATGCTGACATCAAGCTTGAGGTATGTGAAAGAACCTAGACTACTCTGGCTGTTTTTACCACACGCTGACCTGTCACAACAACATTTTTGGTCAAAGATCACATAGTCAGTACTGGATGCAACAAAAAGCTGTGTAACAGCAGTTACTAGAACAGAGCCTGTGGTTATGGGCAGTTACTTCTTTGATACTTGGCCCTACAGGCAGTTTCTAAAGAACCGCCCAACATTTCACCCAGAAATATATTTTTAGAATATGACCTCTTTCTGGAAGGGGAAAAGCGCAATTTGTCCTACATGACATTTGGGATAATAAGCTGTCTTTTGACTCGTCTTAAGTCTAGTAATGTGTCCTGGGTTCTGCTGTAACAGTTATTTTTCTCCTTCCTAGTAGCTGGTGCAGTGCTGTGTTTTGGCTGAGAACAATGCTGATAACACACTGATGGTTTAGTTGCTGCTAAGTAATGTTTATTCAGATCAAGGACTTTCCAGTCTCATGCTCTGCTAGCGAGGAGGGGCACAAGAAGCTGGGAGGAAGCAGCGACAGGACACCAGACCCAAACTAGCCAAAGGGGTATTCAATACCACAGCATATCATGCCCATTATAGAAACTGGGGGGAGTCACTCAGAAAGCCCAGATCACTGCTCAGGTTGGGCTGGGTAATAGTTTTGTATTATATTTTAGTTATTGGACTGTTCTTCTCTCAACCCGTGGGAGTTACATTCTTTCAATTCTCCTCTGCATGCCGGGGGGGAGGAAGAGGGGGAGTGAGTGAGTGGCTGTACCTCTAGTCACACAGTGAATTTCCCAATCTCAGTTGTTAAGCCTGTTGTAACAAAGAGGGAAGAGACAGGCTTTGTGTTGTGCTGCATGATGACAAGGCTACTTTCACAATCCATCTTTCAAGCAAAAGCTCACCAAGACACGCCTGTCAGAACCAGGCAGGTGCCTCTCACCTGCAGTCCAATGTTCAGGTACAGAAAGCCAATGGATCCCCTCTCCCCCAGCTCATCCTGCTTCTCCGTGCCACCCATTTCCACGATGCACAGTGACTCAGGCTGTGCAGGGAGGGCCTGCATACTCAGCGGCTGTAAGCAATCCTGTGGGAGATGGAAAAGAGGTGATACAGCAGTCAGCAAGGCTTGGCATGGCAAGAGGGGATTCAAGCTCCATCTAAGAAACTTCAAGATGCCCTTTTAAATCTCCAAAAAGAAGTATTTAGCACAGCAAAAAGGAAAAAGTCCAAATAGACACTGCCTCTGTGGATTTTGGCAAGCAAGAGTGGTAGCAGTCCTGGGGTTTGGAGAAGATAAACTAGATCCTTTCCACTGTTCCAGCAGTTTGCAGCTGTTTAGCATGGGGAGACCTAAGCAAAGTTTATATTACTTCAGCCATCCTCTGAACACTCACTCCTCTGGTGCAGGTAGAGGAAGGTAGTGCTGACCCTGACTGCAGAATGAGTCTGCCTTAGTACAGGTATAAACAGTGAGACGAGGAAAACAAACAAAAAATCCCAAACACACAAAACCAAAACCTAAAACAAAACAATGAAGAAAATGCTTTAATTTCTCATCAGATGAGCCTCCAGGAATGGGTAAGACTAGATAAAACAAGGGAATTGTTACAGGTTAGGATGAGGAGCCATGCTTCCTCCCACAGAAAAGACACATAAACTATTCATTCCTGGTCATCCACCTGAATATGGATGCAGCCCACCTCTGGAATACCCCTTCTCAACATTTCAAGCCAATGGAAGAGGCAGCAACAGCACAGCTACTCACTGAAGGGTCAAGGGAAATAATTCTGACAGTGTTGTCCACCAGCCCAACAGCAAGGAACCGGGAGCGCTGCTCCCCAGGAGGAACATTGGCCAGGCTCATACAAACGACGTCAGCCGACATCTCCTTTCTCTCTGTGTACTCATTCAGCTGTCCTGACTGAAAAAGAAAAATGCAAGAGACTTATTGACTACCCAATGTGGCAAACCAGCACCAAAATGTTTCTCCACACCTTCTCCCCCTGCTTTAAGACAGTGCTTCAGATTTTCCATATTTTTTAAAAAACATTTATTTACAGCATTATTTCAGCTACAGTTGGAAGAACCAGAATAGCAATAGGATAAGTACACAATTTCCAGCCTCAGTTATGAACTTCAGAGACTTTAATTTAATCATCTCAGACAGATACACTCCATCTCTGCAGGGCTTTTATCTACCCATTCAAGAAGGATGCTTCACTACAGAATCCCTGTCTGCAAGTCTGATCAAGGATCAGTCTCTGGCATGTCCTGTACTCCACCTTGCTCTTCCAAACTCATTCACCACATTAACGCACATACTGGGTCCATCTCAAAGTAAACCAGCTCTCCTCCAGTCAGTGCTATCACAACTTGTCTCTGGTTCACAGCACATTTTACAATGGTTTTCTTCCCTGGTGTCTTCCATTCATTTACTCTCTTATCTGCTCGGATGTGCCGGATCCCATCTGGATAAACCTGAAAAAATAAGGTCACAGCAATTCTGTATTTACCACCCTTCACAACTCCCATCTCACTGGTGGTTCTGACACAGAAAAGCCAAAGGTAAACACTGCACTCCTGGCAGTGGTGATCTACTAGCTATGCAACAGGCTGAACTAGCACAAAGCCACTTGCCAGCTGGAAGCATTGCACCTTTGAGCTACAGCAAGGAACTACTAGGCACACAACAAAGAAGATTAGGACCATCTTCATCTGGTCCAGTTTCACTTAGCAGGATGTAAAAAGGAAAGGAAACAAATCAAGTGTAATTCTTTGACAATCCACACCTTTAGATATGATATATGTTGCACTACTGTAGAAGCCACAGCCATGCAGCAAGCGGAGAGTGGCAGACATAAGCAGACACGTCAGAAGCAGCTTTCCATTACCTGTACCAAAGCATCATCACCAAGAAGAGAGCAAGACAAGGTGGGTGTAGTACCCAGGAATCCTGAGTCAGTCACTTCTTCTACAGTCTCTCCGATAGACAGCACCAGTGTGGCATTTACAAAGGACACAATAATATAGGCATCAAATTCATCTGATCAAGGGAGACAGGAAAAAAGGGTGCTGATTAAATAAATGCAAAGCTTCCCAACAAAATTAGCAGCCTGACAAATGTCCAGCAGTTACTCAGAATTCCTATGGTAATCACTTCTGCTGGCAGTATTATGCAATTCTAGGACACACTGTCTGAAAGCCAGCCACTGCTAGACTCCAAACAATGCAAGACTGAACCAGGGATCAAATGATGATCCAGATACAGAGTCAATTCATCATACTCTGGATTCTGGCAAGCAAGACTCCAGCCTACTTTTTTCAAAGGCAGCACAAGGTCTTGAAGCCTTTAAGACATTCACCCCATCTCACACCAGGAGCTGAATCCAGATTTAACACCCAACAAAGTAAAAAGAAATACCCCAATAATGTGAACACATGGAACTCATCTGCAGAAACCACACCATGGATGCTGCAAACAGGAGGTTACAGGACCTCATATCTATCCAGCATCCACATAATTAAAGGCTGCAGAGAATGAGTCAGGTGCAGTGCAGCAGAGGAGCTCAGGCTTAGCTTGCTCTACCCTCATCCAGAAGCTCAGCTGGCTTACATTCATCACACAGCCACCCATAGTCTCCTGGGATGAGAAACAATTATGTTTTTAAGATAGAGCAGACACTGACCTTTACTTCTACTGGAACAAGTGACAGTATTGCAACTACTATCTCCAGTACTGGCTTCTCCTAAGAGGGACAGCTTGAGAGCGTCCAGTAGCTTGCATGTGGAAGAGCTATGCTAATTAAAATAGTTGTAAGAGCTTATTTGGAATTAGGGAAACTTTGTGGGAAACAAGGGTAGTAGGACTGGGTAAAGGGAATGCCCTGGTTTACTGCTGTCCATTTTGATTCTGCAGAAGGTGACAGGCATTAAGGAAGGGTAGAGGAGAGTCATTAAAACAGAATAACAAAAGCAACAGAAACAATGAAGTCTGTTGGGAAATGGAGGATTGCCTCAGATAAGCAACTCCACTTCTGCTGCTGTTGTCATGCAAGTGCTATTTCTTAAAAAGAAAAAAATCCCCATTTTGACCCAACTCAACCCAAAGCTCAGACTTATGCACCACAGCACAAGACAATTAGCAGAGGTGAGGGTATAAGAGAGCTGTCACAGTTTCTGCTCTTGAGCAGAGTTTCTCCATAATTTGTAAAGGTAGGAGACATGGAGAAGGGTTAATGACTCTCTCTATAGAGAAAGAAAATAGAAAACTCTCACTAGGTTGAATACATGATGCCAGCAAACACCATACAGTAGCTTAAAGAAGCAGAACTGGGTCAACTGAAATGCTCCAGGAACTGATCCTTTTCTTATCCACCCTGTTTAGAGGGAGGTGCTGCCAAACCTGCTATGCCACGAACAGAAAGACCTTACATACAGCTAAAAATATGCAAGTGAAAAAGAAAAACCAAACACCACATCATTCTTCTCTCAAACATCTGGTATACAGACCACAGCTCTGATCAAACTGAAGTGTTTTTACCATTAAAGCAACTCTAACAGCAGCCTGTGGCATAAACCTCCAACATGCTCCTGAAGCCCACAGACAGGAGCAGGTCCCACTTGTGGAAATGACAACACAAGAACAGAACCTGCAAATAGAAACCAGTCAGTAACTACTTAAACAGCTTAACAGGAGAACTTCTCTAACATTAACAGCCAATGTCAAGAGATGCCATTGGCAAGAGACATGCAAGAAGTGCACTGTTACAAACTAGTTATTTTCTACACTAAATAGCAGCTGCTCCTACAAACCTGCATGTTTTTTTCAGGTTCTAGCAGTTCACAGGCTAAGCATTTAATTAAAAAATGTCCTGTAGACAGGATGTTCTACAAATTCCATTTCAAAGACCATTGCTGCCTTCCAAACTTCTTGAGAGCTGCTGCCTTTCCCCCTGGGGGCTGTCATTCTCATGATAAACCACCATGACCCAGCTGGAGGCTTAACCATGTGATTTGGAGCAGGACAAAGAACTCCTATTTGAAAGCAAAACAGATTCCCTTAGTCTTACTCTAAATAAAAACTCATTCCTACCTCTTGATACTTTTTACAATTATATCAGAGCGTACCTTTAAGTCTGTGTCAATAACAGTAACAAGTGCATTTTTTGCTTCAAGTCCAATAGTGTTGCTTAATGCCTCTTGGCTGGAGCTTTTGAAATAAATGGTTTTATTTACCAGAATTAAGTCAATGAATAAGATTCATCTAGATTCAAACAATGCAATTTTGGTTTAGAAAATATAGCAGCCTACTTGAGATTAGGAGGGATCCCTGCAGCACACTGAGAAGTATTCTCAGTTAGAAAAAGATCTATAGAATTTAATATGAAAAGATAGCTACTTAGCTCTGCACAATCCCAAGCATAACAAGAAGCTCCCCAGAGCTCTGAACAGACAGATATTATTTTGTACACAGACACAAGATTTCAGAGATGCTTATTACTGTTCTAATTGCTCCAGTTAGCTCCTTTCAGCAAGTAACAGAGACATTTTAAAGACTCTGGAAAACCACAACTGGACACATTTTCCTATGCATTCATTACAAATTTTCTGCAGCATCATGCACACGTCACGACCACTTATGAAAATATCACATTTCAGCCCACCAATTCTATCCTACTCTTTTTGTTAATTGTCATGGATTCCGGTTGAGCTACTCCATGAAAATTCCATTCCTATATACCAGCCCATGCCCGATACAGTTTTTTCATGCTCTGCAGCATCTGAATTTCAACCGATACAAATGCAGACACCACTAGCTCAGATTTGTCCAGTGAACAAACAGATGAGCAGTGACAAATATCAGGATTATTCTCACTTAAAAGATACTGATGGGATGACAGTACTTTCCTGGGCTTCTGTTGAGTACTGCATGGAGACTCCATACCTGGGAGTCGCTGCACATTGGTTTTAGAATCATAGAATAGTTAGGGTTGGAAAGGACCTTAAGACCATCTAGTTACAACCCCCCTGCCATGGGCAGGGACACCTCCCATGAAACCATGTCACCCAAGGATGTGTCAAACCAGCCCTTGAATACTGCCAGGGATGGAACATTCACAACTTCCTTGGGAAACTCATTCCAGTGCTTCACCACCTTTACAGTAAAGAACTTCTTCCTTATATCCAATCTAAACTTCCCCTGTTTAAGTTTTAACCTGCTATCCCCTGTCCTATCACTACAGTCCCTAATGAAGAGTCCCTCCACAGCATCCTTGTAGGCCCCCTTCAGACACTGGAAGGCTGCTGTGAAGTCTCCACGCAGCTTTCTCCAGGCTGAACAGCCCCAACTTTCTCAGCCTGTCTTCATATGGGAGGTGCTCCAGTCCCCTGATCATCCTCGTGGCCCTTCTCTGGACTTGTTCCAACAGCTCTATGTCCTTTTTATGTTGAGGACAGCAGAACTGCACACAATACTCCAGGTGAGGTCTCACGAGAGCAGAGTAGAGGGGCAGGATCACCTCCTTCGACCTGCTGGTCATGATCCTTTTGATGCAGCCCAGGATACGGTTGGCTTTCTGGGCTGCGAGGACACACTGAAGGCGGCTCACGTTCATTTTCTCATCGACCAACACCCCCAAGTCCTTCTCCGCAGGGGGGCTTCTCTGAATATCTTCTCTGCTCAACCTGTAGCTGTTCCTGGGATTGCTCCAACCCAGGTGTAGGACCTTGCACTTGGCATGGCTAAACTTCATAAGGTTGGCATCAGCCTACCTCACAAGCGCATCAAGGTCCCTCTGGATGGCATTCCTTCCTTCCAGCATATCAACTGAACCACATAGCTCGGTGTCATCAGCAAACTTGCTGAGGGCACACTCAATCCCACTGTCCATGTCACCCACAAAGATGTTGAACAAGACTGGTCCCAACACTGATTCCTGAGGGACACCACTCATTACTGATCTCCAGCTGGACATTGAGCCATTGACCACGACTCTCTGCATGCAGACATCCAACCAGTTCTTTATCCACTGAGCGGTCCATCCATCAAATTGATGTCTCTCCAATTTAGAGACAAGGATGTCATGTGGGACAGTGTTGAACACTTTGCACAAGTCCACGTAGATGACATCAGCTGCTCTGCCCCTGTCCATCAGTTCTGTAGCCCCATCATAGAAGGCCACCAAATTGGTCAGGCAGGATTTCCCCTTAGTGAAGCCATGCTGGCTGTCACCAACCACCTTGTTGATTTTCATGTGCCTTAGCATGCCTTCCAGGAGAATCTGCTCCAAGATTTTGCCAGGCACAGAGGTGAGACTGACTGGTCTGTAGTTCCCTGGGTCATCCGTGTTCCCCTTCTTGAAAATGGGGGTTATATTTCCCTTTTTCCATTTGTTGGGAACTTCACCTGACTGCCATGATTTTTCAAATATGATGGACAGTGGCTTAGCAACTTCATTTGCCAGCTCCTTCAGGACCCATCGATGGATTTCATCAGGTCCCATGGACTTGTGCACGTTCAGGTTCTCAAGATGATCTCAAACCAGATCCTCTCCTACAGTGGACCTAAGGTCTTCATTCTCACAGTCCCTGCATCTGCCTTCCAAGACATGGGCGGTGTGGTCAGAGCCTCTGCCAGTGAAGACTTAGGGAAAGAAGTCATTCAGAACCTCAGCCTTCTCCAAATCCAGGGTAGCCAGTTCTCCTGACAGCTTCTGGAGAGGGCCCACATTGTCCCTAGTCTTTTATTTGCAATGTAACTATAGAATCCCTTCCTGTTATCTTTCACATCCCTAGCCAAGTTTAATTCTAACTGGGCCTTAGCTTTCCTAACCTGGTCCCTAGCATCCCAGACAATGTCCCTTTGTTCTTCCCAGGCCGCCTGTTCTTGCTTCCACCTTTTATAAGCCTTTTTTCCTTCAAAGTTTCCTCAGCAAAGTTTTCAGGCAAGAGCGCCAGGTAGGGAACGTTGGTGTAAGGTGAGACCTGACCACCTATCTCTACAGCAAAGCACCCAGCCATCTAGCTTCCCAGACCTTGATATTCAACTGCCAAGAAGGTTTGATTCAAAACCCATGTGCTTCTGTCTGATGGGCAGATGCATCCCATAACCACAGGGCATTCCCATGCCAGAAATACCTATAAGGTACTTCAAGCATATGTCATCATTTTCTCTTGGAGGTCTGTACAAAGCAGCTGGGAGGGAAAAAAAAAAAAAAGGCTTGGTATTGGTAGTGTCTATCACCATGTACCAGCCAAGGTCAGTATTTGCTTTGAAGGCTGCAAACCTGTACATATCTTACAGAGGCCTTGCAGCAGACACTGTGGCAGCAAGGCGAAGTCAGGCAACCTGGCACTGCAAACTGAACACTCAAAAACCAGCACCCAGGCAGCTTCAAGATTGGGTACAACATTTGAAAAGGTACTGCAGGCTTTCCGATTAAAACTCAGTCAAATCATTCCTGAATTCAAAGAGATGTAACTTGGCGATCAGTTTCATGTAACTTTAAAATGTATTCACAAAGTAACATGGTTCAGAACAGCCACAGCTTCCAGCCTTCTGAAATCTTGAAGATCTTCTCCATGCTGCAGCCTGGAGAATTTGCAAGGAGGAAAAAAGAAACAGTGAGACTGGTCTGTTTCATGTAGGTTAACAATGGTCCTCCATCTCCTGAAAAGTCAAAGTCATCCTCTGGAACCTCAAGAGGAAACCTCAAGAGGTTTTCAAACTGCAAAGTGATGTCAGAAGTCTCCATCTCTCAGAGGGAGCAAATGTTATCAACTCCTTCTCCAGAAAGCAGGAGCAAAGGTTTGTCTCTAACAAACTAGAATTCCTCTTTTAAGAAAAGCACATTATTTTTAACATGAACTGTGGAAATACTTTCCCGCTGACCCTTTTATTTCTGAGGAACATGAAGGAACTTTGCGCTCAAAGTTCCTTCCATGCTGCTTAGGCAGTACGTAAGTCTCAGAATCCTAGAACAGTTTGGATTGGAAACGAACTTAAAGCTCATCCAGTTTCAATCCCCTGCCATGGGCAGGGACACCTTCCACTAGACCAGGTTGCTCCAAGCCCCATCCAACCTGGCCTTGAACAACACTGCCAGGGATGGGGCAGCCACAGCTTCTCTGGGCACTCTGTGCCAGGGCCTTGCCACCCTCACAGGGAACAACTTCTTCCTAAAATCTCATCGCGATCTCCTTCTGTCAGGTTAAAGCCATTCCACCTTGTCCTGTCCTTTCCAAAGAAGCAGGGGCTTCTTTGTCAGAGGGAAGCATGACAATTCTAGGGGACCAGAGGGTGGCTTCTAAGTACAAAGAGGTGGCTGCTGATTCAAAGCCCAACTTTTGGAGATGGCACACAACCACCATGAAGTACCTTTCCTATCTCCTTGGACAGAACAACAACAAAACACACCAAAAAACATTATCACCTCCTTGTGCTTTAGGAAAATACTGCATACCTTCAACATGTCTCCTCACTGTCCACACAGCATTGGGGTTCCCAGGCAGCTCCGAGACAGCCATTTCGGATACCTAAGAGTAAACAGGAAGAAGGTTCTTTAGCAAACAAATGCTTAGAATTAACTACAGTAAGTCACCAAACCACTAGCAGCTTTTAAGCTTTCCCACAACATGGTAGGAAAGCTAATAATTCCCAATTCTGATGCTCTCTCCCCATGCCAGATGTGCTACTGGGTAGAATACATTCAGCACTGCTACAGCAAAATCAAAGCTTTAAAACAAGGTCACCCACCCCCAGCAAAGAGAGCAGCAGCAGCTGGCAGAAACACCAGAATGTTCTCACTCAATACATGCACGTATTAGAAGAGAAAAAATGCAGATGGTTGGAGTCAACCGAACAAAAAGTCTCTGAGACTTTAAGAGTAAACAGTGCAACCTTTCTACTTCCAGGAAGCAAGTATAGATAAAGTTGCTCTCTAGACCACGGCAAAAGAATAATTCCTTCAGTTTCAGCACCCTTACTTCAAGGACTTTCTTAATGTCCTTGCCTCTCAAGCCATTCTCCTGAAGTGATGAAGTCTTACCTCAAGTCCATGTCTTAGAACTCTCAGAGATGACCGGGGCCCCCGACCACAAGCCACATACAACTGTGGTGTGTCTTCATTGGCCAAATCTGCTATCTGCATGGAGAAACAGTGTCAAACAATAACCACAGGAAGAGAGACTTAAACTACATATGCCACACTACTGCTTTAAGAATGCTTTTTTCAAACACTGAAAACAGTGAAGATGCCATAGGGTGTACCATCTGCTGCACTGAAATAACATCAGGTTTTAACCAAGCTCCCTGCTGTCAGCTGGGTTCAGCTGTAACAGTTATTTTTCTCCTTCTTAGTAGCTGGTACAGTGCTGGTTTTAACTTTAGTCAGAGAACAGTGCTGATAACACACCAATGGTTTTTAGTTGCTGCTAAGTAAAGCTTACTTCGATCAAGGACTTTCTGAGTCTCATGCTGTGCCAGGGAGGAGGGGCACAAAAAACTGGGAGAAAGCAGAGATAGGACACCTGACCCAGACTAGGCAAAAGGGTATTCCATACCACAACATGTCATGCTCAGTATAGAAACTGGGGGGAGTTACCCAGAAGGCCCAGATCACTGCTCAGGTTGGGCTGGGTATCGGTTGGCAGGTGGTGAGCAATTGTATTCTCTCCCCTTGTTATTTCCCTTATCATTATTATTATTGGTGGCAGCAGTAGTAGTTTTGTATTATACCTTAATTACTGGACTGTTCTTAACCCATGCGATTTGCATTCTTTTGATTTTCTTCCCCATCCCTCTGGGAGCAGGGGGAAGAAAGGGGGAAGTGAGTGACCGAGCAGCTGCGTGATTCTGAGTCACCGGCTGGGCTTAAACCACGACAGTTCTTTGTGGCGCCCAATATGGGGCAGGAAGGATTGAGATAACAACAGATCTGACCAGAGTGTGTCTAATCGTATTTGTGATAAGCATTCATTGTTTTGGATTAATAGTCATTCCTCACAATGCTGATTTGTTGGCTCTCAGAGTTTCAGCATGTTGTATCTTACAGCCAGTATTTGCTGTTTTAGTGTTTATTGGCTGGGGGGCCTGGGCTAAGGTTCTTGATTCGCTGTACTTTATGGTAATGACTTGTAATGCAAGACTCATTGCTTATGAAACTGGTCTGTCATGCATTCCTAGCATGGCAATCACCTCTATACTTTGGGAGGTATGCAATGGGAATTCTTAACAATTACACATCTTTCTTTTTCCTTCCCTTGGGGGGTCAACCTATGGAAGAGACCCTCTGCTCCCCCACCAGGCTATTTACAGTAGGAGTAGATTCTGGAAAATTTAATGATTCAGAATATCCTTTCAATGCCCATGAAAACAGCCTGCTCCTTTTGCTGGGAACCAGCACGTTGCTGCATATGCTCTCTCTGTTTTGCCTACGGCGTGACCGCCCTGAGAACTCCCAATCTTATCCAATCTTGGAAGCTAAGAAAGGTCGGCCTTGGGTCTTGTCTAAGGTTAAATGACTATTTAAGAATACTACCAAGAGATATTCCCCAAGGATGGACAGTCATGAGTGGCAGGGTGTGTGGGATAATATGGGTAAGCACTTAAGCCAGTTAGCCTGTCCAGTGCTTTGGAATTTCACTCCTGAACAAATGCAGAATCCAGAAAAATTAGCAGAACACTTAGACAAGGTGTGCAGTCATGCAGGCAATACTAGAAAGGGACAATTAATGGCAATGTGCTGGGGCTTGACCTACACCTATAGGACTCTGTCCTGTAAGGAGCAAGAAAAAGATGTCCCTGGGTCTGCTGGCAAAGAAACAGACAACAGAGCTATTCGAACCCCAAACATAGCAGCTACACCAACTCCAGCGACAAGCACAGCAGCTACTCAAACCCCAGCCGCAAAAGACAACGCAGCTACTCAACCCCAAAGCACAGCAGCTACACCAACCCTGACAACAGAGCTGACATTCCAACCCAGGTGACAAATACTGCACCCACTCTAATGCTGGTGACAGACACTGCAGTCACTCTAACCACAGTGACAGACACTGCAGCTAAAACAAAGGACTAATCTGTGACAATATCAGTTGCCCCTGTAAGCAAAGGGAAAAAACAAATAACAGCCACAAAGAACAACTCATGGACTGAACAAAGATGAAGACACAATGTGCATACTAGAGGGGGTGACACTTGAACAAGAGTTTTTACTAGAGGAATCAGAGAAAGAAAATAAAGAGGTAACTTCTCAATCCTCAACATCAACTGAGCTGCAGGATATGCAAAAAGATTTCATCAGTCTTCCAGAGGAGCGCATCATCACCTGGTTGCTGCAATGCTGGGACAGTGGGGCCGACAGTCACAAACTAGAAGGTAGGGAAGCCAAGCAGCTGGGATCACTTGTTAGGGAAGGGGGAACTTTCAAAACAATTGAGAAAGACAAACGAACCCTCAGCCTTTGGAGGTGGCTCTTGGCAGCTGTGAAGGAAACATTTCCCTACAAGGACAATGTTATGCGTCGCTCACGCAAGTGAACCACGATAGAGAGAGGCATCCAGTCCCTTAGGGAATCAGCCATTCCAGAGATGGTCTGTTGGAAACCAGATACCAGGAATGCACCCAAAGATCCAGATGAAGTTGAATGTACATGACCCATGTGGCAGAAACTTACACAGAGTACACCATCATCACATGCTAACTCAGTGGCATCAATGACCTGGAATGAGGCAGCACGATCAAGTTGATGAAAAGATTCATCAACTCCAAGAGTTTGAAGAAAAACTCACCCTGCCATTTCAGCTGAGGAAAACACGTCCGAGGTCTTCAAACAATTTAGGCGATCCAATCTAATCAGCTCCCCACGTGTACCAACCCACATCTCATCTATGAAAAGAAGGTGTCCTACTGCTTGAGAGAGAATATATGGGAAGCTGTCATGGCTTAAGCCCAGCCGGTAACTCAGAACCACACAGCCGCTCACTCACACACACACACTCCCCCCACACTTCTTCCTACCCCTGCTCCTGGAGGGATGGGGAGGAGAACAGAAAGAATGTAACTCCCACGGGTTGAGATAAGAACAGTCCAGTAATTAAGGTATAACACAAAACCACTACTGCTACCACCAATAATAATAATGATAAGGGAAATAACAAGGGAAGAGAATACAACCACTCACGACCTGCTGACTGATACCCAGCCTGACCTGAGCAGCCATTTGGCCTTCTGGGTAAATCCCCCTAGTTTTTATACTGGGCATGACATGTTGTGGTATGGAATACCTCTTTGGCTAGTTTGGGTCAGGTGTCCTGCCTCCGCTTCCTCCTGACTTCCCCTCCTCCCTGGCACAGCATGAGACTCAGAAATTCCTTGGTTAGAGTAAACATTACTTAGCAACAAATAAAAGACATCGGTGTTATCAGAGTTTTTCCCAGGCTGAGAGTCAAAAACACAGCACTGCACCAGCTACTAAGAAAGAGAAAAATGACTGCTACTGCTGAACCCAGGACAGAGGTACACACCACAGCCCACCCTATGGTTTTACCTGCAGGATCATGGAGAAGACATTAGGAAGTGGGATGGAAAACCTGCCTCAGTTCTGGAGGAATGGGTGCATGAACTGAAGAGAAAACTGGTCAAGGAAGATCCTCCCAAGAAGGCTGCAGCTCCAGTTTCTGCTGACACATTTCCCAGACAGAGTGAAAGAGCTGATTTTACTCAAACTCCTATGATAAGGAACTATAATTCCTTTCTACAAGACGTAATTGGAGAATCTTATGATCACTATTAGAGGGGCCCTGCTTACAGCCAGGTGGAGAAGAGGAACAGTCGGGCTTACAGGAATGTGAGGATCAGATGGCCTGGCACATCAGACCAGCAGAAGTATAAGAGTCTAGTAGTTATTGATGCACAGTGTATCCTAATGCCATCAAGCTGTCAAGGGGTGGAACCCATTTGTATTTCTGGAGTGCCAGGAGGATCCCAAGCGTTGACTGCACTGGAGGCTGAAATCAGCCTGACCGTAAAGGAGTGGTAAAAGCACCCCATTGTGACTGGTCCAAAGGTTCCATGCATTTTTGGCACAGACTACCACAGGAGAGGGTACTTCAAGAGCAAAAAAGAGTACCAATGGGCTTTTGGTATTGCTGCTTTGGAGAAGGAGGAAACTGAGCAGCTGTCCACCTTGCCTCATCTCTCAGAGGATCCTTCTGTTGTAGGGTTGCTGAAGGTCGAAGAACAAGTGCCAATCGCGACCGCAACAGTGTACTGGCAGCAATACTGCACCGAGACTCCTGATTCCTATCTATAAGCTGATCCATAGACTGGAGAGCCAAGGAGTGATCAGTAGGACTCATTCATCCTTTAATAGCCCCATGTGGAGAGTGCAGAAGTCTAATGGAAAGAGAGGAGACTAACAGCAGACTATCATGGCCTGAACGAAGCCACATCACCATTGACTGCTGCCTTACCAGACATGCTAAAACTTCATTATGAACTGGATCCAAGTGGTATGCCACACCTGATATTGCCAATGCATTTTCCTCAATCCCTTGGGAAGCAGAGCGCAGGCCACAGTTTGTTTTTACTTGGAGGGGCATCCAGTACACTTAGAACCGACTGCTCCAGGGGAGGAAACAGCCATGGACTGATCCAGACTGCACTAGAAAAGGGGCAAGCTCCAGAACACCTGCCATACATTGATGACATTATCTTGTGGGGTGATTGTTGCAGAATGGCTCCAAGAGCAAGGCCATGGATCCTTAGAGGCCTTGTGCGAGCAAAGCAAAGTGAAGGCCTCACAGGTAACCGGAAACCGGACGTGGCAGGAGAATGTAAAGGAAGCCATGTAGAACTAACCAATACTGTTGTGACTAGTAGGCATGGCTAACACCACATGGATATAAGCGATGTGCGTCACGAATAAAGTAGAAGCTTGCTTTTCACCCATATTGGGTTGGCATGTCTTGCTTCTCCTCGCCACTAACAAATGGCGCCCGAACAGGGACGCAGATAACAGGGCCCCGGATAACGGGGACCTGGAACGGCGAGTGTGAGCGGCACCGGCGGCAGCGGCCAGGGAGCGCGGGCAGTGCTACTACGGTGGCATGACTGACCTGGGTGCTTGGACTGACCAAAAGGAGTCCGCCACTGGGGTGAGCCAGATACAGCTGCATCGGGAGGACGATCCAGTACTGGACGATCCGGAGACCGAGGTTACAGGACAATCCAGAAGAGGACGATCCGGAAAAGGCCAGCCAAGAAAATGGACCGAGAAGTAGCCCCTGATTTATTACAGCGCTTTTTATAAAAGCGGGGAATTAAGCCTGAGACTCTAAAGCAGCTAGCAGGTCTAGGGGCTGTAGAGAAGGCTAAGGGATTTTTTGTAGATCCTAATACAGTTTTTGAGGAGAGTGAGTGGCAAAAGTTTGGTGATGAACTATTTGACTCAATGCTTAATGATGATAAAACGGCAAAGAAACTCGGTAAGCCACGGAGAGAAGTAATAAATTGTATAAAAAGATACAAGGCGGAAAAGAAAACTGCCACTGTAGCAACGGAGAAACTAGGAACAGACGTCCCCGGTCGGTTGAAGCCGGGGGAAGATTACAACTCGTTTCCCCCAACGCGCAGGGTGCCCCCTGTGCTTGGAGCACAGGGTTTCCCCCCCCTCCTTCTTCATCAGATGGTGCAGCGGAGGAGGTGTAACTCCCTGCTCCCCCACCACCCCAGTTGAGTTCCGAAAAGCAGAGGGATTCCGAAAGTAGGGACTTTGAAAAGGACAGAGAAAGTATATTAGAAGGGATACGCATGATGAATGTCGAGGAAGCTGAAAGGAAGAGGGTGGTACCTCGGTGCCGGATCGATTGGGGCGCCATTTTGAAGCACGCAGTAGAAAATAGAGATCATGCGCTAGCGGGAGATTTGGAGGAACTGCAAGCCTTTCCAACCCATTATGCCCTAGATCAGAAATTTTTAACTCAGTTACGGAGGAGCCAGGTCTGCAGATGGCCACATACCAAACGAGAAACATCTGACAAGAAAGACATAGCTGTGAACAACGGAGACCCTGAGTTGGACCCAGGATCAGACTCCGAGTCCCCTGAATCCAAGCCAGATTTATATCCTCTGCTTCCAGACTCTGACTCTTCGTCTCCCGGGTTGGTCTGCTCAGCTCATCAGCAACTACTCACTGGCCCTGGAGACGCTCAGCTGCAACAACTGATGAAAAAGCTTGAAGCCCTTGAGACTCTGACTGACACATCTCCATCGGCGACTGCACCTTATATTCCGTAAAACCCCTTCCTTAAAGAAGGCAAACAGGTGGAGGGGGTTGGAGGAGTTATCGGGGGGGGGGGCAAAAATCCTGCGCACTGTTGGCATGGGTTAATCAAAGATGAGATTATTACTGGTGAATTTTCTGCAATGGGCCTCTCTGCATATCCTGTGTTTACTACACAGCAGGGGGCTAAAGAGTGGGAAGCTTTTGATCTCAAAATAGTTAAGTGTCCTGGGTTCAGCAGTAGCAGTCATGTTTTTTTTTTTTTTCCTTTGTGCTAGCTGGTGCAGTGCTGTGTTTTGACTTCCAGCCTGAGAACAGTGTTGGTGAAGTCAATGTTTTCAGTTGTTGCTAAGTGATGTTTACCCTGACCAAGGACTTTGTGAGGCTCATGCTCTGCCAGGGAGGAGGGGAAGCTGTGAGGAAGCAGAGATGGGGCGTCTGACTCGGGCTAGCCAGGGAGGTATTCCATACCACAGCACGTCATGCCCGGGGTGGGGGGTGACTGGGAGTTACCCGGAAGGACACGCGGCTTCCGGGTGGAACTCGTCTTCTTGGCCGGTGGTATCGTATTCTCTTCCCTTGTTATTTTCCCTTATCATTGTTGTAGTTGATAGTTGCGGTGGTGATTTGTGTACATTGGTTGCTGGACTGTTCTTGTCTCAACCCGCGGGAGTTGCATTCTTTCGATCCTCCTCCCCGTTCCTCCGGGAGTGGGGGAGAACCCCGGGGGGGGGGGGGGGGACACGGACCTCGATTGTTGTCAGCTCGGCACCACTCACTGGGAGTGAGTGAACAAGTTACCTGACTGGGTTTAAACCACGACAGTTCATTTTGGCACCCAACGTGGGGCACGAGGGGTTGAGATAAGAACAGATCTGACTGGATTGGTAGTCACTCATCACAATGCTGATTTATTGGCTCTCAAGGTTGTTCCTCTTGATCTCACAGTTTCAGTATATCGTATCTTACGTCCATCCGGTATTTGCTGTATTAGTGTTTTTCAAGTGTGGGGCTAGGGCTAAGGTTTTTGTCCCATTGTACTTTATGGTAATGACTTGTAATACAATAGAATCATTGATCATGAAACTGATCTGGCTTATGTTCCCAGTGTGGTCACCACCTTTATACTTTGGGAGGTATATGATGGAGGTGCTTAGCAATTACACATCTTTTTTCTCCTTCTCAGGTGCTCAACCTGTGAAGGAGACATTCTTTTACCCTCCCAGTCGTCCCCCCAGACCATTTACATTTGAGAGTTTTGAATTTTTTGAATGGCCTTTTAATGCTGTTGAGACTTGTTTGCTGATGGTGATGGGAATCACCATGCTAACACGCATACAGAGTGTGTTTTGCCCACTACTGATTTCAAGAGTTAAGCAGATTCAGGTTTGGGTCTTGTCTGGGGTCAAACGACGATGTAGGAGGACCGAGAGATTTTCCCTGAGGCTGGACAGCCATGAGTGGCAGGGTGTGGGGGATAGTATGGGCAAGTATCTAGGTCAGTGGGCCCCTCCAGTACTTTGGAATTTCACTACCGAACAACTGCAAAATCCAGAAGAATTAGTAAAACACTTAAATGAGGTGTGTGGTCATTCTGGCCATACCAGAGATGGACAAATCACGGCAACGTGCTGGGGCTTGGCCTATGCTTACAGGGCCTTGTTCAACACTATCCAGCACTTTCAAAAGGAAAAGAATGTCGGCGGATCTGAGGGCAAAGCAACAGTCACTACTCAAACTTTGGCTGCAATGAACTGCGCAGCTACCCCAGCAGCAAGTACAGCAGCTGCTCAAACTTCAACTGCAACAGACAGCGCGGTTACCCCAGCTCCAAGCACAGCAGCTGCACCACCCCCAGCAACAAGTACAGTCGCTACTCAAACTTTGGCCTCAATGAACAGAGCAGCTACCCCAGTGGCAAGTACAGCAGCTACACCACCCCCAGCAACAAGTACAGTTGCTACTCAAACCACAGTGATAATCACTGCAGCCAAACCAGAGGACCAATTCGTACCAATATCGGTTGCCCCTGTACGCAAGAGAACAAGCAAAAAGGAGGCAAAAAGGGTGAAGCGAGATGAAGAAACAATGAATTCACCACCCGGTCCAGAACCTGATCAGGAGTCATCATCACATGACGAAGAAGAAGAAGAAGAGGTAACTTCTCGACCTCGGACCTCAACTGAGCTGCGGAATATGCAAAAAGATTTTACCCGTCAACCAGGGGAGCACATCATCACCTGGTTACTCCGATGCTGGGACAATGGGGCCGATGGTCACGAACTAGAAGGTACAGAAGCCAAGCAGCTGGGATCACTTGCTAGAGAAGGGGGAATTGACAAAGCAATCGCAAGAGAGAAAACGTCCCTCAGCCTTTGGAGGAGGCTCTTGGCAGCTGTGAAAGAAAGGTTTCCGTACAAGGACGATGTTACGAGTCGTTCGGCCAAGTGGACTACTATAGACAAAGGCATCCAGTCTCTGAGGGAATCGGCCATCGTAGAGATGCTCTATCACATCAAGCCGAATAACGGGGATACACCTATAGATCCAGATGAAGTTGAATGTACACAACCCATGTGGCGAAAACTTAAACGGAATGCACCGTCATCATATGCCCATTCATTGGCAACAGTGACCTGGAATGACATAGTACCACTAACAGTGGATGAAATGGTTCATAAACTCCGAGAGTTCGAAGACAATCTCACCCCTTCCATCATCTCAGCTGTGGAAAAACTGTCCCAGGACCTCAAACAATTGAGGGACGATCTATCTGATTTATCCAGCTCCTCACGTGGTCCAACACACGTCTCAGCTATTAACAAAAGGGTTCCTATTGTTCAAGAGAGGAGATACAAGAGGTATACGCCACGGGGTACCCTATGGTTTTACCTGCTGGATCACGGAGAAGACATGACAAAGTGGGATGGAAAACCTACTTCAGCTTTGGAGGAACGGGTGAGTGAACTGAAGAGGGGAGCAAGGGCCAAGACTGATCGTCCCATGAGAGCTACGGCTTCAGTCTCTGGTGAGCAGTTTCCCAGATGGAATGGAAGAGCCGATTTTACTCCAGCTCCTGTGATAACGAAGAATAATCCCTTTCATCACGACTTAAGTGTCCAAAGCTGTGACGACCATTAGAGGGGCCTTGCCTCCAGACAGGTGGAGGTAGGGGACAATCGGATTTACTGGACTGTGTGGATCAGATGGCCTGGGACATCAGTCCCACAGAAGTATATATATACCTGACTGGGTTTAAACCATGACATTAAGGAGGCCTGACAAACAGTGACCACGTATGGGTTAAAATCCTCTTATACTAAGGCTGTATATGTTATGATTTTTTTTTTGCGATTGACAGGGGGAGCCCATACAGCTTCTCTGTGATACTCATGTACTAGAAGTTGGTAAATATAAGTATGTCCATGTTTCTATCAAACTTTGGAGACCTTTGTAGATACTGCTGGCCACTTCTTCCAGCACAGGCTGGCCACCTGTGTCGGAATGAGTGTACATTTTGGTCAGTATAAAAGTCCAAGCCTCATACGATGTGGGGAAGGCAGAGCCTCTGCAGGGACGCCCGCTAAGGTTGAGCCTGCCACCTCACACTGCAATAATGCTTCTCGGAGCTGGTTTGCTATTAGTCTCCACAGGGTCCTTTTGCCACGTTCTGTACGTGGAACTGTAGTGGGAGTAATGATTGTCTGGATTTTGTGCTTCAAATATTGTAGTTGTGTGGTGTGTGCTTGTGGGATCCCATATGCGTTTGTGTGCGTGTGTATGTGTTGAGGGCGATCGGTGTTTTGTGTATTGTTGGGTTCATGTAAAAGTTTTTAATGGGTAGCTGTCTAACATTTCAGCATGAAAGGGTTAATGTAAAAGTGCGGCTGCCGGCAGGCCAGCTTTTGCAGGGATTAAAAAAAAAAAAAAAAAAAAGAAAAAGGGGGGGGGGGAGAGAGAGCAATGATGCTGCAAATATGCTGCATTTAACCTGTCTACTTCTCAAGAACTGATAAGCTGGGGGAGGGGGTATACTTGTGTCCTCCTGCCTACAGGTCCATTGGGACTGCCTGCAAAGTTTGTCAAGCCTTGCCATGAGCTGGACAGACGAATGGAGAAACCTGATGCCTCAGCTACAGGAGCTGACCGTGAATACCCCAAGCAGAATGAGATAGAGGAAGAGAAAAACGAATGATTGCAAAACATCACTTGGGGACAACTGAAAAGTAACATCCTGAATATGTGTGCTTGTAAAGTAGCTATTATTAGAGGTTGTGATTTTGTCTATAAAATCACCTGTATTTACTAGCTAGTTGCTAATAAGAAACTACACCTTGTATTGTATAGATTTGTCACTTGTAAAAGAGATGTTAGAGTATGGAAATTTGCAGTAGCTGCTAGAAAATGCTAAAGGCAAAAGATAGAAAGATTTTAATACAATGGTAGTGTTATAAAGCAGGTGATGGAACAAATTAAGAGGGTGGGAAAATTCCACTGGTAAGAAATTTCTTTGACTAGTCCCACACTACCACCAGCATCTTCAACATGCTGCTGCACCCTGTAATAGTTACTCTGCTAATGTAAATTTGTGTGTGCTTTGCTGTAGTAGCGACTTGTTACTAGATATAAAACCAAAGGGGGGAGATGTGGAGACAGTGTTCTCACGGGAGAATGCATAATTGGTACATAAACTCTGAATAATCCTGAAAGATACAGCAAGGCCATGAGAGGCCCAAAGAAGCTTAAGCAAGCAGGATAAGAGGCTGGAATTCACTGAGTTAATGAGAACTGTGGACTGTTGGCAAGCCTTCAAGGCTGAGTTCTCACACCTGTGTTTAACCAATTATATGTTAAGGGTCTTCAAGACATGTATCCAATCATAATATGCCAAATCTCTGTAAGTGCTTCAGCCGGGGCCTTGGCTCAGTTAAACAAGCTAGGCTGTTGGCTTGCTAAGCAGACAAATGCTACATCGAAGGCAATTTCCGATTTGTTGTTTGATGTTGACTCTGTGAGACATGCAACACTGCAGAACAGAGCCTCTATAGACTTTTTGTTGTTGGCACAGGGACATGGATGTGAAGAGTTTGATAGAATGTGTTGTATGAATCTTTCTGATCATTCTAATTCGATACATGCACAGCTGAAAACCCTGGCTCAGCTTACCCAGCAATTGCAAGTGAGCAATGACCTAGGGATAACTAAATGGTTGTCCTCATGGGGCATTACAGGTTGGCTTAAAACACTGCTATTTGAAGGATTGCGCTTATGTATCATTGTTATTTTAATCATTGTAGTTGTTAGACTTGCTTATAGTTCTTTAATGAAAGAAGTGAACAGAATGACCCACAATGTTTTGCTTGCACAAAAAAAAAAAGGGGGAATTGTTGCAGAATGGCTCCAAGAGCAAGGCCATGGATCCTTAGAGGCCTTGTGCGAGCAAAGCAAAGTGAAGGCCTTACAGGTAACCGGAAACCGGACGTGGCAGGAGAATGTAAAGGAATCCATGTAGAACTAACCAATACTGTTGTGACTAGTAGGCGTGGCTAACACCACGCGGATATAAGCGATGTGCGCCACGAATAAAGTAGAAGCTTGCTTATCACCCATATTGGATTAGCGTGTCTTGCTTCTCCTCGCCGCTAACAGGTGATACAGCGGAAGAAGTTTTTGAGAAAGGGAGGAAATCCAAACCCTTCTGAAAACCGGTTTTGCCATAAAACGGAGTAAGGTCAAGGGACCTGCACAAGCGATTCAATTTTGGGGAATAAAAGGGCAAGATGGACGTCACCAGATCCCCACAGATGTGATCAACAAGATAACTGAAACAAGGGGGCACAAAATCACAAAATGGAATATAGAAACCTTTAGAATTAGATTTAAGTAATGTTAAATTTGATGGCTTTGTAACAGTAGCAACAGAAAATTACTGAGGTGCATGATACACAGAAAAAAAAAACAAGGTAGAGTACAGCTAGAGAACATACTGAGAATTCTCACAAGATAAATAGTTACAGTTGACATAGTTTAAGAAAAACAGTCTAGAAGAACAGGACACAGGGATAAGGAGTATCTGGGAAAGGCAGGTGTCCAGGATGGGCTACAGTTAAACTAACTGGTAAGTAGGAGGATAGGAGGATTATTATGTCTCTGGTGCTAATGAACCAATTAAAATGGTATGAGCATCTACTGTGCATGCTTCAAAGACTGCCAGAAGTGATGAAGATTGTTGGAAGAAGTAAACGACCCTCGGAGACCACCACCACAATTCTGTACGCATGCAGGGAACTTTCTGGAAAATTATGTAATCCATACATAGCCTCATGAATATGTATGTATGCCCAGTGGCTATAAAAGGACATCTTGTGTGGCAATGGGGAGACACACGTTAGGAGGAGCTATCGCGTGTCTCCCGGCGCCGCAATAAAGAATATCTGCTTGTCAGCTTGAAAACACTGTTGGCAAGTTTGTTCCTGGAGTTTTCTCCGAATCATAACAGCAATGTCTCCACCAACTAACAAGAAAGAAACACAAGCTTTCCTGGGTGCTGTGGGGTTCTGGAGAATGCACATCCCAAATTACAGTCTGATTGTAAGCCCTCTCTATCATGTGACCCAGAAGAAGAATGATTTCACCTGGGGCCCTGAGCAACAACAAGCCTTTGAGGAAATGAAACGAGAGATAGTGGATGCAGTAGCCCTTGAACCAGTCTGGACCAGGCCAGATGTGACAAATGTGCTTTAAACCGCAGCCAGGGAAAATGATCCTACCTGGAGCCTCTGGCAGAAAGCTCCAAGGGAAGCTCAAGTACAACCCCTCAACTTTCTGAGTAGGGCATACAGAGGATCTGAGGCTGGCTATACTCCCACTGAAAAAGAGATACTGGCAGCCTATGAAGGGGTTCGAGCTGCTTCAGAAGAACTGGCACAGAAGCACAGCTCCTCCTGGCACACAGGTTGCCTGTGCTGGGCTGGATGATCAAAGTCAGGGTCTCCTCTACACATCATGCAACCAATGGAGGATAATGGCTGAAGTACAAATATGGGGAAGCCTGGCAGACTGACTATATCACACTCTCACCAACCCACGCACCATGTGCTTACCATGGTGGAAGCAACCACTGGATGGCTGGAAACATAAGCTGTGCCCCACGCCACTGCCTGGAACACTGTCCTGGGCCTCAAGAAACAGATTTTGTGGTGACATGGCACTCCAGAGATAATTGAGTCAGACAGTGGGACTCATTTCCAGAACAACCTTATAGACACTTGGGCCAAAGAGCATGGCATTGCGTGGGTATATCACATCCCCTACCATGCACCAGCCTCTGAGAAAATCTAACGGTACAATGGGCTGTTAAAAACTACACCGGGGATCTGTCAACATGGCTGGCCCAGCCCAATCAGGACTTTTCTGTACTGTAGAGGGGGATAAAATTCCTGTGGTGCACATAAAGAACTTGCTGGGGAAGACAGTCTAGGTTATTCCTGCTGCAGGTAAAGGCAAACCCACTCCTGGGATTGCTTTTGCTCAGGGACCCAGATATACTTGTTGGGTACTGCAGGAAGAGTGGGAAGTCAGGTGTGTACCTCAATGGGATTTAATTTTGGGGAAAAACAGCCAATAACCTCACTTATATGCAGTTTTCTGCTAACACTTCTATAGTCTATCAGCTACATGCCCATCTCCACTCTGGGCTTTGAAAAGAAGGTATGTGCTGTCATGATCATCGGCAGAGAAGTAATGGGAAAAGCCAGCAGCAGTAGAACTGTCCTCAAATCTCCATCAGCTGACCCTGACTTCCCTCCACTCATCACCCCAACAAAGAATGAATTTTGATGAAACCGGACAAGCTCAGCAGTGACCAGATGAGTTCATCAGTGTCATCAGCAGGCAACAATCCAACACTACACACCATCTCTCCTGCCCCATGTCCTGGGTTCAGCAGCAGCAGTCACTTTTTTTCTCCTTCTTAGTAGCTGGTTGTCGTGGTTTAAACCCAGTCAGGTAATTCGTTCGCTCACTTCCCCCCCTTTCTTGCCCTCCCCCTGCTCTCGGAGGGATGGAGAGGAGAATTGAAAAGAATGCAACTCCCACGGGTTGAGATAAGAACAGTTTAGTAACTAAGGTATAACACAAATCACTACTGCTACCACCAATGATAATAATGATAAAGGAAATAACAAGGGAAGAGAATACAACACCTCAGCACCCGCTGACCGATAACTCGCCCCCCAAGCCCGACCAAGCTCCGACCGATACCTCCTCCAACCCTGCAGTCTCCCAGCCCTTCCGGCAAACTCCCAGTTACATCCTGGGCATGACGTGCTGTGGTATGGAATACCTCTTTGGTCAGTTTGGATCAGGTGTCCTGTCTCTGCTTCCTCCTGGCTTCCCCTCCTCCCTGGCAGAGCATGAGGCTCACAAAGTCCTTGGCCAAACCAAAACATCCTTGTTATCAGCTCTGTTCCCGAGCTGAAAGTCAAAACACTGCACTGCACCAGCTACCAAGAAGGAGAAAAATGACTGCTACTGCTGAACCCAGGACACTGGTACAGTGCTGTGTTTTTGTCTTTCAGCCTGGCAATAATGCTGATAACACCAATGTTTTTAGTTGTTGCTCAGTAATGTTTACTCTGATCAAGAACATTCTCAGTCTCATGCTCTGCCAGGGAAGAGGGGAAGTCAGGAGGAAACAGAGACAGGACACCCAACCCCAAATAGCCAAGGGGGTATTCCATACCACAGCACATAATGCGCAGTATAGAAACTGGGGGGAGTTACTTGGAAGGTCCAGATCACTGCTCAGGTCAGGCTGAGTATCGGTCGGCAGGTGGTGAGCAATTGTATTCTCTCCCCTTGTTAATCCTGTTATCATTATTATTGGTGGTAGCAGTAGTGGTTTTGTGTTATACCTTAATTACTGGGCTGGTCTTATTCTATGGGAATTACAGTCTTTCAATTCTCCTCTCCATTCCTCTGGGAGAGGGGGTAAGAAGTGGCGAGTAAGGGAACAGCTGCGTGGTTCTGAGTTACTGGCTGGGCTTAAACCATGACACCAGTCAAGCAGAGAACTGGTCTGATGGTTAGCTGAGGGACAGCACAGGACTGCTGACACCCTGTGTCCAGATATATACTCTTCACCTCAGGAATCAAAAGCCTGCCAGGCCAGGTACCAGTCTTAGGCAGCGGCCTAAGGATTTAGCAGGCTTGCTTTTCTACCACCATTTACTATAGGGCAGTATTTCTGGAAACCTAGGATCATGTAGCTTTGGTGACTCTGCTTACACACAAATACTCTGAAGAAAAAAATTCATACATCAATGATCAACTCCTCTGTAGATGAGAAAGACTTAAGCAGTGAATGAGAGCTTGCAGATGGCAACATACCTGACAACACAGAATAGGAGACAAACTGTCCAACTCATCCACCAGCACCACGTTCTTGAGAAGTCGTGGCTGAAAAAAGAACGTATCTCCTTCCTCAAGAGGCATGGCAGAAGAAAACTCTGGCTCCTCATCATCGTCACCCAGATGAGCTATCTGGTACAAGTAACTTGAGACAGAGAGCAAGAGCAATGACATATTCAATGTTCATTGTAGCCCTCTCCATGTACGGTATAGACAGATATTCAAGCAGCAGAGAGAAATTCTTCCTGATATTATACAGCTATTGAAATTTAGTCTTAAGGATTGTCTTGGTGACAAAATACCTAAAGGGAATCAGAGGCTTGCAAAAATTCTTATGTTAGAGCCAAAACAGCAACCAACAGCTGATGCCAAAAGCAAGGCCAATGGCTAAGACCGCAACTCTACAGTTATCTTTTTTACTGGAATATTCCCACCTCACTATTTTAAACCACATTCCCTATTCCATTTTATGCACTTAAATATCACAATAATCAAGTTAAATTTCAGGGGGAATGGGGGGGGAGACAAGGGGACAGACATGACAAAACAAAAAAACACCCAAGATATAGACTGGTTTACTTCCTGGTTTTAATAAAGATCAAATGACTATGGCTTCAAGAGCTTGGTTTATACAACCCAGTTGTCACTCCAGTAAACTGGCTGGAGCTCCCTCAGGTGGCTGACTGCAGATATAGTCAGGGAAAAAAAAACAAAACAAAAAAAAACACCACCAAACAACCTCCCCCCCCCAAAAAAAAAAACAAAACAAAAAAACAAGTACAGATCTCCATTCCTGTGAATCCCCCACTCAGACACTGTTAAACCATCTTCAAAGGTGTGCTGTTTGCATACCCTAGAACACCAAACTGAGAATCGAGAAAGCCCTCAAGTACACATCTGGTAAGGAAAGGACCAGTTACAAATAACAAACCCTATCTACTTCTGAGTGGGCCACAACACACAAAAGTTCAATGAAAACTATAAAACTAAAATATAATTCATCTGGATATACAGTGGACCCCATATGAACTGCAACTGCCCAATTCTTCAAAAACCTACTGCAACAGAATGTAATCTTTTGTTTTCTGCACTGCAATACCTAATTTGGGTTCAAACAAGAAAATCTCCCTGCCATAGTCTAAACCAACTGCTCTGCTCAAGCCATGTGAACAGACCCCATTAAAAGAGAGGTGGTGTCTTTCTGCATTCAGTAATTTCAAGGGCCAGTTGGCAGCCCTGAACAGAAACAGTCTGTTTAAGGGGAAAAATGCTGACATCAAATTGTTTACTCACTGGTTTCCAAATTCAGATGCCACAAAGAGAAACCCCGTTTTCAGCACACACATGGCAGCAGCAACGGGAACAGTGTCAAAGTACTTCAGCCGAATCTCTGTTACCTGAAAGCAGAGGAAGATGTGACTGTACTAGCAAAGGACTAGAGTTGTACATGTGTGATTTAATTAAAAAAGCTGCTCTGCAAAGAAAGGAAGCAGGAGAGTGGGCCAGGTTTAACCACATCAGTAGTTTAGGGCAGAAGGTTATGAATCACAAAATCCAGCAGCCAATTCTGAACACAGAAGTCAGGTTGCCCGTTTTATTCAAAGACTTTCAGCTTTGGTAACACTGAGTCAGTTTGGAGGACACACCCCCCCCTCCCCAACAAACAAATAAACAAACACACACCCCCCAAAAACAAACAAAACACACAACCACAAACAAAACAAAATCCAACAAAACACACCAGCTGCAAAATAGCAAGTTGTCTAATAGAAAAAAAAAATTTGCTTCACTGAACACCAGCCATTCCCCAACAGGTAAAGAAATAACTGTTTTGAACAAATTTCTACATTTCATATGGTTGCAACAGCCCCTGGTGAAACTTCCAAGAATGATCTTAAGCCACTTAAAGATAGCACACAATCATCCCTTGTACCAAACTGACATGTTTAAATGAAGGAAGAACTAACATTCAACATTTACTCAAAAACATCAACTGATTCACTGCAGCAGAGATCTTTTCATTGCAAAATACTAGGACAAGCAGCAGCAAGCCACTGCAAGCTTGTGATTTCAACTCACAGACCAGCTCTACCTCTATTTGCAAAAAAGATCAATTTTAGCATGTAAATATTCAATTAAGAGATGAAATAGAGAGCATCTACTATGATCAAGAGAAACTAAGTCCCCCAGAACTAGTTTCTGAAATCCCCCCCCCAGCAGGTTCATGGACCACACTTCCCATCTTTTGAAGAGAGGACTACCTGCAGAACATCTAAAATATGCCCAAGGGACTCTGCAGTGCAATTCTCACAGAATGTTGCAGACCTTGTGCTGTGTCTCTGTATGAGTGAACACCAGTTACAACTGCAGGTGCAACTGTATTACAAATCACATAAACCAGGTGCCATTACACAGATAAACCCATAAAACTAAATATTTATCACTTCAGAAAATCAAAATAATTGACTAAGGACTCTTCTCCATAAATGCTTTTGTTGCTCTTCACGCAATGCTTACCATGTCTTCATCAGTCTCCAGAGTAATTTTGAAGATATCTCCCTGCTCTGTCTGGGCCAGGAAGAAGAACATGGACTTAGTCTTATGTGTAGCAGAGCAAACAAAAATCATACCCCTCTCCGGATCATCCAAGTCATTCTGTCAAGAAAGAAAGCAGAGGTCATTGGTGGAACTACCTGGCAAGTGCAGATGCGATTTCACCAACTGAAGTATTTCCATTCCTCAGGTGCCTTAAGTGCTGACAGCATGTGAGGAGGCTTTAAACACAAAGCAGATCTCCTCCATTGCACCCATAATTACCCATGGTACATGTCTGCCTCAGAAGGAAGCACATTTCCAAGAGACTCTGCCAAAACATCACCCCATCTATCCTATTTGCCCTCCCCTCCCCAGACAATTATCACAGATCAAAGCCAAACACAGAGGAAAGGGCTGCAATCCACATACAGCCCTTTGCAAGCACCTGAACCTTGGCAGGTGTTCAAAGCACACAACAATTTGCAACACCAAAGGTGGAGGAAGCAGTCTTAGATGCAACAGAGCAGCTGTCAAATTCACCTGTGCACACACAGCAACCACGACTGACCATCTCAAATAATCCCATTGTTACACTGACAGCGCTACCAGATCAGAGTCTATGGAGTATCTCCAACATAAGTATTAGAGATGAGACATGAACCAAGCTCATCACTTCAGGCTATGCTCACCTCCATCTTCCCTCCTGGATAACATGCAGCCAGTAAGGTAGGTGAGAGGCTGACATACTTTTTACTTTTTTTTTCTACTTTAAAGCCTCCCTGACACCTTTTAATCTCAAAAGGCAAATACCAAGCATTCACAGAGCACTGACAAAGTTAACCTTAAAAAAAAGGAGGGTCTCACCCGTCTCCTGGGAATTGGGCATCTGATATCAGGCTGATCACCAAAGTTTTTGTAAGTAATATAGTTTTCAGAACAGATCAGCACCCCGCTAGGTCCATCAGAACCACCAGGAACTGAAACACACAGAAGAAATATTATGAGAACAGCCTTTACCACAGATCTGAGTTGTTGCCTGCAGAATACTTTTGGGTTTCTTTAAAGCAATATAGCTTCCAGTGCTCCCCATCACCCCACATAACAAATCTGCTCTTACTGAAGGAGAAGACAAAAGACCAAGAACAGCTGCCTGTGTTGGCATGACAAGAGGGCAGATGGAATTAGGAGACCAGGAAGGAGAAAAAGGATGAAGCTTCAGACAAGTGGCTTATGCTTCCTGGCTTATTCTTGTCTAGAAAGCCACACCATGCCCAAATTACCACATTAGCAACTTGTCAGTTAAACACAACCCTGGGGTTACTGACATGCTTGCTTGCTATCAAAAAAAATCCACCAGATTGTTTCCTGACATATCTTTCATTATTTTGAGCACTTTTTAAAAATGCTTCAATTGAGATGCCAACATAACAAAATATCCTCAAAATAGTGGTAGTGGTCAGATCCAGTCCAGTATTGGATGTCCAACAGCTGCCTACAGAAGATGCAACAACAGGGCAAGCACACAAGAATGCTCAAATAGCTTAGCTTCCTTCATGCTTGCTTAGCTTCCCTTGTGCTTGGAGAGGAACCTGTAGTGGTTCAGTGGTTTCCCAGGCTGAAGGCATTAGGCTGGCTTTGTATCCAATCCTTGTAAGCAGACTTTTAAGTCCATGGATTCATCTACTGCCTTTCAAATACCTATTAACTGATGGAATCCCACGTGAGAGTACAAGAGCACCCACACATTACCTAAAAATACATGCTTTTTCATCTGCTCCCAGCTATGTGCAATCTAGTTAATATCTCTTAGCTTGAAAATCCAAAGAATATCCAGAACACATCTCAATGAAGAGATGGGGAGCACTTGGACACCACAGCTGTATGTAGGGATTCTTGCACATTTCCATGTATGAACCATCACTCATTACCTAACTCCAAGGTCAATTAATTTATAGTGATGCGAGGAATAGTAACAGACTAAGGAAAGGGTTAAGAGTTTTCTTCAAACTATGTATTGATTGTCTTAACTTAGTATAGGGAACAGGTATGTTCCTGTTCTTGCCAGTTAAGCTATAACCCAGAATAGAATAAGTAGCTGAAACACTTGGCTTAAAATCAGAGACCCCTTTCCCTCAAGAAGATGAATGTCTGACAGGAATTTGTTTCAACTAGTTTCTATAAGACTTGAGGTTGCCAGCTGGGGAAACTGTGCCAAGGGTGAAAAGTGCACTGTGAGGAAGACTGCTTACTTCATCCTGAAGACCCCTGCCCATGACCATCGGAGGGCAGTGCACAAGCACCAAAAGGGAGAAGACTTATGATAATAAGTACCTAAACTAATTATAACATCTCAGGATATAATTATATATAATTATAAACTCTCGGGAACCTAATGAATATGTATGTTGGTGTGTAATAAATATCCAGTTTGTTGAGCTCTCGGTGTGCGAGTTAGGAGAAGCGATCCCCCTCGCACCCAGTGCCGCAATAATCACACCTGCTTTATAACTCTTTGTGAGTTATGAAGTTCTGTTCCTTAAATCAATACTAATGGTTCAGACTACCATGGACAAAACTCCCAAGATGCAGAATAGTGATTCTGTTTCCCTGGAGAATGAGAACCAAGTAGATCCATGGGAAAATAACTTTGTGGTTCAGTTGGCAGTACCTGTTATGAGGAAGTTGCCATGCTCTTCCAAAGGCTCACTGTATTTCCTAACAACATGGTTCAAACCCAAGTCCAGTTCATAAAACGTCAGTGTCTGTTGTATGTTGGCTGCTGCTTCTCCTGTTGGATCATTGTCTGCTTCCTAAAACAGAAAACATGAAAGTGTCTTTCAAGAAAGGTACTAAAGGAGGAGCAAAGCTGACACACAGAGAAACAGTTTTAGAATGAAACCCAAAAGGGCGGTGAGGCACTGGCACAGGTTGCCCAAAGAAGCGTTAATGCTTCATCCCTGGATGTACTCAAGGCCAGGTTGGACAGAGCCTTGGGTGGACATGGTCTAGTGGAAGGTGTCCTTGCCCATGGCAAGGAGGTTGGAACTAGATGATCTTAAGGTCCTTTCCAACCCAAACCATTATAATTCACCAGTGAACAAGTGCAAAATCCAGAAAAATTAGTAAAACATTTAAATGAGGTATGTTGTCATCCTGGTCATACCAGAGAAGGACAAATCATGGCAACATGCTGGGACTTGGCCTATGCTTACAGAGCCCTGTTCGACACTATCCAGCACCTTCAAAGGGAAAAAAATGTCTCTGGATGCAACAGCAAAGCAACAGACAACACAGCTACTCTAACTCCGAGTACAGCAGCTACTCAAACTGACTGCAAAAGACAGCGCAGCTACTCAAGCTCCAACCACAGCAGCTACACCAACCCCAGTGACAAGAACAACAGCTACTCAAACTCCAACCACAACAGACAGCGCAGCTACTCCAGCACCAACCACAGCAGCTACACCGACCCCGGCGACAAGTACAGCAGCCACTCAAACTCCGACCGCAACAGACAGTGCAGCTAATCCAGCTCCAACCCAGCAGCTACAGCAGCCCCAGTGACAAGTACAGCAGCTACCCAAACCCTGACAAAAGACACTGCAGCCACTCCAACCACAGTGATAATCACTGCAGCTAAACCAGAGGACCAATTCATGCCAATAGGTTGCCCCTGTATGTAAGGGGAAAAGCAAAAAAGAAACAATGCACTCACTGTCAGGGACAGCATCTGATCTGGAGTCATTATCACATGAATTAGAGGAAGAAGAGGCGACTTCTTGACCTTGGATCTCAATTGAGCTACAGAATATGCAAAAAGATTTTACCCATCAAGGAGGGGAGCACATCATCAACTGGTTGCTCCAATGCTGGGACAATGGGGCTGACAGTCATGAACTAGAAGGTAGGGAAGCCAAGCAGCTGGGATCACTTGATAAGGAAGGGGGAACTGACAAAACAATTACAAGAGAGAAACAGTTCCTCAGCCTGTAGAGGTGGCTCTTGGCAGCTGTGAAAGAAAGGTTTCCATACAAGGATGATGTTATGAGTCGCTCAGCCAAGTGGACTACTTTAGAGAAAGGCATCCAGTCTCTGAGGGAATCGGCCACATCTATCACATCAAGCCAAATAACGAGGATATACCCACAGATCCAGATGAAGTCGAATGTACATGACCCATGTGGCAAAAATTTACACAGAATGCACCATCATCATATAGCCATTCAATGGCAGCAATAACCTGGAATGACATAGTACCACCAACAGTGGATGAAATGATTCATAAACTGAGAGTTTGAAGACAATCTCACCCCTTCCATCATCTCAGCTGTGGAAAAACTGTCCCAGGACCTCAACCAATTGAGAGATGATCTATCCAGCTCCCCAAGTGCAGCAACACACATCTAGGATATTAACAAAAGGCGTCCTACTGCTCGAGAAAGAAGATATAGAAGGTATACATCATGGGCCACACTAAGGTATTACCTGAGGGATCACGGAGAAGACATGACAAAGTGGGATGGTAAACCTACTTCAGCTTTGGAGGAATGGGTGAGTGAATTGAAGAGGAGAGCAAGGGCCAAGACTGATCATCCCATGAGAGCAGCGGCTTCAGTCTCTGGTGAGCAGGTTCCCAGATGGAGTGGAAGAGCTGATTTTACTCCAGCTCCTGTGATAAAAAAGACTAATCCCTGTCTACCATACATAAGTGACCAGTGCTGTGATCACTGTTAGAGGGAACCTGCCTCCAGTCAGGTGGAGGAGAGGGACAATCAGGTTTCCTGGACTGTGTGGATCAGATGGCCTGGCACATTAGTCCCACAGAAGTATAAGGCTCTAGTAGGTACCGGTGCACAGTGTACCCTGAAGCCATCAAGCTATCAAGGGGTGGAACCCATTTAATATTTCTGCAGTGCCAGGAGGATCCCAAGCGTTGACTGCACTGGAGGCTGAAATCAGCCTGACCGTAAAGGAGTGGTAAAAGCACTCCACTGTGACTGGTCCAGAGGTTCCATCCATCCTTGGCATAGACTGTCTCAGGAGAGGGTACTTCAAAGACCAAAAAGAGTACCAATGGGCTTTTGGTATTGCTGCTTTGGAGAAGAAGGAAACTGAGCAGCTGCCCACCTTGCATCGTCTCTGAGGATCCTTCTGTTGTAGGGTTGCTGAAGGTCGAAAAACAAGTGCCAAACGCCACCACAACAGTGCACCAGCGGCAATACCGCACCAACCGAGACTCCCTGAGTCCCATCCATAAGCTGATCCACAGACTGGACATCCAAGGAGTGATCAGTAGGACTCATTCACCCTTTAATAGCCCCATATGGCCAGTGCAAAAGTCTAACAGAGAGCAGAGACTAACAGTAGACTATCATGGTCTGAACGAAGTCACACCATTGAGTGCTGTTGTACTGGACATGCTAGAACTTCAGTATGAACTGGAGTCAAAGGCAGCAAAGAGGGATGCCACAATGGTATTGCCAATGCATTTTCCTCAATCCCTTGGGAAGCAGAACGCAGGCCAGTTTGCTTTTACTTGGAGGGGAGTCCAGTACACTTGGAACTGACTGCTCCAGGACTGAAACAGAGCCCTACCATCTGCCATGTACTGGTCCACACAGCACTGGAACAGGGGCAAGCTCCAGAACACCTGCAATACATTGATGACATTATATTGTGGGGCAATACAGCGGAAGAAGTTTTTGAGAAAGGGAGGAAATCCAAACCCTTCTGAAACCCGGTTTTGCCATAAAATGGAGTAAGGCCAAGGGACCTGCACAGGAGATTCAATTTTTGGGAATAAAATGGCAAGATGGACGTAGACAGATCCCCACGGATGTGATCAACAAGATAACAGCAATGTCTCCACCAACTAAGAAAAAGAAACACAAGCTTTCTTGGGTGTTGTGGGGTCCTGGAGAATGCACATCCCAAATCACAGTTTGATTGTAAGCCCTCTCTGTCACGTGACCCGGAAGAAGAATGACCAGGCCAGACATAAAGAATGTACTGTACGCTGCAGCTGGGGAGAATGGTCCTCCCTGGAACCTGTGGAAGAAAGCTCCAGGGGAAACTCGAGGTTGACCCCTCGGCTTTTGGAGTCGGGAATACAGAGGATCTGAGGCCACCTGTACCCCAATTGAGAAAGAGATACTGGCAGACTATGAAGGGGTTCAAGCTGCTTCAGAAGTGACTGGCACTGAAGCACAGCTTCTCCTGGCACCCCAGTTGCCCGTGCTGGGCTGGATGTTCAAAGGCAGCGTCTCCTCTACACATCATGCAACCGATACTACATGGAGTAAGGGGGCTGCACTAATTACACAAGGAGCTCTAATAGGAGTCGTCCAGGAATTCAAGTCCTCATCATGGAATGGCAAGAGGAAAAAGATTTTGGAATGTCACCAGAGGAGGCCCCACCATATAATAAAGTGTCAGAAAGTGAAAAGCAGTATGCCTTGTTTACTTATGGGCCCTGCTGTATTGTGGAGAAGCATCGGAGATGGAAGGCAGCTGTATGGAGTCCCCAATGACAAGTTGCAGAAATAGCTGAAGGAGAGGGTGAATCGAGTCAGTCTGCAGAGGTGAAAGCCATCCAGCTGGCCTTGGACATTGCTGTACGAGAAAAGTGGTCAGTACTTTATCTCTATACTGACCCATGGATGGTGGCAAATGCCCTGTGGGGGTGGCTGCAGCAATGGAAGCAGAGTAATTGGCAGCGCAGAGATAAACCCATCTGGGCTGCTGCACTGTGGCAAGTTATTGCTGCCTGGGTGCAGAACCTGGTGGTGAAGGTACGCCATGTAGATGCTCATGTACCAAAGAGTCAGGCCACTGAGGAACACCAGAACAACCAACAAGTGGATAAAGCTGCTAAGATTGAAGTGGATCACATGGACTTAGAATGGCAACATAAGGGTGAATTATTTTTTGGCACAGGGGGCCCATGACACCTCAGGCCATCAGGGCAGAGATGCAACACAGAGACTGGCTCGTGATCAAGGGGTAGGCTTAACAATGGACACTATTGCCCAGGTTATTCATGACTGTGAAACGTGCTGCAATTAAAGCAAGCTAAATGGTTAAAGCCTCTTTGGTATGGAGGACGATGGCTGAAGTACAAATATGGGGAAGTCTGGCAGACTGACTATATCACACTCTCACCAACCCACACACCATGTGCTTACCATGGTGGAAGCAACCACCGGATGGCCGGAAAAATTTACTGTGCCCCACACCACTGCCCGGAACACTATCCTGGGCCTTGAGAAACACGTCTTGTGGTGACACGGAACCCCAGAGAGAACTGAGTCAGACAGTGGGACTCATTTCCAGAACAACCTTGGGTGTTGTGTCCAGAACCCTGCTGTCCAGGGTGTTGGGTCCAGAACAGACACTTGGGCCAAATAGTCCATTGAATGGGTATATCACATCCCCTACCATGCACCAGCCTCTGGGAAAAATCAAATGGTACAATGGGCTGTTTAAAACCACATTTAGAGCAATGGATGGTGGGACTTTCAAACATTGGGATACACATTTACCAAAAGCCACCTGGTTGGTCAACACCAGAGGATCTGCCAACAGGGCAGCCCAGTCAGAACCTTTACATACTGTAGAAGGGGATAAAGTTCCTGTGGTGCACATAAAGAATTTGCTGGGGAAGACAGTCTGGGTTATTCCTGCTTCAGGTAAAGGCAAACCCACTCGTGGGATTGCTTTTGCTCAAGGACCCAGACATACTTAGAGGGTTATGCGGGCAGATGGGTAATTGCGATGTGTACCTCAAGGGAATTTGAATTTAAGGGAAAACAGCTAATGAACTCAATTGTATGCTGTTGCCTGCTATGTAGCACTTTTATAGACCACAAACTAGATATCTTCAGGTCATCAGGAACTGGCTCTGACTTCCCTCCGACCATCATCCCAACAAAAAATGAACTTTGATGAAACCAGACAAGTTCCACTGTGTCATCAGTATGCAACAATCCAACACTGCAAAAAGCCTCTCCTGCTCTGAAAAACTGTTACAAGAGATAGAGCCCAACATCATGGACAGCATGAACTCAGCAGCTTTATAGGGATTGGTCCATGCACTAAGGAATGCTCTGTGTGTGTGTGTGTATGTGTATGTGTATATATATATATACACACACGAGACAAGAGTGATGGTATATTGAAAAATGTGAGATCTGAGCATGACATGAATGGTATGGAATAAGGGGTGGGTACTGTCCTGGGTTCAGCAGTAGCAGTCATTTTTCCTCCTTCTTAGTAACTGGTGCAGTGCTGTGGTTTTGACTTTCAGCCGGGGGACAACGCTGATAACACTGACGTTTTTAGTTGTTGCTCAGTAATGTTTCCTCTGACCAAGGACTTTCTGAGTCTCATGCTCTGCCAAGGAGGAGGGGAAGCCAGGAGGAAGCAGGGACAGGACACCTGACCCAAACTAGCCAAAGAGGTATTCCATACCACAGCACATCATGCCCAGTATATAAACTGGGGGCAGTTACCCAATAAGGGCTAGATCACTGCTCAGGTTGGGCTGGGTATTGGTCAGCAGGTGGAGAGTGGTTGTATTCTCTTACCTTGTTATTTCCCTTATCGTTATTATTATTATTGGTGGCAGCAGTAGTGGTTTGTTTTATACCTTAGTTACTGGACTGTTCTGATTTCAACCTGTGGGAGTTACATTCTTTCAATTCTCCTCCCCATCTCTCCAGGAGCAGGGGGAAGAAGGGGGGAGTGAGCAAGGGGCTGCATGGTTCTGGGTTGCCGGCTGGGCTTAAACCACGGCAGTAACAAATGAAAATTGTCTCAGATAGCAAAAGCAGCCATCATTTCCTTCCTCCGCTGACAGATTAATCACAGGAGAGGAATGACAAAGCTCAAAATACAGCAAAGGGAGATCAAGTTCTTCTCACCTCATAATCCATTTCCAGACAAGCAAACATTGGGTTTTCAAATCCCACGTCAACTCCCACCACGTGGTAAACCAAGGTATTTGCCTTGTGGGCTTCCAGCGGGGAAGAAATGGTGAGACGAGCAGCAGCATCTCTGTTCAAGATATACACCAGCTTCTGCTTTTCAATTGCACCTGCAAGGCAAGGACAACAGTGCCTGAAGCACAGCACCTGCTGATCAAATCTGACCATACCTGCAGTCCAGTATCAATACACAACCTTGCATAAGAACGTCAGCATTACTTCTGCTGAAGCTCACCAATAGTTTTTATCTCTGTGTCCCGATTAACTCTGAATGTCTCATTTTAAATGTTTTGGGCTGCAAGCACAAATGCCAACTCCAGCTCTTTAAAGACAAAACCTTACCCTTTGAGCTACGTACATCTAGCCTAACAGTCAATCTACAATGGCTACAAACAGGTTTACTCACTCATTTCACTGTACGAGTGCTGACAGACTGCAGGGAAGGAAAACCAAATTGAAAACAGTCAGATGTTTCACTATTCTTGTCACTTGGCAAGAAGACCTCTCCTCAGGAATATTTTAACTAAGAAAACCCACTCCTGCATGATACACAGTATCCACAACATAACCATTCAACTATCAACATGAATGGCATAACTGTGACTCTGCTACCTCCTCACCAATGAAAACAAGACTTGTTAGAAAAAAACATTATTTGTCGATATTCCTAACATAAAAAGGCACTATTAAAGTACCTATCACTACAAGATTTCAGCATGTAAGGAAAGCAGCATTGCACAAAGCTAGCTTCAGCAATTGAGGAAGTTCATGTACCAAGTCACTAAGACACCTTGCGGCAAGTCTTATAAACACACACACATGACCAACACCACCCCCCCACCAAAAAAAAAAAAAAAAAAAAAAATCTCAGAAAAGAGACAGGAACTCATAACAGCATTTCAGGCTACAGGAACTGACTGACTACACAGTAGCACTGATGCATGCAACCCCAACTTCTCTCCCAGACATGGCACTCTGGGGCTCTGTGCACTGCCAAGAAAGATGGCCTCTTTCCAGCATTAGAATTCATTTGTGCAATTCCATCAGCATCAAGAACTATTCTGAATGCCTGCATTCTCTCTGACATGTCTTATAGCTTAACAAACTGCTTGAGAAACACTTCCAATTGCACCTGGCAGAAACTCTCTCCAAAATAAGCATCCACAAGACATGAGGAAAAAAAGGTACGGTGAAACCAAGTTGACAGACTGACTTACTGATCATGACTGCACGGCCCTTTGGGTCTACAGCCAAGTACTGGCCTGGAACGATTCTGCGACATCCACTCTTGCCAAACGTTTCCTGATGAATCTTCTCAAACACATTCTTTGAGGGCTGGTACTCCAGAATAACAATACGTCCCGAATCACTGCCTACGATGATATAGTCTTTGGTGCCACCTGTCAGCCTGAAGGCCATGAGGGAGCAAATGACTCCAAACACTTCCACAGTCAGCAGGGTGTGAACCTTCCCTGTGTTAGGATCAGGGCGCAATAACTCCAGGATCTTGCCCCGGGAAACAACAATTTCTTGTTGTTTGGTTCCTAAAGAACCCAAAACATGGCAAAGAGTTAGCAACAATGCAGCAGAACACTGAATTTTAAGAAGCACTATAAGAAAGATGATACAACTTCATGACTACTAAATGCCAACAAGTTTTACAATTCCTATGGAGGAATTCAAAGCAACTTAACTACATTCAGTGCCACTATTGTTTGATCATCTTTTAACAGACCAGGAAAGCAGAAAAAATACTGAATTAAATATATAGATAATTGAGCCAAACTTCTCTTGATCCTTCCACAAGTTACAACAGCTCAAGAACAAATGACAATATACCAGTAAAAAATAGAAATAAAAACCTATGCTGAAACAAACTAGCTTCAGCAACCAAACCAAATAAAACACAAACACCTTTTTTCCACTACAACACAAAAACACTCAAGCCTAGATATGTGAAGGGAGGAGAAACTTACCTGAGAAATTGCCATGGATAGCATAGCTAATGCCAGTAGCACGCTGCAATGTCAGGTTGTAGAGAAACATGCTAGCAACGGGTTTGTGCTACTTTATCGTAGCTCCACTGAGTCTGTAACAAGTAGACCAAAAATATATACTCTGCAAAGCCAAAGGCTTCCATAAGGCACAGAAAACCACTGCTCCCCTGCTTGTCTATCACCTCACATTGGAAGACTGCCCGCCACCCAGCTGAAGTTATGTGGCATTTATTATGAAGCAAAAAGCTCTCTCAAAGAGGACCAGGCTGCTGAGCTCCTTACTGCAGCATGCCTGCGCAGGACACCGAGCTAATGACTTCTCTTGCAGCTTTAGTTGTTCAGAAACCAAACAAAACATGGGAATAATCCCTCTAGAGGTATCCTACGCCGTTACACATCACTCGTGTCGCCATTTCATTTAACACAAACCAAACCTACCCACAACGGCTTAGGGTGAATGCCGGAATCGATTCCTTGCTCCGAGGCTAACACGGGAGAGAATGGGGGCTCCACACTGACGGCAGGCCAGGGGAACCGGCCTTCAACGCCCCAAGCCTCACCGAGGCCCTGGCCGGGCCCACAGACCAGCACCGCCCAGCATCCCAGGCGGGCTCCGGGAACCAGGCACAGATCCACCCCCCGTAAGCCAAGACCCTAGGGGCCCACGGCACTCGGACCCACAGCTACTACCCCAGGCAAAATAGGCGCGGCGGGACCGTCCATACCGTACGGAAGCAGATGACAGCGGATGATAGTCCTACCTAAACAACCACACCACCATAAACCCCAGAGAACACTGCCCTCCCGAACCTCTTCGGCGGGCCTTTCCGCCAGGCCCAGCGTGCGCGCGACGTGTAGCTGCCTGAAGCGGCGCCTGAATGATCGGGGGGCGATGGTAGCCGCTACCTGTACCAAAATCCTCAAAGGAAAAATAATACTCTTAAGCCGCCTTCTTCTGTAGAGCAACGGGGCAGCGTGATTCTCCCGCGCTACCAGGCGGATTCGAACGGCGGCAAACGTTCAGGCACCGACATCGGCAGCCCCAGCTGAGCCCCACGATAACGGCTGCTATAGCATCGGGCCTGAGGGAAGAGGCCGCTTCCACCCCTCTCCCTTGGAGAATGGGGTTGATTGAAGAATAGGGTTGTAAATAAGTAACTTCAAGGACGTTAGTCTTTGTTAGCAACTATAGAGAAAAGGAAATTTCTAAAATAAACTTTGCCAGAACCACCTGGTGGTTACTGATGTGAGTTACATCAGAGTGATTCGTGTCAGCAACTCAGGGGTCCTAGTGATCGTTGCACTTTGTGTGGAGATGGAATCCCTTGTGAACATTGTGCTACGTGCAAAGGGTATAAGTGTCTTTGTCAATACCACAGTGAGGAGGAAGAAGAAAAAAGAGAATAATTCCCCTGGGTCAACTGCAATATTGTGCAAAGAAATGTTTTGTTCATTGTTTAAATTGCATGAATGTTCTTAGAAAAAGGGGGGGGGGGGGGGGGGAAGGTAACTTAGAGATATGTCCTGTTACAGAACGTTGTGAAATCTGTGCACTGAACAAATAAACACATAAGGAGTGGAATTTATGGGTGCTAAGATGGTGGTCAGACTTGTGATAGACATCTTCCTGTTAATGCATTACTAAGACGTTTAGTAACCTTTCTAAGATATTTCTTCACCCGGAGACAAGACCCCAGCAACAGATGGAGAAGCCCAGGAGAGGAAGACAACAGGATTGTCTGAGACCCAAGACCAAAAAGTATAAGAGACTATCCCCAGAAGTTCCCCTCGTGCGCCTCGGGCAGAGCGGAGACTCCCTGGCGCACCCAGTGCTGCTTGCTTATTGCCTCTTGATATTAATTATAATAAAAAACAATTAAAACAGATTGGCGATATTAGGTTTTTATAACAAAATTGGTGACCCCAATGTGATCTCTGTGTGGCTGCCTGGTACTATAGCTCTTATGAGGGACGCCCCACAACTTGTGGCTCGGGAGAGGTTGCCCTGGGCAGTCTCGAGAGATCAATGAACAGAGAGGCAATAACCAAGAAATTCGAGCTCCCCGGAAAACTGCAGTATAAATTACCCTTAATTCTTGTGCACGAAGACCCAGACGAGAACAACGGACTGTAAGTATCGTTCGGTTGGGTGGGAAGGCTGGTGTGTGTCTGTGACTGAGACGTTTTCCTCTAACCATGATCCCAATCTCCCCTGAGAGAATTGGCCGGTGAAGAGACGGAGTGCTTGGAGATTTGTGTTTGTGCACGATTGAGACACGGACTGGGTATCCTGGGCCTGTGAAATACGGGCCGGGGCATCAAGATCTGTGAAGCCAGTGTGGACCTCTTCTAAGCGTGTTTCCAATCTCCCATGAGGGACTTAGCTGCTGAAGGAGGGAAGTGATAGTGATCGACTGGACGGAGACACACCCAGTGGGAAATGGGTCAGAGTGAAAGTCGTAACTCTAGCCCAGGAAGGGGCCCACAGAGAGGTCCCAAGAATAAGGCAGGGAGCGAATTACCAGAAATACCCCCAGACAGTCCCTTGGGGGTAATGATTAAAAACTGGGGCTTTTGGCCGTCCCAAAAAGGGAAGAGTAAGGAGAGAATGGTCCATTACTGTATGGAAGTATGGACTAAAGAAGAAATTCAGCCTGACCATTTATATTGGCCAATATTTGGGACTTTTGATGATTGGATTTGTCAGGCTTTAAATTCATATGTAAATGGCAAGGAACCCTTTAATCAGGAGGAAAGTGATTATGCTGCACTGTGGAAAGTATCCTGGTTTCACTATTTCCCCTGAGGGAGAAGAAAGGGAAAGCAGAGAAAACAAACAAGCCATCATGGGAGCCATTGGATAATTTACCACCCCCCTATCAAAGGCAGAACGGGAAATAGTGGAGACGGTATTTATCCTTCATTATCTCCCGATTCTATTCCAATGGCTCCCCCTTCTCCCCCTTCTCCCCCTTCTCCCCCTCCCTCCAGTTGTACTAGAAGTAAGACAAAAATACGGGAGGATAAAAATCCACAAGAGAAAATAGAAGAAAGAGAAACTTCATTTCCCCTCCTAGAGGTTCCGATGGGAGGAAATGTAGGAGGGACTGGATTTGTAGCAGTACCTCTGAACACCGGCGATGTAAGATCCTTTAAAAAGGAACTAGGCAGGTTATTAGATGACCTTTTGGGGGTTTCTGAATGATTAGATCAATTCTTAGGTCCTAATATTTATACCTGGGAAGAGATGCAGTCAATATTGGGGATATTATTTACTGCGGAAGAAAGATCTATGATTAGACAAGCCGGAATGCGAAATTGGGAGAGATGACATCAGCAGGGTCCTCCCGGAGAGCAAAAGTGGCCTAATCAGAATCCCCATTGGAATAATTAAAATGTTCAGGACAGACAAAACATGACGGACTTGAGAGAAATTATTATACAAGGAATTAGGGAGGCAGTTCCAAGAGGACAGAATATTAATAAAGCTTTTAGTGAACATCAGGAGAAAGATGAGTCTCCTGCTGATTGGTTAGAGAGATTGAGGAAAACGTTGCAAATGTATTCCGGAGTTGATCCGGCTTCCCTGGTAGGAGAAGCACTTTTAAAAACCCAATTTGTAGCACGATCTTGGGGGGATATCAGAAGAAAGTTAGAGAAATTAGATGATTGGCAAGATCGGGGATTGCAGGAATTGCTGAGAGAAGCCCAGAAAGTCTATGTATGGAGGGATGAGGAGAAACAGAAAGCAAAGGCAAAAATATTTGTAGCGGCAGTGCGAGACACTCAGAAACGAGAACAGCCAAGATCAATACCCAAGGTTTCAGGACCTGGGTATTGAGAAAGGAAACAGACAGAACAGAAGGAAAAGGCTAGGACCCTCTCTGAAGAGGTACCAGAATTATTGCGGAAAGAAGGGACAGCTTAAAAGAAATTGTAGAAAGCGGATGTGGGATGAGAAGATCTTTAAAGATGAGGAATAGGGGTGTCAGGGGCTATATATTCTGGGGACAAGAGCATCATCAGAGCCCTTGATAAATTTAAAGATAGGTCCCCAGGGAGAAGAAATAATATTTCTAGTTGATACTGGAGCCGAAAGATCTACGGTTCAGCATATTCCTATGGGATGTCAGATAAGTAAAGATACCACCTTAGTAGTAGGCACAAAAGGGGAACCCTTTAGGGTCCCTGTTTTCAAAAATGTAGAAATAGAATCTGAAAAGAAAATTTGCATAGGAGGTTTTCTGCTAGTGGAGGAGGCAGAGAGTAACCTATTAGGACGAGATTTAATTATAAAGTTAGGAATAAATTTAGAGATGGAAAAGGAAGCGATTACTGTAAACTTATATCAATTAACAGAAACGGATGAAGAACAGATTAATTTAAAAGTCTGGCATAATAAGGGAGAAATAGGAAAATTAGACATTGAACCGTTGGAAGTGGAAATAACAAACCCAAAGGAGCCCATTAGGGTCAGACAATACCCGATCTCCTTGGAAGGAAGGAAAGGATTGCAAGATTTAAGGGCAGTTAATCAGAGAACTGTTACCTGGTTTCTGGTGGTGGCAAATCCATACACCTTATTGAATCAGGTATCGCCAGGACATGCCTGGTACAGTGTAATCGATCTAAAAGATGCCTTCTGGGCCTGTCCTTTAGCAGAAAAGAGCAGGGATTATTTTGCTTTTGAGTGGGAGGATCCGGAGACAGGTAGAAAGCAGCAACTGAGATGGACAGTATTACCCCCGGGTTTTACTGAATCACCAAACTTGTTTGGACAGGCTCTGGAAAAATTGTTAACATCCTTTGAAACTGAGGGCAATGTAAAACTCCTACAATATGTGGATGATTTGTTGATAGCTGGAAAATTGGAAGAGGAAGTCTGGGAAAACACTATAGGTCTATTGAACTTTCTCAGAGAAAAGGGATTGAAAGTTTCAAAATCTAAATTGCAATTTACAGAGCCGGAAATGAAATACTTGGGACACTGGATTAGTAAAGGGAGAAAGAAATTTGATCCAGATCGAGTGGCAGGAATCATAGCCTTACCTGCCCCAAGAACAAAAAGGGAGGTTCAACAGCTGTTAGGATTATTAGGTTATTGTCGAGGATGAAGAGAAATTCCAACATATTAAAAACACTTTAATGAGAGCTCCTGTTTTAAGCCTTCCAGATTTGGATAAACCATTTCAATTATTTGTAGATACGAGTAATCAAACTGCATATGGGGTATTAACCCAGGACTGGGCAGGCAGTAAAAAGCCTGTTGGATATTTCTCGAAATTGTTAGATCCCGTAAGTAGAGGCTGGCCAACGTGTCTACAAGCAGTAGTAGCAGTAGCCTTATTGGTTGAAGAAGCTAGGAAGGTAACCTTTGGAGGATCCCTAGTAGTTTATACCCCACATGATATCTGGGGAGTCCTCCAACAAAAAGCAGATAAATGGCTCACTGATAACAGACTATTAAAATATGAAGCTATTTTAATCTGTTCCCCCGATCTGGAATTAAGATCAACAACAGCTCAAAATCCAGCACAATTCTTATTTGGAGAATGGGAGGAAACTTTAACTCTTGCTCACAATTGTATAGGTATGGTAGAATTACAGACAAAAATTAGACCAGAATTAGAGGAGGAAGAATTAGGAGAGGGAGAAAAATTATTTGTGGATGGATCTTCACGGGTAATTGATGGAAAACAAAAATTCGGATATGTAATTGTAGATGGGAGAAAATGGGAAGTAATAGAGTCTGGACCATTGAGTGCAAGTTGGTCAGCCCAGGCATGCGAGTTATATGCCTTGTTGAGAGCATTAAAAAGACTAAGAAATAAAAAGGGGACTATATTTACAGACTCAAACTACGCCTTTGGTATAGTCCACACCTTTGGGAAGATATGGGAAGAAAGGGGTTTGATAAATACACAAGGTAAAGGGTTAATACATGAGGAATTAATAAGACAAATATTGCAAGCAATAAGAGAACCTGAAGCAATAGCTATAACTCATATTAGAGGACACCAGAAGGGGCTCCAGTTCAGAACCAGAGGAAACAACCTGGCAGATGAAGAAGCCAGACGAGCAGCTCTTTTAGTTTTAACCGCTGGTGAACACCTAGAAACAGGGAGAGAACAGATGAACAAACCCAAAACATACTCTCAAAATGAGATAAAGGAATATGAAAAATTAGGAGCCAAATTCGAAAACAATAAATGGATATTACCAGATGGGAGAGAAATGTTACCTAAGGGTTATGCTAGAAGAATATTGTGTAGGTTACATCAGCAAACACATTGGGGAACAAGAGCACTTGTTGATCAATTTTTAAAATTCTATGGTTGTATGGGAATTTTTGATATGGCAACACAAGAAGTACAAGGATGTTTAACATGTCAAAAAGTTAATAAGAAACAGATGAGACAGGCTCCCAAAGGGGGAAGACCTTTGGCCCACCGACCTTTTGAGAGGATACGGGTTGATTTCACCGAACTACCAAAAGTGGGATGATATAAATACCTTTTAGTGATAATAGATCAATTAACACATTGGGTTGAGGCCATTCCCACTGCAAGGGCTACGGCTCAGGTGGTGACAAAACAACTACTTGAGAATATTATTCCTAGATATGGGATGATCGAAGTAATAGATTCAGATCAAGGATCACATTTTACCTCTAAAATCCTTAAAAATGTTATATCAGCCTTGGGAATCCAATGGCATTATCACACTCCTTGGCATCCCCAAAGTTCTGAGAGAGTAGAAAGGATGAACCAAACCTTAAAACATCAATTATCAAAATTCATGATTGAAACTAAAATGACATGGATAAAATGCCTCCCTTTGGCGCTGGTAAATATTAGAACTATGCCAAATTTGACAACTGGAATCTCACCTTTTGAGATGCTATATGGGATGCCCTACACTCAAGGGCTACCGGTAAGCCACCCCAAATTGGAAGATATGACTATATCACTATTTTGAATGAAAACATGCAAGAACTCAGAGCCAAAGGAATGCTAGCTCAAAGCACTCCTTTGGAATTTTCAATACATAAAATCCGACCAGGGGACAGGGTATTGATAAAATGTTGGAAGGAGGATAGTCTAACCCCTCGTTGGGAGGGACCATTTCTTGTTCTTCTAACTGCCGAAACGGCAATAAGAACTGCTGAAAAAGGGTGGACACACGCGTCACGAGTAAAAGGACCCATAAAGGAATAGAGAGTTGTGACTGAACCTGGGGACACCAAGCTAACCCTCAAGAGGACTTAAACAGGTAACTGGGGGAATCCATATTGACTCCTATAGATATTATATGGGAAAAACAGGTGTAACTGAAAACATTTCCATAAATAATAGAATAATGGCTAATACCAGTCCACTTCCTATCTGTAAACGTTGCAACCTATATATATATTAGGACAAGGTGTCCCAATTGCTCAAAATATTATTACTTGGAGAGGAGACCAGGAATAATTTCTGAAGAACCAATTACAGTTCTTTTGCATTTGGTGTGAAACTATAACCTCATTAGAACAGTTGTTGTGGGTCAAATATTATTGCTATAATAGCCGACGGGGAATATACCTCTGATCTACCAGAGAGGGCAAGACCGGAGGGAATCGGTGCTGCAGCTGGAGAGGTCTGCCAAGGTCTGCAACCCCTGGGGCTGTGACCACTGAGCACTATGATCCTGACCGGACCTCTTTTGGTATTGGTTCTGATAGGAACCATATGGGGAAATGCTGTGGCTTCTAAGGACATTCCCAACAACAGTAGTGAATGCATTACCACAACTAGACGAGGGAGAGTAACCTCTCAAACACTGATCTATCACACCATGTATGAATGTAAAGGAACAATAACCGGCTACTGCATACATAACCAAACCCAATATGGACTTTATAAAGAAGAAACTAAAACAGTATGTTTTGATCCAAAAGAACTCCCTTATCTATATTGGGTAGAATTGAACTGAGTGTACCCCTTGGCAGTAGTAATAGTGTTAGCGTAAGAACTGACACATAACCACCGGGATGGTTATATGAGGTGCTTTATTGAGGCGCCGGGAACCAGGGGTACGCACCCAAATCTGGTTCCGATTCCCGTCACATCGCGTTTGCAATTTATACACTAAAAATTTCATAACTAATACATATTCAACACAGATTACATCATTGACTAATACATATGCATCAAAGATTGCTACATCAATCTATTACGACATCAGCCTCTTCTGCGCTTGCGCAGCCCCCTCTGGTGGTCGCCCTGATGAAGTAAGGAGTCTTCCTCAGATGAAGTAAGAAGTCTTCCTCAGGTAGTCCTCTTCACCTTTTCTCTACTTGGCTAGGTCCCAATTGTCTTGTGGACGTTAGCATTCTCTTATCTTCACCAGGATGTTTCTGGTATGCCCTTTTTGGCTATCTTAAACTTAGGTTCTGCTTGGGTAGAGTTTTACAATACATACACCCATACTCCCCTCACCATATACCGTTATGTTAGCTCTTGCTACCAAGACTACCATTGTATCATTTAGTTACAGAGTAACTATGATACAAAACGGCAAAGTTACAACGTCTTCTGCTATACAAAGCCTCGCTATTGATTTATAAATTTCTCAAATATAATCATTTTACTATTTTATATGATTATTTTATTGTAAAAACTTCACCCTCTCTAACAATAGAGTCCCTAACCTTAAGTCTCCGATATGTGGAGATATAGGGTGGAGAAGATATTATGGAAGTCTAACAAAATATATATGTATGGCGAATGGAAATCCTGGTTGCACCCCAATATTGGGAGGACACCTTTGTGGGTACAGATGGGACTGTGTATGTTGGGCCACCACAAATTGGGGTTATGAATACCATTGTCCTGACCTAAAAGCTTCTATTCAGAATGTCCCGGTAAACTCAAATTGTGGGCCACACAAATGTACCCTACTCAATCTAACTAAGATATGGGCTGCTGGAAAAGATCCAGGAGCTATAGTCCAAGTTAAAATTATGGAAAGTGTTAAGGAATCAATACAACATCATTTATTATTCAATTCATTCTATCATGAAATGGAAACAGGAGTCCAATATGAAATTCCCACAGTTACTAAAAATCTCTTTGTACAATCTGGAAAAACCAAGAAGGGAACAATAGGAGGCAACAATGGATATTACAAACAAGTATAATTGGAAAAAGTTGTTGGCAAAACTTAGAAAGTAATGGAAAACCAGTAGGGAATTTACTTTGTGAAGGAGGTTATATATGGAACAAAACAAAGGGAGACTGGGAAAAATGGGGAGATCCTATAGAAATGAATCGGCAATTCCGTAACTGGACTAATGGAATTAATATACCAAATGGCTGGCCCACTCCAGATGGACATTATTGGATCTGTGGTAAAATAGCCTTTGCATTGTTACCTCAAAATTGGACAGGATCATGTATATCAGGAACAATCAGACCTAGTTTCTTTTTATTACCTATAAGCCGAGGAGAATGCTTAGGAGTCCAGTTATGCACAGAAACAGAAGAACTAAGGAGAAAACGATGATATAAAAGAGAACTACAAATTGGTAATTGGAAGGACAATGAGTGGCCACCTGAAAGAATAATCTCTTATTATGATCTGGCAACTTGGGCCGAAGATGAGTCCTGGGGATACAGGACTCCTAACAGGAGATGCATTAGGATTAGTTGCAAAGCAGAATACTAAAATGAGAACTCCAATATACCAAAATCGTCTGCCTTTAGATTATTTGATAGCTCAAGAAGGAAGGGTCTGTGGAAAATTCAATCTTAGTAATTGCTGTTTAGAAATAGATGATGAGGGAAAAGCCATAAGTGAGCTTGTAAGAGAGATGAAAGAGGTAGCCCATGTTCCAGTACAAACATGGAATGGAATCAATTTCGGAGGAATAGGATCCTGGGGACAATTTTTCAATGAGACTGGATAACTAAAGATGGCATAATAATATTGGGAATATTTGGGGGATTACTAATTATTCCACATATAATCCCATGTTTCACCAGACTGATACATACGGTTGTACAAAACATGCAATTCACTGCCATGCCGTTGGAACCAGAGGTAGCGAACAAGGGGGAAACCCAGTCATTAATGACTCCAATGTTATCCGTGGCTCGCAAAGCAGTCATTAAACTGGAGGCCAAGACACGAATCAATAACTTACACAAAAACAAAGGGGGGAATTGTGAGTTACATCAGAGTGATTCGTGTCAGCAACTCCTAGCGATCATTGCACTTTGTGTGGAGATGGAATCCCCTGTGATCATTGTGCTATGTGCAAAGGGTATGATAAGTGTCCCTGTCAATACCACAGTGAGGAGGAAGAAGAAAAAAGGGAATAATTCCCCTGGGTCAACCGCAATATTGTGCAAAGAAATGTTTTGTTCATTGTTTAAATTGCATGAATGTTGTTAGAAAAGGGGGGGGTAGGTAACTTAGAGATATGTCCTGTTACAGAACATTGTGAAATCTGTGCACTGAACAAATAAACACATAAGAAGTGGAATTTATGGGTGCTAAGATGGTGGTCAGACTTGTGATAGACATCTTCCTGTTAATGCATTACCAAGACGTTTAGTAACCTTTCTAAGATATTTCTTCACCTGGAGACAAGACCCCAGCAACAGGTGGAGAAGCCCGGGAAAGGAAGACAACAGGATTGTCTGAAACCCAAGAAGCCCGGGAAAAGAAGACAACAGGATTGGCTGAAACCCAAGACCAAAAAGTATAAGAGACTATCCCCAGAAGTTCCCCTCGTGCGTCTTGGGCGGAGCAGAGACTCCCTGGTGCTCCCAGCACTGTTTGCTTATTGCCTCTCAATATTAATTAAGATAAAAATCAATTAAAACAGATTGGCAATATTAGGGTTTTATAACACTGATACGACAATTATCCTAAAACAAAGTGATGAAGAAATAACTACCGGGGGTCCAAAAGCCCACTACCACTTTTTTGTATGCATACAGGAGACATTCTCTAAGAAGTATGATGTAATGTATGTAATCTAATGAATATGTATGTTTAAGGACAATATAATCACAGTCTGGTTGATGCTTGGATGAGACATGCTAGGAGGAGCGATCCCCCATGTCTCCCAGCGCTGCAATAAAGAATACCTGTTTGTCAACTTAAAACTTTGTTGGCGAGTTCCTGGAGATTTCTCTGAATCCCCATAGAGCAGATTCAGTCTCTCACCGACCTGAAGCAGGTGGAGGTTGCCTATAGCTGACTGAATAGGAGGAGGTGGAGGGGGCGGGAGGCTGCAAGACCCCTGGCGGCGATCGGTTGTGTCGGTGCCTCGGTGTTGGGGATGCCCCTGTCATCCGGATACTTTTCAGAGAAGTCAAATAGGGCTAGACATCCCTCAGTGTCACTTCTGTGGAGTTGGTGCCAAAGAATCATGAGCAGCCCCTGGGTTCGAGGTCACCGTGCCCTGAAAGCACAGCCGAGGGGAGTTTGTGGGTTGTTTTGCTTAAAAGTTGTGTGATGAGGTTTGCAGAACCCATTCTTTCAAATTTCACATCTGAAAATCTACAGGATTAAAACGACAGATTAGGAAGGATTTAATTGTCATATGAGTTCTTGGAAGCACTGATGCCTTGCTAGCTGCATGTCCTTAACTCGTTTGTGTTAAGTGGCTGGCCTGGAGGAGAGCTGAAGTGATTTGGAGGAAACACCAGGATCAAACTCGCCAACAGAGTTTCAAGATGACAAGCAGGTATTCTTTATTGCGGTGCCGGGAGACAGGGGGGATAGCTCCTCCTAACGTGTGTGACCGTATTGCCATGCAGGCCATCCTTATATGGTCACTGGGCATACTACATCATTTTCCAGAAAGTTTCCGGCATGCATACAAAAATGTGGTGGTTGTCTGTAAGGGTTGCTTATTTTTCCGAAAGTCTTCATAACCAGCTTAATTAACATTACAGACATAGCAATCATCCTGTCCTTAGATTGCCGGAAACTTTCTGGAAAATGATGTAGTATGTCCAGTGACCATATAAGGATTTTGGTATTGGTGACAGAATAGCTGTGTTATTAATTGTTGTTTGTTTGATACAATTTTTTGTCTCTGTCTCAAGTGTTGTAACTGTGTGGAGTGTGTCTGTGGTATCCTCTGTGTGTGTGTGTGTGAATGCAAGATTAATAATGGGAAATCAGCAGAGTGGAGAGATCTTGAAAAAGAGTCCTTTAGGGTGCATTTTGGCACATTGGAAAGAACTGGGAGGGTTTCCTGGGGGCTCAGTAAATAAGAAAACGTTGGTGAAATATTGTAACCAATGGTGGCCATTGTATACTCTCGAGGATCAGGAGAAATGGCCTAAAAATCGAACTTTGAACTATAATACATTGTTACAATTAATGTTGGTTTTGAGGCAGCAGGGAAAACAGGATGAAGTAATGTATGCAGATATGTTTTTCACGTTGTGAAACCACCCCCAGTGGCAGAAAGGATGTGGAATTAATATAGCATCTTCGGATCCTTTAATTTTCTCTTTAGAAAAAGAAAGGAAGCAGGGTGGGAATAGATTGGAAAGATGTTGTTCTGGTTGTGATATTGGGGAAATGTGTTTGAAACTTAAGGAAAGAGCTGAGGATAACATGGTTGGGGACAGGATTTTGTTTTTCCAATGGTACTGGATCAGAGAACACCTCCGATTCAGGAGGAATCCTCTGATTCAAATGAAGAGCAAGAACAAAATATAGAAAAAATTTCTTCCACTCCTGTTGCTGCCCATGTCCGTAGTAAAACTAAGACTGTCCTGCAAGCCCCTCTTAAGCAAGCAATGGGACCGTAGGGGCGTACCAGGATAAAAGTAAATTTCTTTTTAGGAGATTTGGATAATTGGAAGCAGATTACAAAAAACTATCGAAATGACCCTGTAGGGGTAGATAAGAAATTTGAGATGCTGGTAAAAAGTCAGGATCCTGATTGGAAGGACATAGATGTAATATTGGGTAAATTAACAGAGACAGAAAAACAATTGGTTGTAAAAACTGCTTGTACACAGGTAAATGCTCAAATTACTGCAGGGGCAATAGCTGGGAGGATTGAAGATCATATCCCCCTTACAGCTCCATACTGGGATTATAATGATGCTGGAGATTACACATCTCTAAAGAGATATTAAAATTGGATTAAATATGGGCTTGAAAATGCTATACCTAAAGCAGTAAATTGGTTGGTGCTGTTTGAAATAAGACAGGGGCCAAAGGAGTCACTGACAGAGTTTCTGGACAAGCTCAGAGAAACTATGCGAAAATGCACCACAACGGATCCTTCCTCAGAGGAAGGTAAATTACAGCTTGCAAATTCCTTTGTGGGGCAGTCATCGGAGGATATCAGGCGAAAGCTCCAAAAATTATCTGTGACTGAAATAAGAGATATAGAAAAATTATTGGAAGTGGCTCGGAAAGTATACAGGAATAGAGAACAGGTAAAAGAAAGGAAATTAGGAAAGGTTTTGACAACAGCCACAATCGCAGCATTGGAACAAGCGAATGGGGGATACAGTGGAATGAGAGGTAGAGGTGGTGGCCAGAGAATGGTGATTGGGGGGGGGGGGTATAGAAGGACTTCCCTTAGTCTGGATCAATGTGCAAACTGTAAAGGGTTTGGACACTGGAAACGGGAATGTCCACAAGGAAAACAACAAACTCAACTGACTACTGAACTAGAATTAGATTGACGGGGACCTGGGGAATCTACCCTAGCAGATCCACTGGTTAAAATCAACCTAGGGACCACAGAAAAAGAAGTGGAATTTCTTATAAATACTGGGGCAACTTATTCAGTCCTGAACCAAGATCTAACATTAAAAGGAAAAGAGTCTGTAACGGTTGTGGGAGCTACTGGCCGTCAAGAAAAAGCATTCTTTCCAAAACCTTTAAGATATAAGACAGGAAAACAGATTGGTGTGCATGAATTCTTAAATATGCCAAATTCAATGAAATCCTTATTAGGACGAGACTTATTAGAACATTTGAAAGCAATAATAACATTTAAAGAAGGAGTAATGGAATTGAAGGTAAAAGATGATCAGTTGATTAAAATTCTAAATTTATCTTTAATCCAACAGAAAATTAATGAGAGCCTTCCTGAAATAGAAGAAGTCTTTAATCAGGTATATCCAGGAGTATGGGCATCTGAAATTCCAGGTAAGGCAAAAAATGCTTTTCCTATTAAAGTAGAAATAAAAAGGGGGGGCCCACCCAGTTAGAATAAAACAATATCCCTTAAAATTGGAGGATCGGAAGGGAATTAAAGAAATCATTGATAAATTTTTAAAAGTATGGACGATTAATTGAATGTGAATCAGAATATAATATTCCTATCTTGCCAGTAAAGAAATCTGATGGGAAAAGGTCCAGATTAGTTCAAGATCTCAGAGCAATCAACAAAATTGTGGAGGATATTCATCCAGTAGTAGCTAATCTGTATACCTTATTGACTAAATTGAATGCTAATCAAGAGTGGTTTACCGTTCTGGACTTAAAGGATGTATTTTTCTGTCTGCCCCTGGCCAAAGAAAGTCAAAATTTATTTGCTTTTGAATGAGAAAACCCTGAAACAGGAAGAAGGAAACAGCTCACCTGGACAGTGTTACCTCAGGGATTTAAAAACAGTCCGACCATTTCTGGAAATCAATTGGCACGAAATTTAGAATCCTGGGAAGCACCCACCCAGACAGGCACTTTACTGCAATATGTTGATGACCTGTTAATTGCTATCAAAACTGAGAAAGAATGTGTAAAATGGATTGTAGAACTGTTAAACTTTCTAGGGCTAAATAGATAGGACTGCTTGGCCACTATAGAGACAGTATATTCAAGCCAACCATATTTGAAGGAGGAGCCTCTGGAGAATGCAGATTCCTGGTTCACCGATGGCAGCAGCTGTGTTAAAGATGGTAAATGAAGAGCAGGGTATGCCATAACTACAACTTCAAAGGTAATAGAAGCTAAACCATTACCCTCTAACACCTCAGCACAAAAGGCAGAAATAATAGCTTTGACTAGAGCCTTGGAGTTGGCAAAGGACAAGCGGATAAACATATGGACTGATTCCAAATCTGCCTTTGGTGTAGGTCATGCACATGGAGCAATTTGGAAAGAAGGAGGACTTTTAAATACCCAGGGAAGACAAGTTAAACATGCAATGGAAATTCTACGATTGTTAGGAACTGTACAATTACCCAATGAAGTGGCTATCATACACTGTAAAGGACATCAAAGAGGTAACTCTGATCAAGAGATTGGAAATAATTTGGCTGATCGTGAGGCTAAACAGGCAGCAGAAACAGAAAGAGTTGAGGTGATGTCCTTAATTCCTGACGGTAAACGGGTAATTGAGCAAAATAAACCTATGTACTCTAAAGAAGATATGAAACTAATTGAAGACTTGGAAAGACAGGGAAATGAAAAGGGTTGCATAAAAATGCCTGATGGGCGAATAGTGATCCCCTATAATCAATTATGGAAGTTGATACAAGAAGAACATAACAAAACTCATTGGGGAACTAATGCCTTGTATAAACATTTAAACAAACAGATCATAGGAAGAAATTTATATACCATAGTGCAATTAGTGACAAAACAACGTCAACTATGTCTGAAAAATAACCCTAAGACTGAAAACAGGAATCAGGTAGGAACAACTGGAAAAGTGAATTATCCAGGACAACAGTGGCAAATAGATTTTTCTGAATTACCTAGAAAAGGAGGTTATCGATATTTGTTGGTATTGACAGATACTTCTTCAGGGTGGCCAGAAGCATTTTCTTGCCAGACAAATAATGCAAAACAAGTGATTAAGGTGCTATTAAATGAAATAATACCTCGTTTTGGGGTACCAGCAACTATCTCCTCTGACCGGGGTACACATTTCAGTGCAAAATTATTACAAGAAATCAGCAAGAAATTGGAAATAGATTGGCAATTACATGTTCCGTATAGGCCTCAGGCAAGAGGAAAAAATGAATCAGTTAAACAACAGCTTGGGAAGATTTGTCAAGAGACTAAGTTGTATTGGTATCAAGCATTACCATTGGCCTTATTGAAAATCAGAACAAATCCTCGGTCAAAGGAGGGAGTTAGCCCATTTGAGATTCTATATGGAAGGCCATATCAATCTCAATTTAAAGGAGAGAGCCTTCAGGAAGAAGGAGAAGGATACCTTCAACAGTTCTTGGTAAACTTGAGAAAACAGAAGAAACAAATGGCAGAGTGTTAGGGACCAGGGCCAGAGGTTTATATTATCCTATTCATCCTTTTAAGCCAGGAGATTGGGTTTTTATTAAGAATTTTGCAGGTGATCCCCTAGAAGAGAAGTGGAGTGGACCATACCAGGTATTACTGACTACCTTTACATCAGTGAAGATAAAGGAACAGCCTGCTTGGATACATTACTCAAGAATCAATAAGGCGCCAGAACCAGAAACACATCAGAACCAAGAAAAAGTATGGTGCGTTGAGTCTTCAGGACCCACACATATGAGACTACATTGATCATAATTTGGACTTGTATAATAATAGGTGTAGAAGCATGGAATCAAAATCTATATCTGAGATTGATACAAAATGTTACTAATGTCTTAAACAAGAGTGATTGTTGGATCTGTACTCAGCTACCTAAATCAGGAGAGAGGCTGTGTTTTCCTTTAATTGGCCTCCCTATCCCCTTTAAGACAAATTGGAATAGATTATGGAGAGATCTTCTTTATACCGACAAGGGCCATACAAATTGATAGGTTTTAAGGATACAAGCCTCAAATATGTCAGAAGTTAAATGTGCAACCACTAAAAAAACTCTTAATCAAGGCAACATGTCAGTAGGAAATTACCCATATTGCAGCTGGGCAATGTAAATATCTCAGCTGCAATTGAGGAAATGGGAAATCAAACTACTGATGCTATTCTAGCAATACAAGAAGAAATAACCAGCCTGTCTAAAGTAGTGCTCCAAAACAGAATGGCATTAGAAACACTGTTAGCATCCCAAGGAGGAGTTTGTTCTGTAGTCAATGATAGCTGTTGTTCCTATATAGATCAAAGTGGAAGAATTACTACTGATCTAAAGGAAATGTGGAAACAAGTTAAAATATTTCATTAGCTGGCACAGGACAACACATCATGGGGATTTGAAGAAATTTGGGAAAAATTAACATCATGGGTACCCAATCTCTCCTGGTTCAGACAGTTGTTTTTTACTGTATTTGTAATAATAGGAATGGTTGTAATTACATGCATAACGGTCCAATGCTCCTTTTGGTGTTGCAAACAAACCATGATGAACTATGAAACAAAATTAAGCACCAAGTAGAAACAGGGAAATACTTCAGAAAACTTTAAATAAAAATAAAATAACTCAGTTGCAAAAGAATTTGCAATAGGACAAGAAAAAGGGGGGATTGAAGAGTGGGGTTGATAGAAGAATTGGGTGGATTGAAGAATGGGGTTGATTGAAGAATGCGGTTGACTGGAGAATAGGGTTATAAATAAATAACCTCAAGAACCTTCTGCTTTGTTAGCAACTATAGAGAAAATGAAAATTACTAAGATAAGCTTTGCCAGAACCACCTAGTGGTTACTGATACAACAATGATCCTAAAAGAAAGTGATGAAGAAATAACCACTGGGGGTCCGAAAGCCCACTACCACATCTTTGTATGCATACAGGAGGCATTGTCCAAGAAGTATGATGTAATGTATGTGATCTAATGAATATGTATGTTTAGGACAATATAATCACAGCCTGGTTGATGCCTGGGAGAGACACGCTTGGAGGAGCTAACCCCCATGTCTCCCGGGGCCGCAAAAAAGAATACCTGCTTGTCAACTTAAAACTTTGTTGGCGAGTTCCTGGAGTTTTCTCCGAATCAATACTAATAAAACGCAAAACCTTTTGTACGAGATGCCCACTTCATCTTGCAGTGTTAGCGTCGAGACAAACACATGACCACTGGGATGGTTATATGAGGTGCTTTATTGAGGCACCAGGAACCAGGGGTACGCACCCAAATCTGGTTCCAATTCCCGTCACATCGCGTTTGCAACTTATACACTAAAAATTTCGTAACTAATACATATTCAACACAGATTACATCATTGACTAATACATATGCATCAAAGATTGCTACATCAATCTATTACGACATCAGCCTCTTCTGCGCTTGCGCAGCCCCCTCTGGTGGTCGCCCTGATGAAGTAAGGAGTCTTCCTCAGATGAAGTAAGAAGTCTTCCTCAGGTTGTCCTTTTCACCTTTTCTCTACTTGGCCAGGTCCCAATCGTCTTGTGGACGTTAGCATTCTCTTATCTTCACCAGGATGCTTCTGGTATGCCGTTTTGGGCTATCTGAAACTTAGGTTCTGCTTGGGTAGAGTTTTACAATACATACACCTATACTCCCCTCACCATATACCGTTATGTTAGCTCTTGCTACCAAGACTACCATTGTATCATGTAGTTACAGAGTAACTATGATAAAAAACGGCAAAGTTACAACGTCTTCTACTATACAAAGCCTCACTATTGATTTATAAATTTCTCAAATATAATCACTTTACTATTTTATATGATTATTTTATTGTAAAAACTTCACCCTCTCTAACATTTCTCCCCTTTGAAAATACTTCATTTAACTTAAGCAAGTATTTTCATTCTCTTAGGTAGCTGTCTCCTGATAGGTAGGTGGAGGTGTGGGGTACTTTGGATGTTCCCTAGTTACTGCTCCTATGATTCGATGAGTCCAGGCACTGTTGCGAGTCATTTCCCTTCGGATACAAAAATACATCAGATATGTTATCAAAAACACAATTAATATTACAATTGCGGTTTGTATGAGGGAACGAATCCATCCAGTAAGGTGAATGCCCAGCCTGCTAAATATTGTCCCTAGCCAATCTTGTTCAGCATTTTCTTTTTCTTTTTCTATTTCTCGTTCAATGTTGGTTAGTTGGGAAATGTCGTGTTCTATATCTGCAGTCACATTAGGAATGTGAATACAGCAATGATCCACTCTGTCCTTTAAATATCCACAGACACCATGTTCCTTAAGTAACAACATGTCTAATGCCATTCTGTTCTGCAAAGTCATTTTAGTTGTTGCCTGTAATTGCAAATTTAAATTTTTGAATCCTTTCTTTGTTATTCTGGCTAATCTTTTTGTTTGGCCAATCAGGCTGTCAATCATCTCTCTATTTCGATATGCTGCTACTTGGGCAAATAGGGATTCAAAAGCCCATCCTATTTTAACTCCTGTGGAGGGTTCCTGCCAAGTGTCTTCATCATCACTGTTGTTATCACCTATATCTCTTTTTGTTCGAATCTGCAGGGCTTCTAATCTGCCTTTGAATGGCGACTTCTTCCAAATTGGACAAAGAGTTGGTAATTCTAAGGTGATTTCTTTAGCTGGACCATCCACAGATAAGTGGGTAGTCCAAGTTCCATCACTTGCTGCCCAAACAAAATGTCCTATACTACTCACTGTAGAATATTTACAGTCTACATTGTCAATTGGGACCTGTATCACTTTTCCTCCAATTCTCAGTCCTTGACATGCACATCCTGCCATTAAAGCAATTTTAACTGGAGGTATTGTGATTTCTTCGGGGTCAGAGTCGCAATCTAAAATTTTGGTACAATTCCACCAAGGAACATTTTTGATAACATCTCGACTAACTCTGTTTATGGACAGCAAATTATTGATGTTTATGTTTTCTGTCACATTTTGCTTTCCTGTCCATCTAAGGCACCAAAATGTGTTTCCAATATATTGAAATTTCTGCAAAATGCTCATTGACCAAGCCGTGTCCCAGTTTTGTTTTAAACCATTTGTTTTTTCACATTCCCATACTTTTTCTTGTTTGTTTATCTTCTTCCCTTTATTATAGACACACTTTCCCCACTCGTTTCTTATAGAGGTAAACTGAGCATTTTGGTACCTTTCACATACTGATTTTAATATCAAAATTGCAGGATCCCCAAAGACACCTTTTTCCTGATATTCTATCACTGTTATATTTCTCGTTACCTCTTTTTCCTGACAAATGATTGTTCCGTTAATTTCTGAAAGTGAAAATGGTATTACTCCCCATTCAATCGGTTCTCCAGCTGCTTTGGGTACCGGCAAACATGCTGTTATTCTACTTGTGTTTTTCATTTTTGCGAAATCCTTAATCAGACCTATCATTAGGTTTTCTTCAGGATTTCGGTGATATGATTGGATTATCTGTGTGGGATTCACTGATCTTTTAGTTCTTTTTCCCATAACTTCGATTTCGCTGTGGCTAACTGCAGATTCAGTCCTATAGAACCGTTTACCTTTAAAAGTGTTGGTCCCATCAGAATGGTTTCCGTGAACTTGCAGGTCAGAATGGCATCTTGTTTTAAGTTTTGTCAAACCATTTTTCTGAGAAATTCCTAGGATAGGGCTAAATGTCAATTGTGTTAATGACCAAATGACAATCAAAATTTTGTAACAAAACCCAGACATCTTATTTACATTTCAGCTTCAGTTTCATAGGGCCTAGTATCTGTGTTTCCCAGACTTTTGGAACTCTTTTTACCCGCGTATAATGTATCCAAGAATCCACCCCTTCTACCTTTACTGCAGTGAATGTTGTTAATAGTACTCGATGAGGTCCGTCCCACCTTTCTTTTAATGGTTCCTCATTCCAATTTCGGATGTATACTTGATCTCCTGGCTGAATGTCATGCACTGGATTTTCCAAGGACAATGGCCTGTTCCACACCAGGGTGCTTCTCAGTCTGGTTAGGGTTTTACCTAGAGATAGCACATAATTGTAAACATCCTGGTTCCCTTTAATGTGGGTATTGGGATTAGGTTCTGGTGCCTCATATGGTTTTTCATAGGGGCTTACTGACATTCCACTTCTAGGTTTTATTCTGATTCGCAACAAGGCTATGGGCAGTGCCTGTGGCCGCTTTATTTTGGCCTCTTGGCATATTTTACTGATCTGCCTTTTTATTGTCTGATTCATCTTTTCCACCTGTCCACTAGATTGAGGTCTCCAGGGAATATGTAGATTCCATGATATTCCTAGCAGTTTACTTATCTCCTGTACTATTGTTGCAATAAAGTGTGGGCCTCTGTCTGATGATATTCCTAAAGGAACACCAAATCGTAGAATAATTTCTCTGAGCAACCACTTTACTGTCTCTTTTGCCTGATTGGTGTGACAGGGAAGGGCCTCCGGCCATCGAGAAAAGGTGTCAACCCCTACTAATAAGTATTTGTACCCTTGTGTCTTTGGTAATTCCACAAAATCAATTTGCCAATAATCTCCTGGTTCCATCCCTACTCTGATCCTTCCCATTTCAACCTGTTTCCTTACTATTGGGTTATTTTTCAAACAAATTTCACATTTTGACCCTACTGATTTTGCCATGGTTAACATCTGTGTGGAAATTATTCCTCGCTTTAAATAAATCACCAATGCTTCTGCACCCCAATGACATTTCTGATGTTCGTTCTGTAGAATTTTTTGCATTATAGCTGGTGGCACTATTATTTGTCCAGTTACTGTTATATACCATCCTTCAGAATTCTTTTGAGCCTTTAAAAGTCCTGCCAATTTCTCATCTTCCTTTGAAGAGTTTGGATCTTGTGAGAGATAGGTATGGAGTGGGCTTACCTTGAGAGGTATCAGTGCTATTATATTCCATACCTTCCGGACCACCTGTCGAGCTGTACGGTCTGCCAATGTATTTCCTTCAGATATCTTTGAAGTTCCTCCTTGATGCGCTTTGCAATGCATGATGGCCACCTGTTTAGGCTTTTGCACAGCAATTATTAATTCCAAAATTTCTTTTTGATATTTTATATTAGTCCCTTGAGAAGATAGAAGCCCTCGTTCTTTCCATAATGCTCCATGTATATGCACTATACCGAACGCGTACTTTGAATCTGTCCAGATATTTACCTTTTTGTTGTTACTCAGTTCCAGTGCTCTCATAAGAGCTATGAGTTCAGCCCGTTGTGCTGATGTTCCAGGAGGTAGCGCTTTTGCTTCAATTATCTTTTGCTGTGTTGTTACAGCATATCCTGCATACCGTGTTCCATTTTCCACAAAGCTGCTACCATCTGTGAAAAGTTCCCAGTCAGGTTGTTCAAGAGGTTCATCCTTTAAATCTGTTCTAGTTGCATATTGTCCTGGGTTCAGCAGTAGCAGTCATTTTTCTCCTTCTTGGTAGCTGGTGCAGTGCAGTGTTTTGACTTTCGGCCTGGGAACAGAGCTGATAGCGATGTTTTGGTTTGGCCAAGGACTTTGTGAGCCTCATGCTATGCCAGGGAGGAGGGGAAGCCAGGAGGAAGCAGAGACAGGACACCTGACCCAAACTGACCAAAGAGGTATTCCATACCACAGCACGTCATGCCCAGGATGTAACTGGGAGTTAGCCAGAAGGGCTGGGAGACTGCAGGGTTGGAGGAGGTATCGGTCGGTGCTTGGTTGGGCTGAGGGGGGCGAGTTGTCGGTCGGCTGGTGCTGAGGTGTTGTGTTCTCTTCCCTTGTTATTTCCTTTGCCATTGTTGTCATTGGTGGTGGCAGTAGTGATTTGTGTTGTACCTTGGTTACTGAACTGTTCTTATCTCAACCCGTGGGAGTTTCATTCTTTTTGATTCTCCTCTCCGTCCCTCCGGGAGCAGGGGGAGGGCAGGAAAGGGGGGGAAGTGAGTGAACAAGTTACCTGACTGAGTTTAAACCACGACACATATGTATGCTCTATGACCTCTATACAGTTGTGTTCAAGCGTCCCTTCTTCTAGGTCCGTTCCTAGAAAGGCTGCTGGATTTAACAGGTTAGTAGTCTTTAAGCTTACATCATCTTGTTCTGTTAAAATTGCTTGATATTTCATCATCCTGCTAGGGGATAACCAGTACCCCCCTTTTTGTTCCAAGACGATTGTCACCATATGTGGCACAAACACTTCCATGTATTTTCCCAAAGTCAGTTTTCTGGCCTCCTGTATTAGAACAATAGTCGCTGCTACTGCTCTCAAACATACAGGCCATCCCGCGCTTACCGGGTCCAGCTGTTTTGAGAAATATCCTACTGGTCTCTTCCAGCTTCCAAGTTTCTGAGTTAACACTCCCAGCGCTAATCTCTGTCTCTCATGGACGAATAACTGAAAGTCCTTTTGTCAGATCTGGGAGTCCCAAAGCCAGAGATTTCATTAATGCCTCTTTCAGTTTCTTAAAGGCCTCTTTCTGTGGTTTATTCCAAACAAAAACAGGTGATTTTTGGGCCTCATACAGGGGTTTAGCAATGAGTCCATAGTCCATTATCCATAATCTGCACCACCCTGCCATACCCAAAAATGTTCCTAACTCATGTAGGTTCCGCGGTTCTGGAATGGCACAAATTGCCTCTATGCGATTTATTCCCAGCTTTCGCTGCCCTTGTGAAATTTCACATGCTAAGTACAACACAGTCGTGCATGCAATTTGTGCCTTTTCTTTTGAGACCTTATACCCGTTCAGGCCTAGTTGGTTTAAGATTTCAATGGTTACCTTTATACACAATGACTCCTGTTCTGTTGCAATAAAGATGTCATCAGCATATTGCAATAGGAGATATTGTGATCTCGGTACCTGTATTTTTCCTTGAGTGGTCCATGTTTCCAGTTCTTTGGCCAGCTGGTTTCCGAAGAGAGTTGGACTGTTCTTAAATCTCTGCGGGAGTCTGGTCCATGTTAATTGTGTCTTTCATCCATTCTGTGGGTTTTAGCCATTCAAATGTAAACAGTTTCCTGCTACTTTTGTCAAGGGGAATGCAGAAGAAGGCATCCTTTAAATCAATTACTGTAAACCATTTATACTTTTCCTTCACAGATGTTAACAATGTGTAAGGGTTTGCAACCACTGGGTGGATATCTTTTGTTATCTCATTTATGGCCCTCAGATCCTGGACTAACCTGTACTCCCCATTAGGTTTCTTCACTGGAAAAATTGGGGTGTTATATTCTGATTCACATTCTTCTAAAATTTGGTATTTTAAAAATTTCTCAATTGTTTTTATAATTCCATATCTTGCTTCTAATTTTAGGGGATATTGTTTAACTCTTACTGGCCTAGCTCCATCCTTTAATTCCACTATTACTGGCTGAGCAGTTTTTTATTTTCCTGGAATTTCTGTTTCCCAAACTGTTGGTATTACAGCTTGTTCTACCTCCTCTGGGATTCGAGCAATAGGTTTATCTTTCAAAACCAAAATTTGTCCTGCTTTGGATTCTGGAATCTGCATTGTTAATTCACAATTTCAAAAATGATCATTGCATCTAATTTGGCTAATAAGTCCCGTCCTAAAAGGGGAATGGGGCATTCAGCTACATATAGAAATTCATGTGTTAATTCCTTCCCTCTAAATCGCAGATCTAGGGGCTGTAGGAACGGCCGTGTTTCCTCCTTCCCTGTGGCCCCTACGATTGTGGTTGTCTTTTTCCCTAACCTTCCGTGTAAGTCATTTAAGACTGAATAGGTAGCCCCTGTGTCCACTAAAAATTTTACTTCTTTTTCTCCCAATTGGATTTTGAGTTTTCATAATCATTTTCATTACACAGGCTACTTTATCAGGGTTTTCTCTATATGTTCCTGCTGATTGTTTCCAGATGATTAAATCTCCAGGCAAGAAAGGTACCTTAACATACACCGGGCCCTCAGCTCCCACCCCCTGTCTTAAAGGCACCAGCACTGCTTTAGGTACCTGGATTCACATTTTTCCTTCCCAATTTCCCCTCCAGCGAGTTCTGTGTGAAACCAGAGTAGCGGGGAGGGTTGCCCTCTGATCTTTCCTACGCTGGCAACTTCCCATGCTTTAAAGATCACTTTGATGCGCGGATTGACTCCACAACTCCTTAAAGTTGTAAAGTAGATATGCTTTTTATTCAGCGCTGAGACGCACGGGGATAATTCCTCAAAGTCATGCGTGCCTCAGTGTTGTTTCCCTCTACATTTATTCTCTAAAGTTATATATATTTATAAGGTTGCACAACACGCCTATATTCATGTCCTATCCCCGCTTCGTATTATAATGAGCCAGAAGGTCCTCTGCACCTGCGCAGTGCCCCCTCTGGTCATGGGCAGGGGTCTCAAGATGAAGTAACTGAGTCCTTCTCCTGTGGGTAGGGGTCTTCAAGATGAAGTAAATGAGTCTTCCCCTTCTTGCACTTTTCAGCTTTCAGTCTTCACATACGGCCTTAGGGTTTGGTCTGTATCCCAGCCATAAACCATCTGCTTCTCCCCCTTATCAGTAGATTCAGGCATCTGCTTTTCCTTATCAATAGCTGCTTATCAATAGGATCAAGTGTCTGCATTTCCTTATCAATAGCTGCTTATCAATAGGACCAAGTGTCTGCTTTTCCTTATCAATAGGACCAGGTGCCTTTGTTCTGCTTAGCAGGCATTCACAACAGACAATACATTTGTTTAAGCAAGCAAATTCCTCTAACCGCTTGTACACCCCCCCCCCCCCCCCCCCCCCCCCCGTACAACCCCCTTGTACAACCCCCCTGTACATTGGTCAACTCTCTGCATCAATCCCCCCTTTTTCTATAAAGTTAGTAAATTCTTTTACTATATTATTCATGACAGAGCTATCTATGTTCCTTCTATCAATTTATGAAGTTATTTTGATATACACTGTGTTATACAAGGTACAGTCATTAAAATGAGTAGTCCTATAGCCAAGATTAAAAGGCCTTGTTTCAGTATGTCCCTGAACCATCCAGTAACTCCTAGGTTATTTAACCATTCATCCAATCCGGATGTTTCTATTTGATACTTAAATTTAATTTCTTTTTCAGTTTTCATTGTTTTTTTATCATAGATCGTTTACAATTCCAGGAAGAAAATTTTGTTATACCACAAGTAATCAATATTAAAACAATTAATAGTAATATTCCTGTAACCAGTTGCCTTAACCAGGAGAGATCCAGTAACCATGAAGTTAACTTTTTCCATTTCCTCTATGGTTGCTGAGATATTTATGACTGCCTCACAAAATGCAGTATTCTGTTCAGCAATAGGGTTAAACCCTCGCTTGACCAATACCATCCTTTCCCTTCAGGAATCAAGCTATTACTGAACCACAATACCATCTATACAATTTGAATAGTGACTTACACCTGTGGTATTTAAATAAACATAGTCTCCTACTCTGGTTCCTGGTGTAATACATATTTAAATTTCATTTCTTATCTGTTTCAGGAAGGCCCTGATCTTCTTCTGATTCAGGCAACTGTGCACACACCCAACAGTCACTACAATTAACAACTTTAGTAACATTCTGCATTAATTTCAGGTATAAGTATTAGTCCCAAGATGGTATGTCAGTTATCACATAAATCCAAATTATGACTGATATAATTTCATATGCGAGGGTCCTGAAGGTTCAATCCGCCATGTCTTCTCTGCTTCTGGTGCTTGCTTTATTCTTGCAAGCAGGTTGTTCCTTCATCTTCACTGCTGTAAAGGTGGCCAATATTGTCTGATACAGTCCGCTCCACTTCTCCTGTAGAGGATCTCCTGAAAAATTCTTAACATAAACCCAGTCTCTGGATCTAAAAGCGTGAGTTGGGTAATCCATGCGTCTCACTCTTGTCCTTAGCATTTTCTTATTTCTTCTAATTGTTTTCCCAGATTGACCAGAAATTTTAGGAGATAACCTTCTCCCACTTCCAGAAGACTTTCTCCTTTAAACTGGGACTGATATGGTCTTCCATAGAAAATTTTTACATAGGATAGCCTCTTCCTTCGACCGAGGTTTAGTAGTTGCCCTTGTAACTATTTTGCACTAAAGGGCGAGCCTTGGTCAGAAGAAAGTGCCTCTGGTACTCCAAAACTACAAGGGAATGCTTCTGGCCACCCTAAAAAAGTATTTCGTTAACACCAAATATTGGTAAAAATTTATTTGTCTAATTGAACTATGATATATAGATTCCTTCCTTCAATTTGCTCATCTTCTTTGTTTTCCTCTCCTCCTCTGAGATCTTCAATACATTTTCTATCCTCCTGATACAGAGGGTTGACCAATGTACGGGGGTAGTACAGGGATATTGTACAAGGGGGTTGTACAGGGGGTTGTACAAGGGGGTTAGAGAATTTGCTTGCTTAAACAAAAGTATTGTCTGTTGTAAATGTCTGCTAAGCAGAACAAAGGCACCTGGTGCTATTGATAAGCAAAAGCAGACACCTGGTCCTATTGGTAAGCAGCTATTGATAAGGAAAAGCAGACACTTGGTCCTTTTGATAAGCAGCTATTGATAAGGAAAAGAAGTCACTTGGTCCTTTTGATAAGCAGCTATTGATAAGGAAAAGAAGACACTTGGTCCTATTGATAAGCAGCTATTGATAAGGAAAAGCAGACACTTGGTCCTTTTGATAAGCAGCTATTGATAAGGAAAAGCAGAGCCTGAATCTACTAACAAGGGGAGAAGCAGATGGTTTATGGCTGGGATACCAGGCCAAACCCTAAGGCCATATGTGAAGACTGAAAGGTGAAAAGTGCAAGGAGAGGAAGACTCATTTACTTCATCTTGAAGACCCCTACCCACAGGAGGAAGACTCAGTTACTTCATCTTGAGACCCCTGCCCATGACCAGAGGGGGCGATGCGCAGGCGCAGATGACCTTCTGGCTCATTATAATACGAAGGGGGGGGGGGGGGTAGGATATGAATATGTATAGACGTGTTGTGCAACCTTATGAAAATATATATAACTTTAGAGGATAAATGTAGAGGGAAACAACACTGAGGTACGCATGACGTTGAGGAATTATCCCTATGCGTCTCAGCGCTGAATAAAAGCATACCTACTTTACAACTTTTAACGAGTTGTGGAGTCTATCCGCGCATCAATTTGGCGAGCCAGCCAGGAGATCTCTGTTCGACTGCAGGATCGGCTGAGGGGTGGACATCCTGGGCGCCCCAGGCCGCTTGCCTGGAGAAGCTCCGCTCCTTGCCCGCTCACTGCGAGGACAGACAACAACCTGTGCCGGCTGCGGCGAAACGGTATGCTTTAAAATTTATTTCAGTAATTTTGGGGGTCTATAAGTCGTACGCTTGACCCGGGGCTGCTGGTAAGGCGCGCAGAGACGTCTGGCGCACAGCGTAGTTCCCCTTGGTAGGTAGGTCTTGCAAGCAGGGGACTCACCGACAGAGTGGGTCCGGTGGGTTTAGGAACTTGCCAGCTGGGGGCGGACGTAAACCAGGCAAGTTCCGCGTTTTCGCTGCATCTCAGATTTTGGGAGCCAGGACGAACCCGCTAATGAGCAGGAGAAGGGTAAGCGAAACCGCTGTGTGAATGTGTGGGATCCCGTGAGTACCCCTGTGTGACTGAGACGTAGCATAGCTACGAAGTGAGTGCGGAGTCCTAATCCGCGGTTCCGTGTTCTCCGCGAGGAGAGCGGCCGGAGACGGACGAAGTGTTTATGTTTTCTGTCGTTTGTTTTGTATGTCTTGTTTGTAACGAATATTGTGATACGTTTAAGAATTAGGGGAGGGGAACAACTATCCCTCCCACGGTGGCTAGCCTTATGCCGGACACCAAGAAAAGATTTTAAGTGTGCTGTGTGAGAGTAACTGTATGTGACAGCATTATATTTTACACGAATATTGTGATAGTTTATTTTTGTTTGTTTTTTTGTCATTCAGAATTCTGGTGGACCAGATATTGTTCAGAAAAAGGTCCACCAGATATTGTTCAGAAAAAGGGAAAATAATCAGAAAATTTCTGGCTGGCCATTTCTTGGGGCCCAGAGAAAAGAATAAGTGAATTAATCTGTGGACAGAGCCACAGAGTCCCAGGGATTTCTCAGGAAGTGAGGAAAACTGGGAGTTTCTAAAAGTATCAAAAATATTTGAGGAAAAAATAAAATGGGAATAAACCAAAGTAAAGAAATATTAAAGAAGAGCCCCTTAGGGTGTATTTTGGTACACTGGAAAGAAATTACAGGACCCGGGGGCTCAGAAAATAAGAGAACCCTGATTAAGTACTGTAATCAGTGGTGGCCTCTCTATAAATTAGAAGACGGGGCTAAGTGGCCACTTAATGGGACACTGGATTATAATACCGTGTTACAATTAATGTTATTTTTAAGAAGAGAAGGGAAGTGGGATGAAGTATCATATGCAGATATGTTCTTCACTCTCCGAAACCACCCAAATGGCAGAGAGCCTGTGGAATAATACCACCTCAGGATCCCTTGGTGTTAGCCCTTGAAAGGGATAATAAAGAAAACAAAATTAAGCCTAAGCGATGCTGCTCATCATATGATATAGGTCAGAGATGTACTAAACAGGATAAAATTTACCATGATGCAAACCAGGAATTAACAGATGTGTTTAAGCCTCCACCAAAGAGACAGGTGGACACGGATTCGGAAGACATCATTACTCCCCTGGGGAGTCCAGTCTCCTCACGAACCCGACAGAACCAGCAAAAACATGTCCTGCAAGCACCTCTGCGGGAAGCAGTAGGACCGGAAGGAGCTCCAATGCTGATTAAAGTACCTTTCTCCACCCTGGATTTGGAAGTATGGAAAAAGATAGCAAAGGATTATCGTAATGATCCTGTAAGCACTACGAAACATTTGCAGTTTATTATAAAACAACATAATCCAGATTGGAGTGATATGCAGTTACTATTAGAAGCAATGACAGAAACAGAAAAACAACTGATATTAAAAGCAGCAGGAGATCTAGCTGAGGACTATTATAGAGTGAAACAAGAAGATGTAAGGGAATTTTTTCCACTTCAGGAACCAAAGTGGGATCCAAACCGTTCAGTAGATTTAGAAAAATTACGATCTTACTGAGAATGGATTGTAAAAGGGGTCGAGAAAGCAATACCAAAAACCATAAACTGGTCAACACTATACGCAGTGAAACAGGGCCCTTCGGAATCACCATCAGAATTCCTAGATTGATTAAGGGATGCGATGCGCCGTAATACACCATTAGACCCGGGATCAGAAGTAGGAATACAGCAGTTAGTATCTCTATTTTTAGGACAATCTACTGGGGATATTAGTAGGAAACTTCAAAAGTTACGACCAACGGAAGGAAGGAATCTAGAAATTTTGCTGGATGAAGCATGGCGAGTATTCAGTAACCGGGAGGAAGGTTATAAGCAAGGAGTGCGGAGACTGGTGGCTGTAGTGGAAGAAGGGGGAAGAAGAAAACAAAGACAACAACCACAACTAGGTAAAGATCAGTGTGCATTGTGTAAAAACTTTGGACATTGGAAGAATGAATGTCCGGAAAACAAGAAGAACCGCCGTCCGAACAGAGCCACTAAAGGAAGGACGGTTGCACATGTGAAGGAAGAATGAAGAGGACCAGAGGAATCTTCCCTAGCGGATCCACTGGTTATGATGAAGCTGGGGGACGAGAAGGAAGTGGAGTTTTGATTGATATGGGTGCAACATACTCTGTATTAAATAAAGCCTTAATGCCCTTAGGGGATGATTATATTATGGTAAAAGGGGCAACTGGCCAAAGTGAAAAGGCGTATTTTTGTAAAACGTTGAAATATCAATTGGGAAAGCAATGGGGCATTCATAAATTTTTATATATGCCTAATTCTCCAAAAGCTCTCCTAGGGAGAGACTTACTGGAACATTTGGGAGCAATTATTACTTTCAAAGGAGGCGAGATCACGTTAGAAGTAAATGATCAGCAATATATAGAGATGTTAAGTTTAGTTTTAATTGCCAATTATGCGGTGGAAGAAGTCAGGGAAGATGTATTGGATCAGGTATTCCCAGGGGTATGGGCCACAAACACACCTGGGAGAGCCAAAAATGCACCCCCGATAGAGATTAAGCTCAAGGAAGGAAAACAACCAGTGAGGATTAAACAATACCCTCTGAAAAGGAAAGATAGAGAAGGAATTTGCTCAATAATTGAGAATTTCCTACAATTGGGACTGTTAAAGGAGTGCCAGTCGGATTTCAATACCCCTATTTTACCTGTTCAGAAACCTGATGGGTCATACCGAGTGGTACAGGATTTACGAGCTGTCAACAAAATAACTGAGGACCTTTACCCTGTAGTAGCAAATCCATACACTTTGCTAACATGCTTAACACCAGAGCTAACTTGGTTTACCGTTCTAGATTTAAAGGATGCCTTCTTTTACCTCCCTCTCCACGAAGCCAGCCAGAAAATTTTTGCATTTGAATGGGAAAGCCCTAAGAGTGGGCGCAAAACCCAGCTCACATGGACGGTGTTGCCTCAAGGATTTAAGAACAGCCCCACTCTGTTTGGAGAGCAACTTTCAAAAGACATAGAGTCTTGGGAGGCTCCGCCAGGTGAAGGGAAGTTACTGCAGTACGTAGATGACATCTTAATTGCCACCCAGACAGAAGAAGCCTGTGTGGCTTGGACAGTAAGCCTCTTAAATTTCCTGGGACTCCAAGGATATAGGGTGTCTAAGAAAAAGGCCCAGGTAGTGAAGCAGACAGTGATTTACCTGGGCTATGAGGTTAGCACTGGACAACGGACCTTGGGGCGAGATCGTAAGGAAGCAATATGTCAAACCCCGAAACCCCGGACAATAAAAGAACTGCGAACCTTCCTGGGTATGACGGTGGTGCAGGTTGTGGATTTACAACTATGGGCTCCTTGTAAAGCCCCTATATACACTCATTGCTGAGGGAAATAGAAACCTCCAATGGACAAAGGAGGCCACGCAGGCTTTTGACCAGCTGAAGAATGCTCTCATGTCAGCTCCAGCTCTAGGACTTCCAGCCGTGGGTAAACCATTCTTTTTATTTTCGCATGAGAGACAAGGGATTGCCCTGGGAATACTAGCACAAGACTTGGGTCCATACGGACGAGCAGTTGCTTATTTTTCTAGGCAGTTAGATGTAGCGGCCAGAGGATGGCCTGGGTGCCTCAGAGCCGTCGCGGCAGTCGTGCTGAATATTCAAGAAGCACGCAAATTTACCTTGGGCCAGAAAATGACAGTGCTAGTGTCCCATACAGTGTCTGCAGTGTTGGAAATGAAAGGCGGGCATTGGCTTTCCCCTCAGAGGTTCTTGAAATACCAAGCCATCATTGTGGAACAAGATGATATAGAGATTGTGGTAACTAACATTGTCAACCCAGCCTCTTTCCTTAGTGGAAAGGAAGGAGAACCTGTACACCATGACTGCCTGGAAACCATCGAAGCCACATACTCCAGTCACCCAGACCTGAAGGATACCCCTTTGGACAATGCAGAAACCTGGTTTACTGATGGGAGCAGCTATATCGCCAGTGGAAAGCGACATGCTGGATATGCAGTCGCCACCTGCAGAGAAGTAATAGAATCTGGATCTTTGCCACTAAATACCTCCGCAAAAGGCAGAACTGATCGCACTGACTAGAGCTCTGGAACTAGCAAAAGGGAAAAGGTTAAACATCTATACAGACTCGAGGTATGCATTCGGAGTTGTGCATGCACATGGAGCTATTTGGAAAGAAAGAGGTCTGTTGAATTCACAAGGAAAAAACATTAAACATGCACGGGAAATATTGAGACTGTTGGAAGCGGTCCAATTACCTGAGAGAGTGGCAATTATGCACATTAAGGCACACCAGAAGGTGAGCTCAGAATTAGAGGAAGGAAATGAGCTGGCGGATAGAGAGGCAAAGGAAGCGGCAAAGGGTGAGATAACAATTGAAGGAGCTTTAATTCCTGATGGAAAGATATCTCTGGGAGCTAAGCCGAATTATAATAAGGAAGATCATAAATTGATTATAGATCAAGATGGAATATTTAATGAGGATGGGTGGGCTAGCACACCACAGGGGAGGATAATTGTTCCCTCATCGTTGTTATGGGCCCTTATAAAAAATGAGCATCAGAAAACACATTGGGGAGTTGATGCCTTATATAAATTTTTAATAAACAAAATCTTAGCTAGAAATTTGTGTGCTACCATCCAACAAGTCACTCAACAATGTGATCTTTGCCTCCAAACCAACCCCAAAATTACTCCCAAACTTAAATTAGGCCAAATTGGCAGAGGTAATGGACCAGGCCAACAATGGCAGATTGACTTTACGGAGCTGCCAAGAAAAGGGGGGTATAGACATTTGTTGGTACTAACTGACATCTTTTCAGGTTGGCCAGAAGCCTTTCCAACTAGAAGTGCACAAGCCCGGGAGGTAACAAAAATATTGTCACAGGAAATAATACCACGATATGGAGTTCCAGCCACTATATCTTCAGACAGAGTACCACATTTTGTTTCAAAAGTGGTACAACAAATTAACAAACATTTAGGTATTGATTGGCAACTTCATACTCCCTACCACCCCCAATCAAGTGGTCAGGTGGAGAAAATGAACCATCTAATTAAACAACAAATTGTGAAATTGGGTCAGGAGGCCAGTCTACCTTGGCCCCAGACACTTCCATTAGCTCTATTGAGAATTTGAACTAAACCAAGAGCTCGAGAATTCCTTTCGAAATTCTGTATGGGAGACCATATGGGGTCCAACAGGGAACGTCTCTCCAAGTGGGAGAAGAGACTATGAATAACTATATAATAGAGTTAGGAAAACAACTCAAGAAAGTTGAAAAATATGTGGCTGAACTCGAACCAGAGGACTGGACAGTCCGGTACATAACATACAACCTGGAGATTATGTGTATATAAAAACTTTCTGACCCACAGGGGAAGAAGATCTTGAACCGAAGTGGAAAGGGCCGTTCCAAGTACTACTCACAACTTTCACAGCTATCAAAGTCAGAGAACAAAACGTCTGGATTCATCATACTCGAGTCAAGAAGGCTCCAAAGGCACCCTGGAAAATCACATCAAGCGGTACTAACAGACTGAAATTAAAACTAACTCGTGAAAAATAAGAGTGATTCATGGGTGTCAATACGGTGTTGCAATTGTAATCAACATATATAGTTAAGTAGAATAGTTAAAATGGAGCAATTATTGATAGTAATCCTCTATACCTGTACCATGGTCCAAGCCATAGAAAAAGAAACTTCAATACTGGGCTCAAATATGAATGTCTGGCTCACATGGGCAAACAAGACTGGGATTACTGATTTTTGTCTGACCTTTCAAACGTGTCTAATTGGTATACCATACTTGAACCCCTTTGATTTCCAGGGATGGGTTAGGAATGACTCAATTCTAAATCCGAGCACAGTGATCAAAATGGTCCAGAGAGCTCATGGAACCGACTGGACAGTTGCATCAGCACAAGTGGGTGTAATAATAAGAAACTTAAATTATTCTACTATCCCAATGCAAGAGCTCCAGCTCTTGGGATCTGACAAAACTAATCAGAGCTGTATAACTTTTAATACATGGTCAAGCAAAGTTCCTGAGACCAAGGTAACTAGTGGGAAGACATGGTATCATAATATAACCGCTTACTGCTCAGGATCATCTCCAGTGTTACGATACAATGATGAAATGCCTAAAGCTCTACCCCCAGGATATTTCTTGATATGTGGAGACCGTGCATGGCCAGGGATTCCTTCTAAACCCTTCGGAGGACTATGTTATCTAGGTAAATTGTCCCTGTTTGCAGCCTCCAAAAGGCATTTAGTCCAGGACATGAAGGACAGCCTCAGCAGAAACAAACGATCCATTGGGCAATTAGGCCCGAATTGTGATTCCACTTTAAAAATTTGGAATCACACAGCAAGATTTTTGGCGGCATTATTTGTAACAAATATAGCTGCGGGGAAAGCATTGGCAGATATACATCATTTGGCATGTTGGGTGGCTAAGCAATTAAATATAACCTCAGATGTGATATCCTCGCTAGCCACAGACACAGACAGTGTAAGACATGCATCTTTACAAAACCGAGCAGCAATTGACTTTTTATTATTGGCCCATGGACATGGTTGTGAGGATTTCGAAGGAATGTGATGCATGAACTTATCTGATCATTCTGAATCAATTCATGCTAAGCTGCGAAAATTGCAAGAAAATATGCAAGAGCTTAGAATTGTTGGAGGCGGATTGGATGAGTGGTTAAATAACCTAGGAGTTACTGGATGGTTCAGGGACATACTGAAACAAGGCCTTTTACTCTTAGTTATAGGACTACTCATTTTACTAATTGTACCCTGTATAATACAGTGTATATCAAAATCACTTCATAAATCAATAGAAGGAACATGGATAGCTCTGTCATGAATACTATAGTGAATAATATAGTAAAAGAATTTACTAACTTTAAAAGAAAAAGGGGGGATTGATACAGAGGGTTGACCAATGTACAGGGGGGTAGTACAGGGATATTGTACAAGGGGGTTGTACAGGGGGGGTTGTACAAGGGGGTTAGAGGAATTTGCTTGCTTAAACAAAAGTATTGTCTGTTGTAAATGCCTGCTAAGCAGAACAAAGGCACCTGGTGCTATTGATAAGCAAAAGCAGACACCTGGTCCTATTGGTAAGCAGCTATTGATAAGGAAAAGCAGACACTTGGTCCTTTTGATAAGCAGCTATTGATAAGGAAAAGAAGTCACTTGGTCCTTTTGATAAGCAGCTATTGATAAGGAAAAGAAGACACTTGGTCCTATTGATAAGCAGCTATTGATAAGGAAAAGCAGACACTTGGTCCTTTTGATAAGCAGCTATTGATAAGGAAAAGCAGAGCCTGAATCTACTAACAAGGGGAGAAGCAGATGGTTTATGGCTGGGATACCAGGCCAAACCCTAAGGCCATATGTGAAGACTGAAAGGTGAAAAGTGCAAGGAGAGGAAGACTCATTTACTTCATCTTGAAGACCCCTACCCACAGGAGGAAGACTCAGTTACTTCATCTTGAGACCCCTGCCCATGACCAGAGGGGGCGATGCGCAGGCGCAGATGACCTTCTGGCTCATTATAATACGAAGGGGGGGGGGGGGGTAGGATATGAATATGTATAGACGTGTTGTGCAACCTTATGAAAATATATATAACTTTAGAGGATAAATGTAGAGGGAAACAACACTGAGGTACGCATGACGTTGAGGAATTATCCCTATGCGTCTCAGCGCTTAATAAAAGCATACCTACTTTACAACTTTTAACGAGTTGTGGAGTCTATCCGCGCATCACTCCTTTGATTTTCTAGGTTTAGATTTCTCAATTGCTCTCTAACAGCAGGACCCAAACCACAAGATGCCCTCTGCTTCTTGTGATTGTATACCGGTAAAACCAAAACCTTTTCTACAAGACACCCACTGCGTCTTGCAGGACCCAAACCAGAAGATGCATCGGAGAAAAATCCAGGTAAAAACTCGCCAACAGAGTTTCAAGTTGACAAGCAGGTATTCTTTATTGCGGCGCCGGGAGACACGGGGGATAGCTCCTTTTAAAGTGTGTCACTGTATTGCCATGCAGGCCATCCTTATATGGTCACTGGGCATATTACATCATTTTCCAGAAATTTTCTGGCATGCATACAAAAATATCGTGGTGGTCATTAAGGGTTGTTTACTTTTCCCAAGAATCTTCATAACCAGCTTAATTAACATTACAGTCATAGCAATCATCCTGTCCTTCTACTTATCAGTTAGTTAGTTTAACTGCTCCCATCCTGGACATCAGACAGTCTGGGATACTCCCCAGTAGATGTTTACACCAGCTTAATGGCTTTATTAACACCACAAACATAGCAATCATCCTGTCCTTATCAATTAGATTAACTGTGCCCACCTTGGACATCAGCTAGTCCCAGGTACTCCCCATCCTCAGGTCCTGTTTTTCTTTTCTGCTTTTCTTACACCTTTTGTACTAAGGTCCTAAGGACCTGAAACTATGTCAACTACCTTCAAGCACCGCAGTTAATTTCCATTACAAAGCCATCACACTTAACATTGCTTAGAACTGATTACATTTTGTGCTTTTGTGCCTTCTTGTCTCAAAAGTCACATAAGACTGCCGTCATCCTTTTCTTTCAGAAAGTCGTGCAGGTAGAGCTGGATGTATTCCTGGAACAGCAAAGCACTATAGAGAACAAGATGGTTGCACTTCATCGCATGCGCGTAGTGATCTCCACTCTCCCCTTCTTTCTGGTGCTGTCCATTGCTCAGTACCTCCCTGCTTACTGTGTGATGTGAAAATTTGTTTCAGTGTTGCGAGGGAATAACGTTCATTCTCAGAAAATGTCAGACTTTAAACCAGTTTGTAGTAAGGAATAACAGCTGGATCCTTATCCCTGGGCACCTGTTTCTTATCAGCAGCACTAACAGAAGGATCTGCTGCACTCTCACACAGACTGACCCATTTTGGCATAGACTGAAGGTCTCACCCCAGAGATAGTCAGGTTTCAACATCGATGCTTGGATCAGATGTTTTGCGTCAGGCTGTTTACAGGGAAGAATGGGGTTAATTTAGAAATTAACTTTGTTGGCGAATTCCTGGAGATTTCTCCGAATTAACATGTACGACAAATTTTACTGCCTCTTTGTGGTGATCTTCTGCATGTCTGGAAAGCCATCTCAAGTGGCCTTATATCCAATAGAAGCTTGGAGCACAAGTTTACAGACTTCATCTTCCCCTTCAGAAGCAGAGAATATCATAAAGCCTCAGTGGCTTGTTCATGCCCTATCTGGTAGCAAGGCAGTCTGATTTTGATACTTTGCTTCTGGAGGAGGGGTATGAATTCTGTTGCTAACATGAGCAATTGGCTTTGAAGGAAGAATCATCCTGCTGCTGTAGACCACTGGACTATTTAATATTTGCATCTCATGTTCAATTTCCTTGTATTCCAGCCCTAATTTGCAGCTCATCGAGGGAAATGCCCAGCAGTTGGAGGGGATGATCACTTTCACTAGAAACATGGCTGACATGTCAGCTGTAAATTCTACTGTCTCAACCTTGCCAAGGTAATTGGACTGAGGAGGTGTCTGGGACTTGTCACCATCTGTCTGCTCATGTGCTCACATCACATTAGAGAAATGTGCTCACTTCTTTAGTGTGCAGGTGGACTGGAAATGGCTTTGATCTTTATTTTAGCCATATCTAGTGTTGCTAGGTAACGGTACCTTGCTGGGCTCCTGGATATTGCAGGGTACCAGAGTAAATAATGTATATGCTATTCCATAGGGCAACTGGTTCTCCAGCATCCCCTTCTGTCCATGCAGCTCCTGGTAGAATATGGTGAATAAGCTGAGGTTAGTCTTCATTAGAACTCTTTTATCAGTTATTGCAGTGCTGAAGACAGTGGAGTTGGTCATTGTCACCCAAGACTGGTCAGAAATCTGGGCTGTTATATTCTTTGTACAGATACAGGCTAAGAGGTGTCAAATCCCAGTGCTCAGCACAACTGCTCAAATCAAAACAGATAACGTGTGGTTTTGCCTCTGGTCTCTGCCTGTGGAGTATGGCCTCTGAGTTCAGTCTGAGATTTGATAAGTGCTGTTCCTCTCTTGGAGCCATTGGTTTTATTACTTTTTAAGTAGTGTGAGGTTTATGTTTTTGTAGTTGTTTATTGTGCAGAGAAGCATTGCTTCACTCTGTTTCTTTCCCCCCACACACTGTCTTCTCATAATTTTCTTTCCCTGATCCAGCCTGCAGCAGGAAGCCTTACACATTGCTTTTCTTGCAGAATCAACTCTATCAGTCCATTCAGAGAGCTGACATCCTTGACCTGAAGTTTTGTGTTGATGGAGCTCAAACAGCCCTGCAAAATGAAGATTATGAACATCATCATCTCAGATCCATCGTTATCTGTCTCTGACAAATCAGTGATTGAGCTCAGTCATCAGGGCAAGGAAGGTAAGTACTGTTCATGATGTAAAGCTGACAAGTCACCTTTCCAGTAAATAACCAGAGGCTGCCTATTTCCATGGCAGATAGCCTCAGCCCAATAAACAAAGCAGATCTAATGCTAGCCAAAGATCTTAGTACATTATAGAGTAACATAAAGATTAACAGTTTTGGAGTGTTATTAGGTTTGAATTATCATTAATTGGAAGGAGAGTTCCTGGCACACAGCTTTAATAATATTTAAGGTTCTAACTTGGTGAAGGACAAAATGTTCAGAACAAAAGAAGTGAGGGAGAAGGTTCTGTCAGGGAGAAAAGTGGCAGCTTTACAGTGTGCTACCAAACAGAGCAACTGGAAATTGCGTGAGACTGATCTGAAATCAGACTCCACTATCCATAGTCTCAAAGACTGGTATGAGAAGCTGAGATGGGATTCCACCCACCATTGTCTCAAAGATGGGTGGGAAGAGCTGAGATAAGATTCTGAGATAAGAGGTTGGTGTGAGGAATTGCTGTCCATTATCCCAAGAATTGCTGCAGATGTGCAGTTGAAGAGCTGGCTGCAAGACCAGGGAAACTGGTCCACCAGTAATGTGTAATAGGTGACATTAAGAACAGAGGTACTCCCCCCAACCCATTATAAAAAGGGGAAAAGGTAATCGCAAAAAGGGACATCACCATGAGGACTACTCCATGAAGGACACCTCTGTAAGTGTGGGGCCATGTAGTGGGAGTGCACAGGTATCGGATTACGCCACGTTCTGTACGTGGGGCTGTGTAGTGGGGGTGCACCGCTACCAGATTGTGCCACGTTCTGTATGTGGGGCCGTGTAGCGGGTAATGGTAGTTTTTCTGGATTTTTTTTGTGTTTCAAGTATTGTAGTTGCGTGGAGTGTGCTTGTGGGATCCCTTGTATGTGTGTGTTGAGGGCAGGGCTTGGTCAGTGGAGTGTGTAGCTGCACCAAGAGACGCTGTTCTCTGTATATTTGTTATCAGACTCATGTAGAAGTTTTTAATGGGTAGCAGATTAACTGGGCAAGAAAGGGTTAAAGCAGAAGTGCATTTGCAGGCAAGCATTTGTAGCTGCTGCTGAGCAGGCAGGCATAAGTAGCCACTGCAGATTAGGGTGAGCAATTCAAGGAAAAGAAACCACACAGCTTTTTGCAGCTAGTCCTTGACACAATCCTTGGCTTTCTTTATCCCCTTCTCTGCTTAAGAAATCTTAAATCACACAAGAGCAGCTTCTTGACATTAGCCTTTGAGAATAGAAGATTCAAATACGATATTTATTATAGGTTAATAAATGGTTAAAAGAGTGGTGTCATAGTCAGGGGTTTGGGTGCCTTGAACACGGGACCCAAGTTTGTAGGCCAGGTCTAGTGGGGGCTGGTGGAGTTGGTCTGATAAAGAAGGGAAAGAGCAGTTTTGGTAGGAGGCTTGCCAGACTGATCAAGGAGGCTTTAAACTAGATGTGTTGGGGGAGGGGGGCATCATTCCATCCCAACACACCCAGTCAGTTGCCAGAACCTATAATAAATGCTCGGAGAAATGTAGAGATATCCCAACTGCTCCAGCCAATGAGCGGGCTTCATTTGGAGCTCAGCTCAGATGCCTCTATACAAATGCCCCTAGCATGGGAAACAAACAAGAGGAATTAGAGATGTGTGCATGTCTATGGGGGTATGATATAATAGGCATCACAGAAACATGGTAGGATGGCTCCTATGACTGGAGTGTTGGAATGGAAGGTTACAGACTTTTTAGAAAAGACAGGCCTGGCAGGCGGGGAGGGGGAGTTGCCCTTTATGTTAGGGATAGGCTGGAGAGTATGGAACTCTGTCTGGGGACAGGTGAGCGGTCAAAAGAGAGTTTGTGGGTCAGGGTTAAAGGGAATATAGCTATGGGAGACATTACTGTGGGGATCTGTTACAGACCTCCTGAACAAGGAGCACCGGTGGATGAAGCACATCATAGACAGATAGGAAAAACCTCACGCTCAAAGGCCCTTGTTCTCATGGGTGACTTCAACCACCCTGACATCTGTTGGAAGGACGGTACGGCCCGGCACAAGCAATCCAGGAGGTTCCTCGATTGTGTAGAAGACAACTTCCTTCTGCAAGTAATAGAGGAGCCGACAAGGAAAGGTGCCATGCTTGACCTCATGCTCCCCAACAGGGAAGGGCTCGTTGGAAATGTGACGCCCCAGGGCAGCCTTCAATGCAGTGATCACGAGATGCTCGAATTTGAGATCCTCAGGACAGTGAGAAGAGCATGCAGCAAGCTCACTGCCCTGGACATCAAGAGAGCAGACTTTGGCCTCTTCAGGAACCTGCTTAGTAAGGTTCCATGGGATATAGCCCTAGAGGGCAGGGGGACCCAAGACTCTTGGTTGATATTCAAGGATCACCTGCTACAAGCTCAGGAGTGTTGCATCCCAACTAGAAGGAAATGCAGCAGGAGGGCCAGGAGACCTCCTTGGATGGATAAGGAGCTCCTGAGGAAAATTCAAATGAAAAAAAGAGGCTTATAATAAGTGGAAGCAAGGACAGTCGGCCTGGGAAGAGTACAGGAATGTTGTCCGGGAAGCTAGGGACCAGGTTAGGAAAGCTAAGGCCCAGTTAGAATTAAACTTAGATAGAGGTATTAAGGATAACAGGAAGAGATTCTACAAGTACATAGCAAATTAAAAAACAGACTAGGGAGAACATAGGCCCCCTCAGGAAGCTCTCGGGAGAACTAGCTACACAGGATTTGGAGAAGGCTGAGGTTCTGAATGAGCTCTGACCACACCACCCAAGTCTTGGAAGGCAGATGCAGGGACTGTGAGAATGAAGACCTTGCACCCACTGTAGGAGAGGAACTGGTTCGAGACCATCTTAAAAATCTGAATGTTCACAAGTCCATGGGTCCTTATGAGATCCATCCGCGGGTCCAGAAGGAGCTGGCAAATGAAGTTGCGAAGCCACTGGCCATCATATTTGAGAAATCCTGGCAGTCAGGTGAAGTTCCCGACGACTGGAAAAAGGGAAATATAACCCCCATTTTCAAGAAGGGGAAAATGGATGACCCGGGGAATTACAGACCAATCAGTCTCACCTCTGTGCCTGGCAAAATCTTGGAGCAGATTCTCCTGGAAGGCATGCTAAGGCACATGAAAATCAACAAGGTGCTTGGTGACAGCCAGCATGGCTTCACTAAGGGGAAATCCCGCCTGACCAGTTTGGTGGCCTTCTATGATGGGGCTACAGAACTGATGGACAGGGGTAGAGCAGTTGATGTCCTCTACCTGGACTTGTGTAAAGCATTCGACATTGTCCCACAGGACGTCCTTATCTCTAAATTGGAGAGACATCAATTTGATGGATGAACCACTCAGTGGATAAAGAAGCAGCTGGATGGCCGCACACAAAGAGTTGTCTTCAATGGCTCAGTGTCCAGCTAGAGACCAGTAACAAGTGTTGTCCCTCAGAGATCGGTGTTGGGACCGGTCTTGTTTGACATCTTCATCGCTGACATTGACAGTGGGATTGAGCGCACCCTCAGCAAGTTTGCCGATGACACCAAGCTGTGTGGTTTAGTTTGTACGCTGGAGGGAAGGAATGCCATCCAGAGGGACCTTGACATGCTTGTGAGGTGGGCTGATGCCAACCTCATGAAGTTCAACCATGACAAGTGCAAGGTCCTATACCTGGGTCGGAGCAATCCCAGGCACAGCTACAGGTTGGGCAAAGAAGAGATTCAGAGCAGCCCTGCGGAGAAGGACTTGGGGGTGTTGGCTGATGAGAAAATGAACATGAGCAGGCAGTGTGCGCTTGCAGCCCAGAAAGCCAACCATATCCTGATCTGCATCAAAAGGAGTGTGACCAGAAAGTCGAAGGAGGTGATCATGCTACTCTACTCTGCTCTTGTGAGACCTCACCTGGAGTATTGTGTGCAGTTCTGGTGTCCTCAACATAAAAAGGACATGGAACTGTTGGAACAAGTCCAGAGAAAGGCACGAGGATGATCAGGGGACTGGAGCGCCTCCCTTATGAAGACAGGCTGAGGAAGTTGGGGGTGTTCAGCCTGGAGAAGAGAAGGCTGAATGGAGACCTCATAGCAGCCTTCCAGTATCTGAAGGGGGACTATAGGGATGCTTGGGAGGGACTCTTCATTAGGGACTGTAGTGATAGGACAAGGGGTAACGGGTTAAAACTTAAACAGGGGAAGTTTAGATTGGATATAAGGAAGAAATTCTTTCCTGTTAGGGTGGTGAGGCTCTGGAATAGGTTGCCCAGGGAGGTTGTGAATGCTCCATCCCTGGCAGTGTTCAAGAGCAGGTTGGACGAGGCCTTGGGTGATATGATTTATCATAAGGTGTCCCTGCCCATGACCGGGGGGTTGGAACTAGGTGATCTTAAGGTCCTTTCCCACCCTAACTATTCTATGATTCTATTATATTATTATTACTTATAATAGTTACTTATGCTAATGATGAAACCTGCTTTAGATGACCCTGCTTGAGCAGGGGATTTAGACTAGATCATCTCTCATGCCAACCACTGTCCACTTGGTCTGCCCTTCTCTCCTGGATGGCCCTCTTATAACAGCGGAGGCCATCCCTCACATCAAGGTCTGGCATGGCAGGGAAAAACTGAAAGCTAAACTGGAGAGATATTGTTCAGACTGTGATACTGGGGAAAGATGTTTAAAGTAAAGGAAAACCAAGAGGGAAAGGAGGGGAGTTCGGGCAGCTCCTCTGTTTGAGTGTGGGATTGATTTACGGAACAGAACTTCATAACTCACAAAGAGTTATGAAGCAGGTATGCTTATTGCAGCACCAGGTGAGGGGGGGATCGCTCCTCCTAACTCGCACACTGAGAGCTCAACAAGCTAGATATTTATTACACACAAACATACATGTTCATCAGATTTCACAAGCATAAGAGGAGATTACTACAATTAGTTCCAAGATCTCATTAATACCATTCCCCTCCCCTCTGCACCTGCGCACTGCCATCTGGTGGTCTTGGGCCAGGGTCTTCTGGATTAAGTAAGAAGTCTTCCTCGCTATGCACTTTTCACCCTTGGCACAGTTTCCCCAGCTGGCAACCTCAAGTCTTATAGAGACTAGTTGAAACAGGTTCCTGTCAGACATTCATCTTCTTGAGGGAAAAGGGTCCCTGATTTTAAACAATGTGTTTCGGTTACCTATTCTATTCTGGGTTATAGTTTAAGCACAAGACTAGCAAAACCAAGAACATACCTCTTCCCTATACTAAGTTAATACAATCAATACATAGTTTGAAGAAAGCTCTTAACCCTTTCCTTAGTCCACTACTATTCCTCGCATCAAGTCTCCCCTTTTCTATAACCTTTGAAAATTCCTTTGCTATATTACTCTTTTTTTCCCTAGAGTCCTGGCAAAATATTTGCCACTTTCTGCCTGCTGTCATATCTTATGACTTTTCCAATCCTCATAATCAGTTATGGACTTTTTACAACACCAAAAAAAAAACATTTTATCATGCCACAAGTAATCAGTATTAAAATGATTAATATTAAGATTCCTGCAACCAGTTCCCTCAACCAGGAGAAATTTGGTGCCTGGCTTTTCTCTTAATTTAGGTAGTTGAGTACAGATCCAGCAATCACTCTTAATTTAAAACTTTGGTCACATTCTGTATCAATTTCAAATATAGATTATAATTTCAAAGCTGTATTCCCATTATGCAAAATACAGTCATTTTATCAAATTCGAAGCTTCGGAGGTCCAGTAGGTGTTTTTTCTCATTGTGGCTTAGGGGCTTTCTTTACTCTGGTATGATGAATCCACAATGCTTGCTCTTTAATCTTAACTGCTGTATGAGAAGTCAGCAGCACTTGAAATGGACCTTCCCACTTCGGTTCTAGAGGTGATTATGAAAGAGATCTAATGTATACATAGTCTCTGGGTTCAGTGTTATGTATAGGTCCATCAAGACCTTGAGCTCTGGTCCCCAAGACTAATTTTCCTTTATTTCTAAGCTGGTTTTGCATATTTATTACATAATTGTTAGGGGATTGTTCTCCGGTCTGAACTGAAGTCCATTCTTGAACAATACATGGTCGTCCATATAAAATTTCAAAGGGACTTAAACCTGGTTTTAGTTTTGGTTTAATTCTGATTCTCAACAAAGCCAGAGGTAGTGATTGAGGTCAAGACAAATTAGCTTCCTGTCCCAATTTCACAATTTGCAATTTAATTAAATGGTTCATCTTTTCCACTTGACCACTGGACTGTGGGTGATAAGGGGCATGACAATCTGTCCCCGAAAGTCTCCTTACTTGCTGGACAATTTTTGCGACAAAATGAGGTCCTCAGTCTGAGGAAATGGTCCCTGGGACACCAAACCTTGGTATTATTTGTTGTAACAATATTTTTGTTACTTCTCTGGCTTTATTATTTCGACATGGAAAAGCTTCTGGCCAACCTGAAAAGTTATCAGTCATTACCAGCAAATATCGAAACCCCCCTTTTCTTGGGAGTTCAGAAAAGTTAATTTGCCATTGCTCTCCTGGATAATTTCCTTTCCCTATCTGTCCTAATTTGGCTTTGGGTCCCACTTTAGGATTATTCTGCAGACAAATCTCACACTGCTGTGTCACCTGCTTAATAGAGGTATACATATGTGGGTGATGGATAGAAATAGTTAACAAAATGGATCCAGGCATTCCAAGCGTTATCACCCTGGTATGGCTTAAGGTGTGAAGAAAACACCAGGTGTCAATGCCCTGCTCGGGCCTAAGCCTTGGGAACTGTAAAGAGAACTATGAAGGGTAAAGATCAGTTAGCAAAACAAAGCAGGCGGTTTGCAAGATAAAGCAGGATGTGCATCTCAAAGACAGACCAAACAGTCTGAATATTTGTAACCCTTAGTAGTGTTGCTAAATCGGCATGATGTAAGCAATAGTATATAAGAAGTTAATGCTTTACAATAAACGGCTGTGGTCTGATCACATTGATCTCTGACTGAGTCCATTCCGCGGCATACATATTCCTAGCTCTCATTATTTTGAGTAGATGTGCATATAAAGCTTCTACTCCTCAGTGAGTTTTTCTATGTTCTGCCATGACTATAGCCCATAATAATGTGGAGGGAACTATTAATTTTCCTTCTGGGGTCTTAGCCCATCCAGTCTCTCCTATTTTCCCTCCTAAATCATCAATTAACTTCCTATCCTAAGAATACTTAGGCTCATTCTCAATTTGGATTTTACGGTCTGGGACCAAGGCTTGCAGTTCTATACTACCTTCTTCAGCAATTCTTTTGGCTTCTGTATCTGCCATGGCATTGCCTAGATCTTGTTCTGTATTTTCTTTCTGGTGTGATTTACAGTGCATAATATCTACTTTTTCTGGCAATTGTACTGCTTCTAAAAGTCTTAAAATTTCTGTAGCATTATTAATAGGCTCTTCCTTGAGTAGTTAACAATCCTCTTTCCTTCCAAACTGCTCCATGAGCGTGGAGCACTCCAAATGCATATTTTGAATCTGTCCATATATTTATCTTCTTACCTTTTGCCAGTTCCAGCACCCTAGTTAATGCAATAATTTCAGCCTTTTTGTGCTGAGGTGTTTGATTTTGAGGTGTTTTGATTTCTGAATTGAATTGAGGCTTTCGATTCAATTACCTCATCAATAGTTGTCACAGCATATCCAGCCTTACAAACTCCTTGGTGAACAAAGCTACTACCATCTGTGTACCAAGCATCTTCAGCATTTTCCAATGGTTGTTCTTTTAAGTCCGGTTGGCTGGAATATACTGCTTCAATGGTTTCCAGACAGTCGTGAGAGATAGGTTCTCCTGTGTTTCCAGTGAGGAAAAAGCTCCAATACTGCAGAGACGATATGGGACACCAACACTGTCATTTTATGTCCAAGTGTGCTTCTTGAATGTTCAATACCACTGCAGCTACTGCTCTCGGACAACTGGGTCATCCTTTGCTAACTTCATCTAACTGTTTGGAGAAGTAGGCTACAGACCTCTGATATGGCCCCAAATTTTGGGCCAGGATTCCCAGGGCTATCTCATTCTTCTCATGGGAGAATAGCAGGAAAGGTTTAGTAACATCAAGGAGGCCCAATGCCGGGGCATTCATCAGGCTCCTTTTTAAGTTTCTGAAAGCACTGTCTGCTTCCTGAGTCCAAACAAGGGCTTTTGTGCTCACCTTTAGGAGTACGTTGAGGGGCTTCACCATTAGTCCATAATTGTATATCCAAAGGTGGCACCACCCAGTCATACCTAGGAATGTACGAAGCTCTTTGACCATCTGTGGCTATGGAGTCTTGGATACTTGCTGTTGGGCTATTTGTGCTTTCTGTGGAGAAACTCAATAGTAAGTCCCAAAAAAATTCAGCAGACTCACTGTCCAAATAATACATTTTTTTTTTTTTGTTTCAGTGGCTATTAATAAGTCATCCACATACTGCAATAGCACATCATCTCCTGGTGGCTTTTCCCACAACTCCAAGTCCTTTGCTAACTGATTTCCAAAGAGTAGGGCTGGTTTTGAACACTTGTGGTAATACTGTCCAGGTCATATGTGTTTTTCTTCCTGTGTCAGGGTTTTCCCACTCAAAAGCAAACAGTACTTGGCTTTCAGTACTCAAAGGTAGGCAAAATAAGGCATCCTTCAGGTCCAATATAGTAAACCAAGCCAATTCAAATCTTAGTTTTGTTAGAAGGGTATATGGTTTAGAAACCACCGGATATAAATCTTCTACTGCCTTATTTATTGCCCTTAAATCCTGTACTATTCTGTATTATATTCTGACTCACATTCTGTTAATAATTCAGTTTCTATACTCATTTAATAGTCCCAAGATTAAGTTCTCTATTAGGGTCCCATTGTGGGTCTTAAGGCCAAGACCATCGGATCCCGTGGAGCCCCTATACTGCACTCTGCCTGCCATTCAGGACAATTTCTGAGAGTAAAGAACATGTCTGCCTATGAAACTTCACCTTACTTGCCTCCTCTCCTCAAAGATAACATCAACTACAATAACATATTATAGTTCAATGTTCCACTAAGTGGCCACTTTTCACTGTCTTCTAATTTATATAGTGGCCACCACTGATTACAGTATTTTATTACAGTTTTCTTGCCACTACCTCCCAGTCCTCCCAGGTCTTTCCAGTGTGCCAGAACACACCCCAGAAGACTTTTAAGAATTCCCCCACTTTGCTCTCTGCCCATCTTAATCGTTTAACCATACAGCACAATTATACTGACAACAATAAAACATTTTCCACAATGCTAAGTGGAAACGGGTATTATAACCACACCTTATACAAAAATTCTAAACATCTAAGTCAGACATATAAACAGCAACAACAAACTGGACACAAGAGAAGTTCTACAAATGCAAAAGTATCAACAAATAATTTATCCTTCTTTCCTAAGTTTTGTTGGATGACAGCTTTCACCCGATAACAGCAATAGGAATTAACTTTGAAGAAATGGACCTGACTTCCCTCCGATCATCATTCCAACAAAGAATGAACTTTGATGAAACCAGAGGAGCCCAGCAGTGACCAGACGAGTTCCACGGTGTCATGAGCAGGCAACAATCCAACACTGCACACCATCTCTCCTCCTCTGAAAGACTGTTACAAGAGATGGTGATTTATGGAACAGAACTTCATAACTCACAAAGAGTTATGAAGCAGGTATGCTTATTGCAGCACTGGGCATGAGAGGGATCACTCCTCCTAACTCGCACACAGAGAGATCAACAAGCTAGATATTTATTACATACAAACATACATGCTCATCAGATTTCACAAGCATAAGAGGAGATTATTACAATTAGTTCTAGGAACTCATTAATACCATTCCCCTTTTCTCTAGGCCTGTGCACTGCCATCTGCTGGTCTCGTGCCAGGTCTTCCAGATTAAGTAAGAGGTCTTCCTCGCTATGCACTTTTCACACTTGGCAGTTTCCCCAGCTGGCAACCGCAAGTTTTAGTTGAAACAGGTTCTTGTCAGACATTCATCTTCTTGAGGGAAAAGGGTTCCTGATTTCAAACAATGTGTTTCGGCTGCCTATTCTATTCTGGGTTATAGTTTAATCACTAGCAAGAACAAGAACATATGTGTTCAAGAACATATGTTCAAGAATATATGTGAGACAAGGAGGCACAAAAGCACAAAATGTAATCAGTTCTAAGTAATGTTAAGTTTGATGGCTTTGCAATGGAAAATAACTGTGGTGCTTGAAGGTAGTTGACATAGCTTCAGATCCTTACACAAAAGCTGTAAGAAAAGCAGAAAAGAAAAACAGGACCTGGGGATGGGGAGTATCCCAGACTAGCTGATGTCCAGGATGGGAGCAGTTAAACTAACTAACTGATAAGTAGAAGGACAGGATGATTGCTATGACTGTAATGTTAATTAAGCTGGTTATGAAGATTGTTGGGAAAAGTAAACAACCCCTAATGACCGCCACCATATTTTTGTATGCATGCCGGAAAATTTCTGGAAAATGATGTAATATGCCCAGTGACCATATAAGGATGGCCTGCATGGCAATATGGGGACAAACGTTAGGAGGAGCTATCCCCCGTGTCTCCTGGCACCACAATAAGGAATACCTGCTTGTCAACTTGAAACTCTGTTGGCGAGTTGGATCCTGGAGTTTTCTCCGAATCAATGCCCAGTGACTATATAAGGATGGCCTGTGTAGCAATATGGGGATACACATTAGGAGGAGATATCTCCCGTGTCTCCCGACACCGCAATAAAGAATACCTGCTTGTCAACTTGAAACTCTGTTGGTGAGTTTGTTCCTGCTTTTCTCTGAATCACAGGGCCCCTCTAATAGTCATCACAACGTTAGACACTTAAGTCTTGTAGAAAGGGATTATTCCTCTTTATCACAGGAGCTGGAGTAAAATCAGCTCTTCCACTCCATCTGGGAACCTGCTCAGCAGAGACTGAAGCCGCTGCTCTCATGGGATAATCAGTCTTGGCCTTTGCTCCCCTCTTCAATTCATGCACCCGTTCCTCCAAAGCTGAAGTAGATTTTCCATCCTACTTCGTCATGTCTTCTCCGTGATCCTTCAGGTAAAACCATAGGTTAGCCTATGGCATATACCTCCTGTATCTCCTCTCTCGAACAATAGGATGCCTTTTGTTTAAAGCTGAGACGTGTGTTGGTACATGTGAGGAGCTGGATAAATCAGATAGATCATCTCTCAATTGGTTGAGGTCCTGGGACAGTTTTTCCACACCTGAGATGATGGAAGGGGTGAGATTGTCTTCGAACTCTCGGAGTTTATGAACCATTTCATCCACTGTTAGTGATACTATGTCATTCCAGGTTACTGTTGCCAATGAATGGGCATACGATGACTGTGCATTCTGTTTAAATTTCCACCACATGGGTCGTGTACATTCAACTTCATCTGGATCTGTGGGTATATCCCCGTTATTCGGCTTGATGTGATAGATCATCCCTACAATGTCCAGTTCTCTCAGAGACCGGATGCCTTTGTGTATAGTAGTCCACTTGGCCAAATGAATCATAACATTGTCATTGTATGGAAACCTTTCTTTCACGGCTGCCAAGAGCCGCCTCCAAAGGCTGAGGAACTGTTTCTCTCTTGCAATTGCTTTGTCAATTCCCCCTTCTCTAGCAAGTGATCCCAGCTGCTTGGCTTCTGTACCTTCTAGTTCATGACTGTCGGTCCCATTGTCCCAGCATCAGAGCAACCAGGTGATGATGTGTTCCCCTGGTTGACGGGTAAAATATCTTTGCATATTCCATAGCTCAGTTGAGGTCAAAGGTTGAGAAGTCGCCTCTTCTTCTTCATCATGTGATGATGACTCCAGATGAGATACTGTCCCGTGTGGTGAGTACATTGTTTCTTCATCTCGCTTCACCCTTCTTGCCTCTTTTTTGCTTTTTCTCTTGCGTACAGGGGCAACTGATATTAGTACGAATTGGTCCTCTGGTTTAGCTGCAGTGACTATCACTGTGGTTTGGGTAGATGCTGTACTTGTCGCTGGTGGTAGCGTAGTTGCTGTGCTTGGAGCTGTAGTAGCTGCCCTGTCACCTTCTTTGCCCTCAGATCCAGGGACATTTTTTTCCTTTTGAAGGTGCTGGATAGTGTTGAACAGGGCTCTGTAAGCATAGGCCAAGCCCCAGCACATTGCCATGATTTGTCCGTCTCTGGTATGGCCAGAATGACAATACACCTCATTTAAGTGTTTTACTAATTTTTCTGGATTTTGCACTTGTTCAGTGGTGAAATTCCAAAACACTGGAGGGACCCACTGGCCTAGATACTTGCCCATACTATCTCACACACCCTGCCACTCATGACTGTCCAGCCTCGGGGAAAATCTTTTGGGCCTCCTATATCGTCATCTCACCCTAGACAAGTCCCAAACCCGACTCTGCTTAACTCTCAGGACAAGATGATATGGTTGTAGGCAAAACACACTCTGTATGCTGCCAACATGGTAATCCCCATCACAATCAGGAAACAGGTCGCAACGGTACTTAAAGGCCATTCAAAACCTTCAAAACTCTCAAAGAGTGCTGTAAATGGGCAGGGGGGTGGTGGTGCTGGGAGTGTAAGAGAAAGTCTCCTACCCAGGTTGACCACCCAAGAAGGAGAAAAAAGATGTTGATACACGGATAAACTTCACAACTCATTAAAGTTGTAAAGTAGGTATGCTTTATTCAGCGCTGAGATGCATGGGGATAGCTCCTCCAAAGTTGCCTCAGTGTTGTTTCCCTCTACATTTATTCTCTAAAGTTATATATATTCATAAGGTTGCACAATACGCCTATACATATTCATGTCCTATCCCCGCTTCATTAATACGGGGTGTTAGAATGAGTTAGAAGGTCCTTTGCGCCTGTGCAATGCCCCCTCTGGTCGTGGGCAGGGGTCTCAAGATGAAGTAACTGAGTCTTCCTCCTGTGAGTAGGGGTCTTCAAGATGAAGTAAATGAGTCTTCCTCGAGCCTGAACTTTTCACCTCTAGGCGTCACACATGCTCTTTAGGAGTCTGGTCAAAGTCCAAACCACAAAGCTGGTCTTCACTGGAACTAAGTAACCGTTTCCCCCCTTTATCAGTCTGTTTCTCCCCCTTATCAATAGCCTATTGTCCTGGCAATGTTTGACAGGTATTTGCAAACAATGCTTTCTGTTAAACAGGCAAAATTCCTTTAACCCCCTTGTATAATACCCTTGTACAACCCCCTTATACATTGGTCAACCCTCTGCATCAGTCCCCCCTTTTCTACAAAGTGAGTAAATTCCTTTACTCTTCAGACAAGTTCCTCTTTCGACCAACTTCTGCGGAAGGTATCTCTCAGCTCCTTACCATGTGCTTTTGATAGAGAGGTCAAAATTATTATGCGTTGTAACATCCTCCAGTTCCAAACAAATAATCCAATAGACAATACGAAACTAATATTAACTAATATTAGAAGGACAACAATGGGGTGACACAACGTATTCAGTATTCCGTTTTCCTGGACCCTTCTTATTATATTTATCAGGTCTAGATATTCTATTAATTGTCTTATCAATGTAAGGTCCATTCCAATGGGGATAGGTAATAGCTCATGGTACATTGTGTAATTGGATTTTATCAGTTGGTGGGATATAACTGGTGCTGAATATGTAAAGTCACACCCAATAATCTTAACAAAGTTATGAATGCACAAATTAGAATGATTCTTAACAGTTACAGTTTCGTTATTATCTATCTTGATAAATATGGACAAGCAGTCCGTAAACATACACAGCCTTGGCCAATGTATATGAGTACAGTTTTCTAGTGATATCTGGATGAACTTCAAAATGACAAATGCCTTGTTCCACATCAAGGCATATGTCCTTAGCATTAATTGTGTTACCCTCACAAATGAATCCCTGTTGCTTTTGTGTAATAGAGGATTCTAAATTTATAGTTTGCCATTTCTCATTTATCTCTTGAGCCAGAGACCACACCCTATATTTGGAGGGATAAAGTACTGCTTCTTCATGATTTAATCCTAATGCAATAATGGGGTGGATGGTGTAAATTGTGCCATTATGTATCCTAAGCACAAAGGCAGTAGCCATGTTTGTAGTAGGGTCATAGGTGAAATTTACAGGGGTCCACCAAGATTGAAGCTTTCTTTCCAAATCATTAGCATTATCCCAAACAACTTTTCGAAATTCGACAGGGAAAACCCCTTCACTTCCTTCCCTTATAATTAAGGTGGCTACCAACTGTATCCATAATTGCACCTGTATACAACTAAGGGCCAGGGATACCTTGTTCTGGGCCATGCCTACTGCATCTATTATCAACCTTTGGTCCTGTTCCTCAATCTTTCTCCGTTTTGTTAACACTTCTGAAACTTGCCACTGACTAGTTCCTAATGCTAGTAGAGAAGACTGTAGGGGTTGTCAGAGCTTTGTCAAGTCACTGGTTGCAGTGGCCAGTTTATTCATTAGTATTTCTGAATTGATCCCATTTAGGACTCCCAGTCCTGTTCCTAATATCCCAGTCAGATCCTTTCGTTCCCTGCTTTTAAAGGGCACTTGTCTTTGTGACTATGCTGTCCATCCCTCAAAGGATGTTTCCAGAAAAGGGGAGCAGGCTGGTTGAATTCCAGAAATAATTCAACCCGTTTAAGAGACCATTCTGGGTTGAATATCATTTGCTGTTGGCCCGTGGTCCTTATTACATATGGGCCAATTTCATAAACTTTGGGTTCTGAGGTGCTAACCCCTTGAATGGTTATTACTCTGGGGTGAGCCTGGGTACTAGCAGAGGTTGGAATGGCCGAGGTGGTAAGGGACTTAACATTCATTTTGAAGAGAAATGATATCCCTCTCGTGTCATGAGCCCATAAACAAACTACCTCAACATTCTGTGTTAATGTAAAATTATGCCAGCAATCTGGTTCAGTTAGTTTTTCACAGATTGCCACCTGTTCCTGTTTGTCAGTCGGGGAAGTTCAGACTCTAATTTGAGTTGGCTTCTTGTGGGTGGCTATATTTCTATGTTTCAATGAGTTACACGTCATATTGTCTCTATCACAATCCAATTGGCACCCTATACTGACTGATTCTCCTATATTTCCTTGAATTATTCTGTTCCAGAGGTACATGAGGAGAGGGGTATATTCTTTGATTATCACGTAAGACTACTATAATTAAGGTTAGATGTTGTATCTCAGATTCCAACCCTATGTATCCTGTGTACCCAGGGAGGCCTAGATCCCTAAGTGTATCATGTATAACCCAACTTGTAGCTCCATCCCCCTTGTGATATAATATGGTTGTACATAAGACTTCGACTAGAATTCTACAGATTAGATAGCTGAACATTTTACCCACAACGCATTTATCTCGCACGGATAAGCTTTAGTTTCAGTTTGCTACCGCCCGGTGCAGCTCTCCAAGGAGCCTTTGGAGCCTTCTTAACTTGAGTGTGATGATTCCAGGTGTTTTGTTCCTTAATTTTGACAGCTGTGAAGGTCATGAGTAATACTTGGAATGGTCCTTTCCACCTTGATTCGAGATCCTCTTCTCTTACAGGTTTGAGGGATTTCACATACACATAATCTCCAGGCTGTATATTATGTACTGGGCTATCCAATCCCTTGCTCCGAGTTCCAGCCACATGTCCTTCAATTTTTCTGAGTTGTTTCCCCAATTCTGTTATATAGGTACTCATAGCTTCTTCTCCCACTTGGGGAGAGGTTCCTTGTTGAACTCCATATGGTCTTCCATATAGAACTTAGAAAGGACATAATCCTTCTTGTGTTCTTGGTTTAGTTCGAATCCTCAACAGGGCCAATGGAAGTGCCTGGGGCCAAGGTAAACTGGCTTCTTGGCCTAATTTCACAATTTGTTGTTTGATTAGATGATTCATTTTCTCCACTTGGCCACTCGACTGAGGGCGATAGGGAGTATGAAGTTACCAATCAATGCCCAAATATTTGTTAATTTGCTGTACCACACTTGAAATGAAGTATGGTCCCCTGTCTGAAGATATAGTGGCTGAAACCCCGTAGTGTGGTATTATTTCTTGTAGCAATGTCTTTGTTACCTCTTGGGCCTTTGCACTCCTATTTGGAAAGGCTTCTGGCCAACCTAAAAAGGTATATCTGTTTAATACCACCAAATGTCTATACCCCCCTTTTTTTGGCAGTTCCGTGCAGTCAATTTGTCACTGTTGTCTTGGTTCATTACCTTTTCATATTTGGCCAACTTTGAGTTTAGGAGTATTTTTGGGATTTGTTTGAAGGCAGAGATTACACTGGTGAGTCACTTGTTGAATAGTATCATACAGATTTCTAGCCATATTTTTGCTCATCAAATATTTATGCAAGGTATCCACTCCCCAGTGTGTTTTTTGATGTTCATTCTTTACTAAGGACCTTAACAAAGATGAGGGATCAATTATCTTCCCCTGTGGCGTACTAGCCCACCCATACTCATTAAATATTCCATCTTGTTCTATAATCAATTTCTGATCTTCCTTATTATAGTTTGGCTTACCTTCCAGAGAAATTTTCCCATCAGGAATTAAAGCTCCTTCAATTGTTATCGCACCCTTTGCCGCTTCTTTTGCCTCTCTGTCCGCCAGCTCATTTCTTTCCTCTAATTCTGAACTCACCTTCTGGTGTGCCTCAATGTGCATAATTGCCACCTTCTCAGGTAATTGGACCGCTTCCAACAGTCTCAATATTTCTTGTGCATGTTTAATGTTTTTTCCTTGTGAATTCAACAGTCCTCTCTCCTTCCAAATGGCGCCATGTGTATGCACAACTCCAAATGCATATCTTGAGTCTGTATAGATGTTTAACCTTTCCCTTTTGCTAGTTCCAGAGCTCTAGTCAGTGCAATCAGTTCCACCTTTTGTGTGGAAGAGTTTATTGGCAAAGGTCCAGATTCTATTACTTCTCTGCAGGTGGTGACTGCATATCCAGCATGTCGTTTTCCACTGGCGACATAGCTGCTCCCATCAGTAAATCAGGTTTCTGCATTGTCCAAAGGGGTATCCTTCAGGTCTGGGCAACTGGAGCATGTGGCTTCAATGGTTTCCAGGCAATCGTGGTGTACAGGTTCTCCTTCGTTTCCACGAAGGAAAGAAGCTGGGTTGACAATGTTAGTTACCACTATCTCTATATCATCTTGTTCCACAATGATGGCTTGGTATTTCAAGAACCTCTGAAGGGAAAGCCAGTGCTCGCCTTTCACTTCCAACACTGTAGAAACTGTACAGGACACCAGCACTGTCATCTTCTGGCCCAAGGTAAATTTGCGTGCTTCTTGGATATTCAGCACGACTGCTGCAATGGCTCTGAGGCACCCAGGCCATCCTTTGGCTGCTACGTCTAACTGCTTAGAAAAATAAGCAACTGCTCGTCCGTATGGACCCAAGTCTTGTGCTAGTATTCCCAGGGCAATCCCTTGTCTCTCATGGGAAAATAAAAAGAATGGCTTACTCACGTTTGGAAGTCCTAGAGCTGGAGCTGACATGAGAGCATTCTACAGCTGGTCAAAGGCCTGTGTGGCCTCCTTTGTCCATTGGAGGTTTCTATTTCCATTGACAATGAGTGCATATAGGGGCATTACAAGGAGCCCATAGTTGTAAATCCACAACCTGCACCACCGTCATACCCAGGAAGGTTCGCAGTTCTTTTATTGTCCGGGATTTCGGGGTTTGACATATTGCTTCCTTACGATCTTGCCCCAAAGTCCGTTGTCCAGTGCTAACCTCATAGCCCAGGTATATCACTTTCTGTTTCACTACCTGGGCCTTTTTCTTAGACACCCTATATCCTTGGAGTCCCAGGAAATTTAAGAGGCTTACTGTCCAAGCCACACAGGCTTCTTCTGTCTGGGTGGCGATTAAGATGTCATCTATGTACTGCAGTAGCTTCCCTTCTCCTGGCGGAGACTCCCAGGACTCTTAAGTCTTTTGAAAGTTGTTCTTCAAACAGAGTGGGGCTGTTCTTAAATCCTTGAGGCAACATCGTCCACGTGAGCTGGGTTTTGCGCCCACTCTTAGGTCTTTCCCATTCAAATGCAAAGATTTTCTGGCTGGCTTCGTGGAGAGGGAGGCAAAAGAAGGCATCCTTTAAATCTAGAATGGTAAACCAAGTTAGCTCTGGTGTTAAGCATGTTAGCAAAGTGTATGGATTTGCTACTACAGGGTAAAGGTCCTCAGTTATTTTGTTGACAGCTCGTAAGTCCTGTACCACTCGGTATGACCCATCAGGTTTATGAACAGATAAAATAGGGGTATTGTAGGAAATTTTCAATTATTAGGTAAATTCCTTCTCTATCTTCCTTTTTCACAGGGTACTGTTTAATCCTGACTGGGTGTTTTTCCTCCTTGAGCTTAAGTCTGTATAGGGGGTGCATTTTTGGCCCTTCCAGGTATGTTTGTAGCCCATACCCCTGGGAATACCTGATCCAATACATCTTCCCTGACTTCTTCCACAACATGATTGGCAATTAAAACTAAACTTAACATCTCTATATATTGCTGATCATTTACTTCTAACGTGATCTCGCCTCCTTTGAAAGTAATAGTTGCTCCCAAATGTTCCAGTAACTCTCTCTAGGAGAGCTTTTGGGGAATTAGACACATATAAGAATTTATGAATGCCCCATTGCTTTCCCAATTGAGATTTCAATGGTTTACAAAAATACGCCTTCTCACTTTGGCCAGTTGCCCCTTTTACCATAATATAATCATCCCCTAAGGGCATTAAGGCTTTGTTTAAAAAGAAATATGTTGCACCCGTATCGACCAAAAACTCCATTTCCTTTTCCTCATCCCCTAGCTTCATTATAACCAGTGGATCTGCTAGGGAAGATTCCTCTGGTTCCCGTCATTCTTCCTTCACATGCGTGACCACCCTCCCTTTAGTGGCCTTGTTTGGACGGCGGTTGCTTCTGTTTTCTGGGCATTTGCTCTTCCAATGTCCAAACTTCTTACACAGTGCACACTGATCTTTACCCAGTTGTGGTCGTTGTCTTTTTTCTCTTCTTCCCCCTTCTTCCACTACTGCCACCAATCTCCGCATTCCTTGCTTATAACCTTCCTCCCGGTTACTGAATACTCGCCATGCCTCATCCAGCAAAATTTCTAAATTTCTTCTAACTTTTGGAGTTTCCTCCTAATGTCCCCTGTAGATTGTCCTAGAAATAATGATACTAACTGCTGTATTCCTACCTCTGACATCAGGTCTAATGGCATATTACAGCGCATAGCATCCCTTAATCGATCTAAGAATTCCAATGGTGATTCTGAAGGGCCTTGTTTCACCGCATATAATGCTGACCAGTATATGGTCTTTGGTATTGCTCTCTCGACTCCTTTTACAATCCATTCTTGGTAAGCTTGTAATTTTGCTAACTCTGCCGAATGGTTTGGATCCTTTTTTGGATCCTACTTTGGATCCTGAAGTGGAAAAAATTCCCTTACATCTTCTTGTTTTACTTTATAATAGTCCTCAGCTAGATATCCTGCTGTTTTTAATATCAATTGTTTTTCTGTTTACCATCATTGCTTCTAATAGTAACTGCCTATTACTCCAATCTGGATTATGTTGCTTTACAATGAACTGCAAATGTTTCATAGCACTTACAGAATCGTTACGATAATCCTTTGCCACCTTTTTCCATGCTTCCAAATCCAAGGTGGAGAAAGGTACTTTAATTAGCATTAGAACTCCTTCAGGTCCTACCGCTTCCCAAAGAGGTGCTTGCAGGACATGTTTTTGCTGGTTTTGTCAGGTTTGTGAGGGTAAAGGTGTCCTCCAAGTCCGTATCCACCTGTATCTTTAGTGGAGGCTTAAACACATCTATTAATTCCTGGTCTACAACTGGGTGAATTTTATCCTGTTTGGTACATCTCTGACCTATATCACATGATGAACAGCATTGCTTAGGCTTAATTTTGTTTTCTTTATTATCCCTTTCTAGGGCTAAAACCAAGGGATCCTGGGGTGGTATTATTCCACAGGCCCTCTGACACTCCGGGTGATTCTGGAGGGTGAGAAACATAGAATCATAGAATACTTAGGGTTGGAAAGGACCTTAAGAACATCAAGTTTCAACCCCCCTGCCATGGGCAGGGACACCTCACACTAAACCATATCACCCAAGGCCTTGTCCAACCTGGTCTTGAACACTGCCAGGGATGGAACATTCACAACCTCCCTGGGCAACCTATTCCAGTGCTTCACCACCTTAACAGGAAAGAATTTCTTCCTTATATCCAATCTAAACTTCCCCTGTTTAAGTTTGAACCTGTTACCCCTTGTCCTATCACTACAGTCCCTAATGAAGAGTCCCTCCCCAGCATCCTTATAGGCCCCCGTCAGATACTGGAAGGCTGCTATGAGGTCTCCATGCAGCCTTCTCTTCTCCAGGCTGAACAGCCCCAACTTTCTCAGCCTATCTTCATATGGGAGGTGCTCCAGTCCCCTGCTCATCCTCATGGCCCTTCTCTGGACTTGTTCCAACAGTTCCATGTCCTTTTTATGTTGAGGACACCAGAACTGCACACAATACTCCAGGTAAGGTCTCACAAGAGCAGAGTAAAGGGGCAGAATCACCTCCTTTGACTGCTGGTCACGCTCCTTTTGATGCAGCCCAGGATATGGTTGGCTTTCTGGGCTGCAAGCGCACACTGCCTGCTCATGTTCATTTTCTCATCAACCAACACCCCCAAGTCCTTCTCCGCAGGGCTGCTCTGAATCTCTTCTTTGCCCAACCTGTAGCTGTGCCTGGGATTGCTCCAACTCAGGTGTAGGGCCTTGCACTTGCAATGGTGGAACTTCATGAGGTTGGCATCAGCCCACCACACAAGCATGTCAAGGTCCCTCTGGATGGCATTCCTTCCCTCCAGCGTATCAACTGAACCACACAGCTTAGTGTCATCGGCAAACTTGCTGAGGGTGCGCTCAATCCCACTGTCCATGTCAGCGATAAAGATGTTGAACAAGACTGGTCCCAACACCGATCCCTGAGGGACGCCACTCATTACTGGTCTCCAGCTGGACATTGAGCCATTGAAGACAACTCTTTGTGTGTGGCCATCCAGACAGTTCTTTATCCACTGAGTGGTCCATCCATTAAATTGATGTCTCTCCAATTTAGAGACAAGGATGTCATGTGGGACAGTGTCGAACGCTTTACACAAGTCCAGGTAGAGGACATCAACTGCTCTACCCCTGTCCATCAGTTCTGTAGCCCCATCATAGAAGGCCACCAAATTGGTCAGGCAGGATTTCCCCTTAGTGAAGCCATGCTGGCTGTCACCAAGCACCTTGTTGATTTTCATGTGCCTTAGCATGCCTTCCAGGAGAATCTGCTCCATGATTTTGCCAGGCACAGAGGTGAGACTGACTGGTCTATAATTCCTCGGGTCATCCATTTTCCCCTTCTTGAAAATGGGGGTTATATTTCCCTTTTTCCAGTCGTCGGGAACTTCACCTGACTGCCATGATTTCTCAAATATGATGGCCAGTGGCTTCGCAACTTCATTCTCCAGCTCCTTCAGGACCTGCGGATGGATTTCATCAGGACCCATGGACTTGTGCATATTCAGATTTTTAAGATGGTCTCGAACCAGATCCTCTCCTACAGTGGCCCCAAGGTACCTATCTGTGTATGAGGCCTCATCCCATTTCCCTTCTCTTCTTAAGAATAACATCAACTGTAACATCGTGTTATAATCTAGAGGCCCCTTAAGGGGCCACATCACTCCGCCTTCTAGTTTATAAAGTGGCCACCATTGATTACAATATTTAATTAAAGTTCTCTTATTTTCTGTGCCCCGAGGTCCTGCAATTTCTTTCCAATGTGCCAGAATGCATCCTAGGGGGCTCTTTCTTAAGATTTCTTTACTCTGACCTGTTCCTATTTTTATTTTCTACTCTGTAATCGTCTTTCAAATTCTCTCCGATATTTCTTGCAAACTCTTTTCCAGTTCTCTTTCCTAACTTCCCGACAAATCCCCGGGACTCTGTGGCTCCGTCCACAGATTAATCCACTTATTTTTGGTCCTAAGAAATAGCCAGCCAGAAATTTCTGATTATTTTCCTTTTTATATTTTCTAACGCATCTAGAACAATATCTAGCCCACCGGAATTCTGAATGACTATGAAAATAAGCTTTGCATTGGACACACTGTCACAATATTCACGCAAAATGCCACTTATATAGTTACAATCCCACAGGACACACGTAGAATCTTTTCTTGGTGTCTAAGGGCCTGTTCTGCATGTAGCACCAAGAATTCAAATTTCGTTTTCTGGCGTAAAGCTAGCCACTGTGGGAGGGGTAGTTGTTCCCTCCCATAATTCTTAAACAGCCTTTGGTTACAAACAAGACACACAAGACAAAAGACAGAAAACATAAACACTTTGTCTGTCACCGGCCGCTCTCTTCGCGGAGAACACAGAACCACGGATTAGGACTCCGCACTCGCTTCGTAGCTATGTTACGTCTCAGTCACACGAGTACACACGGGATCCCACACATTCACACAGCGGTTTCGCTTACCCTTCTCCTGATTCCACTACAGTCATTAGCAGGTTAGTCCTGGCTCCCAAAATCTGAGCTGCAGCAAAAAAACGGAACTCGCCTGGTTTACGGCTGCCTCCGCCTGACGAGTTCCTGGACTCACCTGACCCACCCTCAGGATCGCTAGCAGCCGCTCTATAGGTTGGTGAGTCCCCTGCTTGCAAGCCCTACCTACCAAAGGGAACTATGCTGTGCACCAGACGTCTCTGCGCCCCTTACCAGCATCCCTGGATCAAGCGTACGACTTAGAGACCCCCAAAATTACTAACATAAATTTCAAGCATACCATTTTTCAGCAGTCAGCACAGGTTGTTGCCTGTCCTCGCAATGAGCAGACGAGTAGTGGAGCTCCTCCAGGCAAACGGCCTGGGGCGCCTAGGATATCTGCCGCCCAGCCGATCCTGCAGTCAATAGAGATCTCCTGCCTGGCTCGCCAAATTGATGCGTGGATAGACTCCACAACTTGTTAAAGTTGTAAAGTAGGTATGCTGTATTCACTGCTGAGATGCATGGGGATAGTTCCTCCAAAGGCATGCGTGCCTCAGTGTTGTTTCCCTCTACATTTATTCTCTAAAGTTATACATACTTATAAGGTTGAACAATGTGCCTATACATATTCATGTCCTACCCCCCCCCCCGCTTCGTATTATAATGAGCTAGAAGGTCCTTTGTGCCTCCGCAGTGCCCCCTCTGGTCCTAGGCAGGGATCTCAAGATGAAGTAAATGAGTCTTCCTCTTGTGAGTAGAGGTCTTCAAGATGAAGTAAATGAGTCTTCCTCCGAGCCTGAACTTTTCACCTCTAGCTGTCACGCATGCTCTTTAGGAGTCTAGTCAAAGACCAAACCACAAAGCTGGTCTTCAGGGGAACGAAGTAACTGTTTCCCCCCCTTTATCAGTCTGTTTCTCCCCCTTATCAACAGCCTATTGTCCTGGTACTGCATGGCAAGCTTGACAGGTATTTGCAAACAATGCTTTCTGTTAAACAGGCAAAATTCCTTTAAACCCCTTGTACAACCCCCTTGTGCAACCCCCTTGTACATTGTTCAACTCTGCATCAATAAGCACTTCTATTATATACCTCCCAAAGTATAAAGGTGGTGACCGCACAGGAAACATAAGCCGGATCAATTTCATGATCAATGATTCTATTGTATTATAAGTCATTACCCTAAAGTAGAATGAGACAAGACCCTTAGCCCAAGCCCCCCACCTGATATACACTAACACAGCAAATACCCGTTCTAAGTAAGTGTCATGGTTTAAACCCAGTCAGGTAACTTGTTCACTCACTCCCAGTGAGTGGTGCCGAGCTGACAACAGTCGGTCCGTCCGTCCCCCCCCCCCCGCACCGGGGCTCTCCCCTTCCCCGCTCCCGGAGGAATGGGGAGGAGGATCGAGAGAGTGCAACTCCCACGGGTTGAGACAAGAACAGTCCAGCAACCAATGTACAACACAAATCACCACCGCTACTTGCTTGCAAGCTTCGTTGGCAGGTTTGCTCCTGGAGTTTTCTCTGAATCATGAGTTATTTGCTGAGTTATGTATTGCTTAATTTTGGGCACGGAAAGTAAGTTATTACATCAGTTAGATGCTGTAGTTGGGAGAACTAGTGCCTGGGTTTAGACACAAGTGAGAAAGGCTTAAATGGCAGAGAAATTTAGTAAGAATCCAGCTGTGCTGATACTTGGCACCAGATGTAGCAACCTGAACTATCTAATCACGGTGTGCTTAGTCCCCATGCACTTGTACTGATCTTGCTTTTCTATTGATGTGATGTTATAGCTGACTAGTCTGGCAGTGATGCGTGTTTGGGTTTCGCTTGCCTTATGTGCTGAGGGGAAAACACTTCACTTGTCAAGGTTTAAAACAACCCCAGCCTTGTCTTTGCACTCTTCAGAAACACTCATTTGATCTTGACTGTTTCTTAACAGGCATGTGGCATTGTTCCGACCATCTTGAAGGAATACCTGGATCTGACCTCACTGTTTCTGATACTGGATTCCAGAGAGACTTCAGAGTGCACCTGCAGCTGAGGCAAACGTGGGTAGCATTTAGTAAGTGCCCTTTCAACTTGGTATCTGTTAATAGATATTCAGGAGCTTCAGTCGCTGTCTTGCTACAGTTTCTACCTTGGTCAATCTCCTCCTCTACATATGCTGCTCACAGAAGGAAGCACAATTCTCTTTATGCTTTTACTGCAAGGCTACTAGTGTATGTGTAAGGGGCCATAATGCAGTCGCAGTCATGATGAGAGTCCCTGTGTTACTAGCAATCTGCTTGCTCTGTAGCAATTTCTTGCTATTTCTAACTCTTTTTTGCCTTTTCCTAACTTGGTTTAACCCATTTTTGGCCATTTCTAACCCTTTTATGCCCATTTCTAACCCATTTTAAGGTTTTTGGGGGGGCTATTTCTAAACAATTCATGGACATTTCTGTTTCATATTTGCCCATTTCTTACCAGTTTTGAGCCCTTTTTGGCTATTTCTAAACAATTGATGTCCACTTCTATCTTATTCTTGCCTGTTTCTTACCAGTTTTAAGCCTCTTTTGGCTACTTCTAAACAATTGGCAATTTTGAACCGATTTTGTCTTTTTTTTGCTATTTCTAAACAATTGATGGCCACTTCTATCTTATTTTTGCCCACTTCTTACCCTTTTTAAGTCTTTTATTGCTATTTCTGAACAATTTATGGCCATTACTAGCCTGTTTTAAGCTTTTCCTAGCTATTTCTGAACTGGCTTGAGCTATTTCTAACTGTTTTTTGCCCAATTCTAAGTCTTTTTAAGCCATTTTGGCCATTCCCAAACCATTTTTGCCCTGTTCTTACCAATTTCTTGCCATTTCTAACCCATTTTTGTCCTTTTCTGACTTGGTTTGAAACATTTTCATCCATTTCTAACCCCTTTTAACTCCTTTGTGCTATTTCTATACAATTTACGGTCATTTCTATCTTATCTTTGCCCATTTCTTACCAGTTTTAAGCCATTTTTAGGTATTTCTGAACAGTTTCTTGCCATTTCTAGCCTGTTTTAGGCTTTTCTTAACTGTTTCTAAACTGGCTTTGATACGCGGATTGACTCCACAACTTGTTAAAGTTGTAAAGTAGGTATGGTTTATTCAGCTGAGGCACGTGGGGGCTAGTTCCTCCAAAGACATGCTCACCCCAGCGTCGTTTTCCCTCTACATTTATTCTCTGAAGTGTTGCATATGCAATAGGTTACACAACACGCCTATACATATTCATATCCTTTTCCCGCTTCATCAGGCCCATCAGGTCTATGAACAGGTAAAATAGGGGTGTTAAAATCAGACTGGCACTCCTTTAGCATTCTTAATTGTAGGCAATTACTGTGCGAATTCCTTCCCTGTCTTCCATGTTCAGAGGGCATTGTTTAATCCTGACTGGCTGTTTTCCCTCCTTGAGCCTAATCTGTATTGGGGGTGCATTTTTGGACCTTCAAGGTATGTTTGCAGTCCATACCCCTGGAAATACCTGATCCAGTATATCTTCCCTGACTTCTTCATTGACATGGTTAGTAACCAAAACTAAGTTTAACATCTTTATATATTGTTGGTCATTTATTTTTAAAGTGATCTCGCCTCCTTTGAAAATAATAGTTGCTTCTAAATGTTCTAATAAATCTCTCCCCAAAAGAGCTTTTGGGGACTTAGGCATATACAAGAATTTATGAATGCCCCATTGCTTTTTCAATTGATAAGCCTTTTCATTTTGGCCAGTCGCCCCTTTTACCATAATATAATCATCCCCCAAAGACATTAAAGCTTTGTTTAAAACTGAATGCGTTGCATCCGTATCAACTAAAAATTCCACTTCTTTTTCTTTGTCTTCATTATAACCAGTGGATCTGTTAGGGAAGATTCCCCCGGTCCCCATCAGTCTAGTTCCAATTCAGTTACCAGAGCCACCCCATGGCACTCCCCCTTTCTTTTCCTTTTCTTTTTCTCATAGCAGCTCACCCTGCTCTGCAAGGGCTGCAGATGTCTGCCTGTGCAACAGCACTTCTGGTTTAACTCTTTCTTAACTCTGAACGTGAATCTGCTCCTTGTTGCCAGTGACAACAATCTCCTCTTCCTTATCAATATCTGATAGGACAGATACAGAGTGTGCTCCTCTCAGAGCTACTTGTGATATATAATTTTCCTACCTATCTTTCTGATTACAGTACCACACTATCACAGTATGCTAGAGATTGGAAGGGACCTCGAAAGATCATCTAGTCCAATCCCCCTGCCGGAGCAGGAACACCTAGATAATGCTACACAGGAATGCATCCAGGCGGGTTTTGAATGTCTCCAGAGAAGGAGACTCCACAACCTCCCTGGGCAGCCTGTTCCAGTGTTCCGTCACTCTCACCGAGAAGAAGTTTCTTCTCGAGTTTAAGTGGAACCTCTTGTGTTCCAGTTTGTACCCATGTCGTGGTTTAAACCCAGTCAGGTAACTCGTTCGCTCACTTCCAGTGAGTGGTGCCGAGCTGACAACAATCGAGGTCTGTGTCCGTCTTCCCCGCCCCCGCCCCGCACCGGGGCTCTCCCCTTCCCCGCTCCCGGAGGAAGGGGGAGGAGGATCGAGAGAGTGCAACTCCTACGGGTTGAGACAAGAACAGTCCAGCAACAAATCACCACCGCTACTATCAGCTAAAACAATGATAAGGGAAAATAACAAGGGAAGAGAATACGATACCACCGGCCAAGAAAGCGAGTTCCACCCGGAAGCCTGTGTCCTTCCGGGTAACTCCCAGTTACCCCCCACCCCGGGCATGACGTGCTGTGGTATGGAATACCTCCCTGGCTAGCCCGGGTCAGGCGCCCCGTCTCTGCTTCCTCACAGCTTCCCCTCCTCCCTGGCAGAGCATGAGCCTCACAGAGTCCTTGGTCAGGGTAAACATCACTTAGCAACAACCGAAAACATCGGCTTCACCAACACTGTTCTCAAACTAGAAGTCAAAACACAGCACTGAACCAGTTAACACAAAGGAAAAAACATGACTGCTACTGCTGAACCCAGGACAACCCATTACCCCTTGTCCTATCATTGTTTGCCACTGAGTAGAGCCTGGCTCCATCCTCGTGACACTCCCCCTTTATATATTGATAGACACTAATAAGCTCACCCCTCAGTCTCCTCTTCTCCAAACTATAGAGACCCAGCTCCCTCAGTCTTTCCTCATAAGGGAGATGCTCCACTCCCTTAATCATCTTCGTTGCCCTGCGCTGGACTCTCTCCAGCAGCTCCCTGTCCTTCTTGAACTGAGAGGCCAAGAACTGGACACAATATTCCAGATGCGGTCTCACCAGGACAGAGTAGAGGGGAAGGAGAACCTCTCTCGACCAACTAACCACCCCCCTTCTAATACACCCCAGGATGCCATTGGCCTTCTTGGCCACAAGGGCACAGTGTTGGCTCATGGTCATCCTGTCGTCCACTAGGACCCCCAGGTCCCTCTCCCCTACACTGCTCTCTAACAGGTCGTTCCCCAACCTAGACTGGAATCTGGGGTTGCTCCTGCCCAGATGCAGGACTCTACACTTTCCCTTGTTATATTTCATCAAGTTATTCCCTGCCCAACTCTCCAGCCTGTCCAGGTCTCGCTGGATGGCAGCACAGCCTTCTGGCGTGTCAGCCACTCCTCCCAGCTTAGTGTCATCAGCAAACTTGCTGATAGTACACTCAATTCCCTCATCTAAATCGTTGAAGAATATATTAAATAATACCGGTCCCAGTACTGACTCTTGAGGCACTCCACTAGTTACAGGCCTCCAACTAGACTCAGCCCCATAGACTACAACTCTCTGGCTTCTCTCCTTCAGCCAGTTCACAGTCCACCTCACTACCTGATCACCCAGACCACACTTCCTCAATTTAGCTGTGAGGATGCTGTGGGAGACTGTGTCAAATGCTTTGCTGAAGTCAAGGTAGACCACATCCACCGCTCTGCCATCATCCATCCACTGTGTTATTTCCTCATAAAAGGCTAAGAGATTGGTCAAGCATGATTTCCCCTTGGTGAAGCCATGTTGACTGCCCCTCATAACCCTCTTATCCTTGATATGCCTTAAGATGGCACCAAGGAAAAGGTGTTCCATCACTTTCCCAGGGATGGAGGTGAGGCTGACCGGTCTATAGTTACCTGGGTCCTCCTTCTTGCCCTTTTTGAAGACTGGAGTGACATTTGCTTTCCTCCAGTCCTCGGGCACCTCTCCCGTTTCCCAAGACTTGGTAAAGATGATGGAGAGCGGTCTAGCAATGACTTCCGCCAGTTCCCTCAGCACCTGCGGGTGCATCCCATCTGGACCCATGGATTCATGGATGTCCAGATTGCTCAACTGGTCTCTAACCCATTCCTCATCGACTAAGGCAAACCGCTCCGTTGACCTGACTTCATCTAAGGTCTCAGGGGTACAGGGCTCTTCAGGACTGCCTGCAGCAGAGTAGACAGAGACAAGGAAGGCATTCAGTAACTCTGCCATCTCTGTATCTTCTGTCACCAGAGCACCCATCCCGTTCATCAGTGGGCCTACATTGTCTCTGGTGTTAGTTTTGTCTGCCATGTATTTGAAAAAGCTCCTTTTGCTGTCCTTGACCCTTCTCGCCAGGTTTAATTCTAAGGAGGCCTTAGTCCTCCTAGCTGCCTTCCTACATCCTCTAGCAGCAGCCTTATATTCCTCCCAAGTGGCCAGCCCCTCCTTCCATGACCTGTAAACTCTCCTCTTCCACTTGAGCATACCCAGCAATTCCCTATTTAGCCACGCAGGTCTCCTGGCCCTCTTCCTTGACTTCCTACGTGTCGGGATGCTCTGATCTTGAGCTCGGAAAAAGCAATCCTTGAATGTCAACCAACTATCTTGGGCCCCTTTACCTTCAAACAGCCTTGCCCATGGGATTTCCCCCAGCAATTGCTTGAAAAGGCCAAAGTTTGCCCTGCTAAAGTCCAGGGTTGCAATTCTACTTGGTATTCTACTAGTCCTACCACACAAGATCCTGAACTCCACCATCTCGTGGTCGCTGCAACCAAGGCAGCCCTCAACCCTTACTGCTTCAACCAGATCCTCCTTGTTAGTGAGGATGAGATCCAGCAGCGCTCCTCTCCTGGTTGGCTCCTCCACCATTTGCAGGAGGAAGTTATCATCCATACACTGGAGGAACCTCCTGGACTGCGGCTGGGTTGCTGAGTGGTCCTTCCAGCAAACATCAGGGAAGTTAAAATCCCCCACGACGACCACGGCCTGTGACTGTGAGGCCGCTCTCAGCTGCCTGTAGAAGGCCTCGTCAACTTCCTCACCCTGGTCTGGTGGTCTGTAACAGACACCCACAACAGTATCCCCCCTGCCAGCCTGCCCCTTAATTCTCACCCTGGACAGAACTCGGTGCATTGTAGTTGCTCCCATACATAAAGAGCAACCCCACCACCCCGCCTGGCTGGCCTGTCTTTCCTGAAAAGGACATAGCCCTCCATGACTATATTCCAGTCATGTGAGCTGTCCCACCATGTCTCTGTAATTGCCACCAGATCATAGTCTCCTGACCTAACACAGGTTTCCAACTCCTCCTGCTTATTTCCCATGCTGCCCGCATTGGTGTACAGACATTCCAGGGAGCGAGCTGAGCACACCGATTTCACCCTAGGATTATAGGAGGCCTCCCAGTCTTCATCAATTCTGGAGTGCTGCCCCACTGGGGCAAGCCCAGCTACAACCCCATCCCCCTTCGAATCTAGTTTAAAGCTCTCCAAATGAGCCCTGCTAATTCATTCCCCAGCATCCTTTTGCCTCTGTGAGATAAACCTTTCCCACTTGTCATTGTCCAGACTGGTGCCCTATAAAACCAGCTGTTATCAAAGAATCCAAAGCCCTGCCTGTAGCACCAGTCTCGAAGCCAATCATTTATGAACTGAATCTTCCCATTCCTTCCCACATCATCAGTGGAAGATGGAAGGAGTGAGGAGAAGATCACTTGAGCCCCAGACTCTTTCACCATCCGCCCCACAGCCCTGTAGTCTTTCTTCATCCCCCTCAGACTGCGGGAAGTAGCTTCCCCCCCACCTGTCTGGAAGATTAACGGATTACTGTTTTTCTAACTTTAAACATCTTTCCCCAATATCACAGGCTGAACAGCATCTCTCCAGCTTAACTTCCAGTTTTTCCCTGTCCTTTTCCAAAGCAAAAATTAAGGGATCTGGCGGAGCTATATTAATTTTGCATTCAGTCTGTTACTCTGAGTGGTTTCTTAAAGTGAAAATCATATCTTCATATATTATTTCATCCCATTTTCTTTGCCCCCTCAAAACAACATTAAATGTAACAATGTATTATAGTTCAGAGTTCCATTTTTAGACCATTTTGCCTGATCTTCCAAAGTATATAAAGGCCACCATTGGTTATTTTACCAACATTTTCTTGTTTACCGAGCCCCCGGGAGACCCTCCCAGTTCTTTCCAATGTGCAAAATGGAACCTACTGGGTTTTTCTTCAGAATTCCCTTGCTTTGACTGGCTTCCATTTCAAGCAAGCTTTTACAAATCTGTATAGCCTCTCTCTCCCAGTGCTCTGCAAATCCACTAATAAAGATATGAGAGCACCTGCACACAAGTTTTATGATATTCTCAGGGGGGTCAGTAAAATAATATTTCTGGATTCTGCAGATCAACTCCTCTGCTGTTGGATAATAGTTTCGGTTACAGCAAAATTTACACTGTCCTAGTATCCACAGCAGGTTTCACTGTTGAAAAGTTATTATGCACCTGTATGTGAGGCTATAATTCTTTGAGTGTAAAGTCCAGGTCTCAAGAATAGGACTACAAATATTAGAGGTTATACTTTTCTTACACAGCCACTGGGGCACAGAGAGGGAACTCTTCTTAACACCCCCAATTAGCCACGGTTTACTTTTGTCTACTCCTCCCCCAGAATCTAAATCAGAAACGAGAATACAAGACAGAACAAATACGCTTCGTCCGTCTCCGGCCGCTCTCCTCACGGATAACACGGAACCGTGGATCAGGACTCCGCACTTGCTTCATAGCTATGCCACGTCTCAGCCACACACAGAGTTCTTGCACACAGGGATTCCATATACTCTCACACAGTGATTCTGCTTACCCTTCTCCTGCTTCCTACACAGTCATTAGCAGGTCCGTCCTGGCTCCCAAAACCTGGGATGGGGTGAAAACCCGGACACACCCGACCCACCCTCAGGATCGCTAGCGGCCTCTCTATCGGTCGGCGAGTCCCCTGCTTGCAAGCCCTACCTGCCAAGGGGAAACTATGCTGTGCACCAGATGTCTCTGTGCACCTTACCAGCAGCCCCGAGCCACGTGTACGACTTATAGAACCCCAAAATTACCCATATAAATTTCAAACATGCCATTTTTCCCTAGCCGGCACAGCTTGTTGTCTGCCCAAGCAGTGAGCGGACGAGGAGCGGAGCTCCTCCAGGCAAATGGCCTGGGTTGCCTAGGATATCATCTCCTTAGCCAGTCCTGCAGCTAACAGAGGTCACCTGGCTGGCTCTCCAAATTGATACAGGGATTGACTCCACAACTTGTTAAAGTTGTAAACTAGGTATGCTTTATTCAGCTGAGGCCTATAGGGGATAGTTCCTCCAAAGGCATGCACACCTCAGCGTCGTTTTCCCTCTACATTTATTCTCTAAGATGTTACATATGCAATAGGTTGCACAACACGCCTATACATATTCATATCCTTTCTCCGCTTCATATTATAATGAGCTAAATATACTTTCACGCCTGCACAGTGCCTCCTGGTGACTGTGGGCAGGGGTCTCAAGAAGAAGTAAATGAGTCTTCCTCACTCTTGAACTTTTCACCTCCATCTTGCACGCATGCTCACTAGTCCCCTGGCTTCGGCTCAAACCGCAGTTCCAGTCTCAGCTGGGACTTAACTAGATGTATGTTGTTGCAAGTGGAAACTTTGACCACCAGGTCCCCTAATTGGATGTTCTTTCTTTTCTTACACAAGTTTACATTAAATACCAGCTGCACTTTTAGACAAATAATTATTGTTAACTAAAGAGATTGAAGATAATCTGAAGAATAACGTAGGTTTAACATTCGGTTATTAATTCAGGGCCCTATGAGGCTACAAAGAGGCAGAGTGAGCAGAGCATGAAGGTTTGGCATTTGATCCCACAGCCAAAGAGCCAGGACAGAAAGCTGATGCTGATTTTCTTCAGTTCACAGCTAACTTTGCAACGGTGCCACCCGCACTGCAGTTAATCCTCGCTTTCCCACCGAAAAGTCCATTTGAATCCAACCTCTCTGGTGCTCGCTCTCGCTTGCCCAGCAGCAGAGTAGAGCATGAACGTTTGGCCTCTGCTCCCACAGTAGAAGAGCCAGGAGGGAAAGCGGGTGCCAGGCCACTTTAGCTCACAGGTGAGCTTTGCAACAGTGCTACCCGCATTGATTTCACTCTTCGCTTTCACACCTAAAAGTCCATTTGAATCCCACTTCTCTGTTGCCAGCTCTCGGCTAAATACCACCAGATTTAGTAGAGCATGAATGTTTGGCCCCTCACCCACAGAAGAAGAACCAGTCCAGAAAGCTGATGCTGGGCATATTCAACACACAGTGAGCTTTGCAACAGTGCCATCCGCACTGCTCTTGCTCCTCGCTTTCCCACCTAAAAGTCCATTTGAAACCAAACTCTTTGGAGCCAGCTCTCGGCTGACCAGCAGCAGAGTGAATAGAGCATGAAAGTTTCTCCTCTGCTCCCACACTCAGAGCCAGGAGAGAAAGCAAGTGCTTGGTATCTTCAACACACAGGGAGATTTGCAACACTGCACCCGTATTGCTGTCGCTCCTCTCTTTCCCACCTAAATGTCCATTTGAATCCAACCTCTCCGGTGGTCGCTCTCTGCTGAGCAGCAGAAGAGTTAGTAGAGCGTGAATGTTTTGCCTCTTCTCCCACACCCAAAGAGCCAGGATGGAAAGCTGATGCTGGGCCCCTTTCAGCTACAATGAGTTTTGAAACAGTGCTACCCGCATTGCTGTCACTCCTCGCTTTCCCACCAGAAAGTCCATTTGAATGCATCCTCTCCAGTGGTTGCCCTATGCTGTCCAGCAGCAGAGTAGGTAGAGCACAAACATGGGGCCTCTGCTCCCACAGACAAAGAACCAGGATAGAAAGCTGGTGCTCGTCATAAGCAACACACAGTGAGCTTTGCAACAGTGAAACAAGAATTGATTTCGCTCCCCTTTTCCAACTAAAGTCCATTTGAATCAAGCCTCTTCAGTGGTCGTTCTTGGCTTCCCAGAAGCAGAGTAGAGCACAAGCTTTTGGCCTCTCTTCGCACAGCTGAATAGCCAGGCATGAAAGCTGTAGCTGGGCCTCTTCAGCTCACAGTGAGCTTTGCAACGGTGCCACCCTCATTGCTGCGGCAGCTCGCTTTCACACCTAGAAATCCATTTGAAGCCAACCTCTCCGGTGCTCGCTCTCGGCTGTGCAGCTGCAGAGTAAGTAGAGCATGAATGTTTGGCCTCTTATCCCACAGCTGAAGACCCAGGCCAGAAAGCTGGCACTTGCATTATTCAATACACAGTGAGCTTTGAAACAGTGTCACGCGCATTGCTGTCGCTCCTCGCTTTCCCAGCTAAAAGTCCATTTAGATGCAACATCTCCGGTAGTTGATCTCGCCTGCTCAGCAGCAGAGTGTGTAGAGCACAAACGTTTGGCCTCTGCTCCCACAGCCAAAGAACCAGGATAGAGAGCCGGTGCTTGGCATCTTCAGGAAAGGCTTTGAAACGGTGCCACCCACATTGCTGTCTCTCCTTGCTTTCCCACCTAAAAGACCATTTGAAACGAACCTCTCCGCTGCCCGCTCTCAGCTGAGCTGCAGCAGAGTGAGCAGAGCAGGAACATTTGGCCTTTTCTCCCACTGCTGAAGAGCTAGGAAAGAAAGCTGGTGCTGGGCTTCTACAGTATCACAGTGAGGTTTGCATTGGCGCCCCGCACATTGCTGTCACTCCTTGCTTTCCCACCTAATACTCCATTTGAATACAACCTCTCTGGTGTTCACTCTTGTCTGAGCAGCAGCAGAGTGAGTAGAGCACAAATGTTTGGCCTCTGCTCGCACAGCTGAAGAACCAGGACAGAAAGCTGGTGCTCAGCTACTACAGCTCACAATGAGATTTGCATTGGCGCCTCCCGCATTGCTGTCGCTCCTCGCTTTCCCACCTTAAGGTCCATTTGATTACAACATCTCTGGTCTTCACTCTTGGTTGAGCAGCAGCAGAGTGAGTAGGGCACGAACGTTTGGCCTCAGGTCCAACAGCCAAAGATCCAGGAGGAAAGCTTTTGCTGGGCCTCTTCAGCTCACAGTGAGCTTTGCAACGGTGCCACCCGCATTTCTTTTGCTCATGGCTTTCTCAGTTAAAAGTCCATTTGAATGCAAAATCTCCTGTTGTCACTGTCGGCTGAGCAGCAGCAGAGTGAATAGAGCAGGAATGTTTGGCCTCTGCTCCTACAGACAAAGAGCCAGGACAGAAAGCTGGTGTTGGGCCTCATCATCTCACAGTGAGCTTTGCATTGGTGCCACCCGCATAGCAGTCGCTCCTTGCTTTCAGACCTAAATGTCCATTTGAATACTACCTCTCTGGTGGTCGCTCTCAGCTGTGCAGCAGCAGAGTGCGTAGAGCACAAACGTTTGGCCTCTGCTCCACAGGCAACTCGTACTGCTGTTCGAGAAGAAGCGAGGGGAGGGGAAGGGAGAGGAGGGGAGAAGAGCAAGGAGGAGAGCATTGGAGTAGACAGAAGAAGCATGGAGAGGCTAGGCGAAAAGAGGAGAACAGAGGCAAGGCGAGCCGAGACGAAAAGAGGTGAGGCGAGGAGAGGAGAGGAGAAAAGAGGAGAGGAGGGGACTGAGCAGGAGAAGAGAGGAGAGAACAGTAAAGGGGAGAAAAGGATGGGAGAAGAGGGGAGAGGAGAGGAGAGGAGAGGAGAGGAGAAAGGAGGTGAGGAGAGCAGAGGAGAGAAAGGAAGAGGAGAGGAGAGGAGAGGAGAGGAGAGGAGAGGAGAGGAGAGGAGAGGAGAGGAGAGGAGAGAAAAGAAGAGGAGAGGAGTGGACAGGTGAAGAAAGGAGAGGAGAAACAAAGAGAGGAGAAGAGAGGAGAGGGGAGAAAAGGAGAAGAGAGGAATAGAAAGAGGAGAGGAGAGGAGAGGAGAGGAGAGGAGAGGAGAGGAGAGGAGAGGAGAGGAGAGGAGAGGAGAGGAAAGGAGAGGAGAGGAGTGGTCAGGACGAAGGAGGTGAAGAGAGGAAAGGAGATGTGAGGAGAGGAGAGGAGTGGACCGGAGAGGAGAGGAGAGGAGAGGAGAAAATTTCAGGGGAGAGAAGGAGAAAAGTGGAGGGGAGAGGAGAGGACAGCAGAGTAGTTGACACGAGAATAGAAGAGAGGAGAGGAGAGTAAGAGAGCAGACAGGAGAAGCGAGGAGAGGAGAGGAGAGGAGAGGAGAGGAGAGGAGAGGAGAGGAGAGGAGAGGAAGAGAGGGGAGGAGAAAAGAGGAGAGAAGAGAAGAAAAGAGGAGGGGAGAGGAGAGGAGTAAAGAGGAGAGAAGAGGAGAAAAGAGCAGATTAGTGGAAAGGAGAAGAGAGGAGAGCCAACTTTTAGAGCCAATAAATCAGCATTGTGAGGAGTGACTATTAATCCAGACAGATCTGTCGTTATCTCAACACTTCGTGCCCCATGTTGGGTGCCAAAAATAACTGTTATGGTTTAAACCCAGCCAGACAGCTCGTTCACTCACTCCCCCTCCTTTTCCTCCCTTTTTCTTTCCTTCCCCCCCATCTTTCCCCACTCCCGTTTGTATTTCTTCCTTTGTTAGTTCCCTTATCATTATTAATATTGGTGGTAGCGGTAATGGTTTTGTGTTTTTCTTAGTTTTTAGACTGCTCTTATCTCAAACCGTGGGAGTTACACTTTCAGGTCTTCTCCCCAAACCCTCAGGGAGAGGGGAGAGGAAGGGGATGGGGGGGGAGTGAGCAAGAGGCCGCTTGGCTGACTAAGTTTTAACCATGACAATTCTTTTTGGTGCCTAATGTGGGGCATGAAGTGTTGAGATAACAACAGATCTGACCAGAGTGTTTCTAATCATATTTGTGATAAGCATTCATTGTTTCAGATTAATAGTCACTCGTCACAATGCTGATTTACTTGGTCTCAAAGTTGTTGCTTTTGATCTCACAGTTTCAGCATGTCATACCTTACTTACAGCCAGTATTTGCTGTGTTAGAGTTGATGGGCTGGCAGGCTTGGGCTAAGGTTCTTGTTTCACTGTACTTTATGGTAAGGACTTGTAATCCAATAGACTCATTGGTCATGAAACTGATCTGGCTTGTGTTCCAGTGTGGTCATCACCTCTATACTTGGGGAGGTATATAATGGAAGTGTTGAGCAATTACACATCTTTTTTTCCCTCCTCGGGGAGTCAACCTGTGAAGGAGGCATTCCCTTACCTTTAAAGCCCCCCCCCCCCTCGAACTTTTACAACATCATTTGAGAGTTCTGAAGGTTTTGAATGGCCTTTGGGTACTGAAGAGTGGGGTTGATTGAAGAATAGGGTGGATTGAAGAATGAGGTTGATTGAAGAATAGGGTTGTAAATATGTAACCTCAAGAACCTTGGGCTTTGTTAGCAACTATAGAGAAAATGAAAATTACTAAGATAAGCTTTGAAAGAACCACCTGGTGGTTACTGATATGACAATGATCCTAAAACAAAGTGATGAAGAAATAACCACCAGGGGTCCGAAAGCCCACTACCGCATCTTTGTATGAATACAGGAAGCATTATCCAAGAAGTATGATGCAATGTATGTGATCTAATGAATATGTATGTTTAAGGACAATATAATCACAGCCTGGTTGATGCCTGAGACACGCTTGGAGGAGCTATCCCCCGTGTCTCCCGGCACCGCAATAAAGAATACCTGCTTGTCAACTTAAAACTTTGTTGGCGAGTTCCTGGAGTTTTCTCTGAATCAATTTGGCACCCCAGATGGGACCCTCTCTGATCGGCTGCAGGACCCACTGAGGACAGGGCTCCCTAGGGCCCTTGGGAGGTTTTCCCAGAAGGAAATGATGAAATTATTACAAGCAGGGGAAGGGCAATGAAGAGAGACTTCAGGGCCCTGGGACGGCTGGTTAGAGGGTCTGGAGCACAAGTGGTGTTTGCCTCCATACCTGTTACAAGCAAAGGTGAAGAGATAAATAGGAAGAGACTGCAGATTAATGTATGGCTACGGGACTGGTGCCAAAGGCAGGGGTTTGGGTTTTTCAATCATAGGCTGCTATATGAGACACCTGGTTTGCTGGTGGCAGGTGAGATACATCAGTCCCAGAGGGGGAGAAGGTTTCTGAGGCAGGAGTTAGCAGGGCTCATTGACAGGGCTTTAAACTAGGTAGGAAGGGGGAAGGGGAGATAACTGGGCCTGTTGGGGACAAGCCCAAGAGAAACATGCTAGGGCTTGAAGGATGGCAGACGAGGGAGGACTCTCAATCTATTGCTTCATTTGAGGGTAAGGGTAGTTGTTTAAACCCTGTCCTGCAGGGGAAAAAGGGTACCTGGGCAAGAGTTAGCAGAGCTCACTCACAGAGCTCTAGGTTAGATTCGAAGTGCGAGGGGGTTGTAGCTGGGTTTGAACTAGTGGGGCGATGTTCTAGTATGAATGAAGACCAGAAGGCCTCCTGCCTTTCAAGGGTGCCACTAGCGTGCTCTGCTCGCCCCCTGAAATGCCTGTACACCAATGCACGCAGCATGGGGAATAAACAGGAGGAGTTAGAAGTCTGTGTGCAGTCTAAAGGTTATGACCTGGTGGCAATTACAGAGACATGGTGGGACAGCTCACATGACTGGAATGTGGTTATGAATGGCTATGTCCTTTTTAGGAAAGATAGATCAGCAAAGCGAGGTGGTGGAGTTGCTCTTTATGTGAAAGAGCGACTAGAATGTATTGAGTTCTGTCCAGGGACAGATGAGGACCAAGTGGAAAGTCTGTGGGTGCAAATTAAGGGACAGGCTGGTACGGGGGGCACAGTTGTGGGGGTCTATTATAGACCTCCTGATCAGGACGAAGGAGTTGATGAGGCTTTCTACAGGCAATTGAAAGCAGCCTCATGACTACATGCCTTGGTCCTTATGGGGGATTTTAACTACCCCGATATTTGCTGGAAGACTTACACAGCCAGTCATTCACAGTCTAAGAGGTTCCTCCAGTGCATTGATGATAACTTCTTAATGCAAATGGTGGACGAACCAACTAGGAGAGGAGCGCTGCTGGATCTGGTACTCACCAACAAGGAGGGTCTGGTTGAAGTAGTGACGGTCAATGGCAGCCTGGGCTGCAGTGACCATGAGATGGTGGAGTTTAGGATCTTGTGTGGGAGGAATAGAATACCTAGCAAGGCCACATTTCTGGATTTCCGAAGGGCAAATTGAAGAGCGAATTGATTGAAGAGCCTCTTCAATCAATTGCTAAGGGAAGTATCATGGCAAAGGGTACTAGGTGGTAAAGGGGCTCAAGATAGTTGGTCAGCATTCAAGGACCACTTCTTCCAAGCTCAGGATCAGAGTGTCCCAATGAGTAGGAAGTCAAATAGGGGAGCCAGGAGACCAGCATGGTTAAACAAGGAACTGCTGGGCAAACTCGTACAGAAAAAGAGGATCTATGGATTATGGAAGGAGGGGCTGGCCACTTGGGAGGAATATAGGACAGCTGTTAGAGGATGTAGGGAAGCAATTAGGACAGCTAAGGCCTCCTTGGAACTTAATCTGGTAAATTGGGTCAAGGACAATAGAAAGGGCTTCTTCAAATACATAGCGAATAAGACTAACACAAGAAGGCCACTGCTGAACGAGGTGGGTGCCCTGGAGACAGAGGATATAAAGAAGGCAGAGGTGTTGAATGCCTTCTTTGCCTCTGTCTTTACTCCTGCAGACTCTCCCCGGGGGACCCAGATTCCTATAGCCCCGGAAGGAGTCAGGATAAAGGAGGAGTTTGCTTTGGTAGATGAGGATTGGGTTAGGGATCAGTTAAGTAATCTGGACATCTATAAATCGATGGGTCCGGATGGAATACACCCGCGGGTGCTGAGGGAGCTAGCGGAGGTCATTGCTGAGCCACTCTCCATCATCTTTGGTAAGTCGTGGGAAACAGGTGAGGTGGCTGAGGATTGGAGGATGGCAAATGTCACGCCGGTCTATAAGAAGGGCAAGAAGGAGGACCCAGGTAATTATAGACCGGTCAGCCTTACCTCCATCCCTGGAAAGGTGATGGAACAACTTATTCTTGACACCATCTCTAGACATATCAAGGGTGAGGGGGTCATTAAGAGCAGCCAACGTGGCTTTACCAAGGGGAAGTCATGTCTGACCAACCTTATAGCCTTCTATGAGCAAGTAACTAGGTGGATGGATGATGGTAGAGCGGTAGATGCGTTTTTTCTTGATTTCAGTAAGGCATTTGATACTGTCTCCCACAGCATCCTCATAGATAAGCTAAGGAAGTGTGGGCTTGATGATCAGGTAGTGAGGTGGATCAAGAACTGGTTGGAAGGAAGAAGGCAGAGAGTTGTGGTCAATGGGGCAGAATCTAGCTGGAGGTCTGTGACTAGTGGAGTCCCTCAGGGGTCGGTGCTGGGACCAGTGCTGTTTAATATTTTCATCAACGACCTGGATGAGGGAACCGAATGTACCCTCAGCAAGTTTGCTGATGATACTAAACTGGGAGGAGTGGCTGACACACCAGAGGGCTGTGTTGCCATTCAGTGAGACCTGGACAGGTTGGAGAGTTGGGCAGAGAGGAACTTGATGAAATTCAACAAGGGCAAGTGTAGAGTCTTGCATCTGGGGAAGAACAACCCCATGTACCAGTACAGGTCGGGGGCTGACCTGCTGGACAGTAGTGAAGGGGAAAGGGACCTGGGGGTCCCAGTGGATAGGAGGATGACCATGAGCCAGCAATGTGCCCTTGTGGCCAAGAAGGCCAATGACATCCTAGGGTCAATTAGAAAGGGTGTGGTTAGTAGGTCAAGAGAGGTTCTCCTCCCCCTCTACTCTGCCTTGGTGAGGCCGCATCTGGAATATTGTGTCCAGTTCTGGGCCCCACAGTTCAAGAAGGACAGGGAGCTGCTGGAGAGAGTCCAGCACAGGGCAACGAAGATGATTAAGGTAATGGAGCATCTCCCTTATGAGGAGAGGCTGAGGGAGCTGGGACTCTTTAGCTTGGAGAAGAGGAGACTGAGGGGTGACCTCATCAGTGTTTACAAACATGTAAAGGGTGAGTGTCAGGATGATGGAGCTAGGTTTTTTTCAGTGATGTCCAGTGATAGGACAAGGGGCAATGGTTGTAAACTGGAGCATAAGAGGTACCATGTGAACATCGGGAAAAATTTCTTTACTGTGAGAGTGACAGATCACTGGAACAGGTTGCCCAGGGGGGTTGTGGAGTCTCCTGCGTTGGAGATATTCAAGGCCCGCCTGGACAAGTTCCTGTGTGATGTACTCTAGGTTACCCTGATCTTGCAGGAGGGCTGGACTAGATAATCTTTTCAGGTCCCTTCCAACCCTTTGGATTCTGTGATTCTGTGATAGGAGAGAAGAGGAGAAGAGAGGAGAGGAGAGAGGAGAGAAAAGGAGATGGGAGGGAGTGAAAGGAGAGAAGAGGGAAGGAAAGGAGAGAAGAGGGAAGGAGAGGAGAATTAAGGAGTAGAGAGGAGGGGAGAGCAGTGGAGGGGAGAGGAGAGGGGCGGAGAGGAGTGGTCAGGACAAGGGAGGTGAAGAGAGGAAAGGAGAGGAGAGGAGTGGGCAGGAGAAGAGAGGAGAGGGGAGAAAAGGAGAAGAGAGGAATAGAAAGAAGAGAGGAGAGGAGAGGAGAGGAGAGGAGAGGAGAGGAGAGGAGAGGAGAGGAGAGGAGAGGAGAGGAGAGGAGAGGAGAGGAGAAGCGAGGCGATGCGACACAGGGAGAAGAGAGGAGATGGGAGAAAAGGAGAGAAGAGGAGAGGAAATGGGAGAAAAGGAGAGGAGAGGGAAGAAAACGAGAGGAGAGGAGAGGAGAGGAGAAGTAAGGAGAAGACAGGAGAGGAGTTGAGAGGAGAAGAGGGGTGGCGAGGAGTGGACAGGACAATGGATGTTAAGAGAGGAGAGGTGAGGTGAGGTGAGGAGAGGAGAGGATTGGACAGGAGAAGAGGAGGGGAGAGGGGAGAAAAGGAGAGGCGAAGGAAGGAAAGGGGAGGAGAAGCGATGTGAGGAGAGGAGAGAAAAGGATAGTAGAGGATAGGAAAGGAGAGGAATAGAGAGGAGAGGAGAGGAGAGGAGAGGAGAGGAGAGGAGAGGAGAGGAGAGGAAGAGAGAGGAGGGGAGAAGAGAGGATAGGAGCAGACAGAAGAAGCGAAGCGAGGGGATGCGAGGAGAGGAGAGGGGAGAAAGGGAGAGGAGAGGGAAGGAAACGAGAGGAGAGGAGAGGAGAAGAGGGGAGAAGTAAGGAGAAGAGAGGAGTGGAAAGGAGAGTAGAGGTGAGGAGAAGAGTGGTCAGGACAAGGGAGGTGAAGACAGCAGAAAAGAAGAGAGGAGAGGAGAGGAGAGGAGAGGAGAGGAGAGGAGAGGAGAGGAGAAGCGAGGCGATGTGACACAGGGAGAGGAGATGGGAGAAAAGGAGAGGAGAGGGAAGGAAACGAGAGGAGAGGAGAGGAGAGAAGTAAGGAGAAGACAGGAGAGGAGTTGAGAGGAGAAGAGGGGTGGCGAGGAGTGGACAGGACAATGGATGTTAAGAGAGGAGAGGTGAGGTGAGGAGAGGAGAGGAGAGGAGAGGAGAGGAGAGGATTGGACAGGAGAAGAGAGGATTGGACAGGAGGAGAGAGGAGGGGAGAGGGGAGAAAAGGAGAGGCGAAGGAAGGAAAGGGGAGGAGAAGCGATGTGAGGAGAGGAGAGAAAAGGATAGTAGAGGATAGGAAAGGAGAGGAATATAGAGGAGAGGAGAGGAGAGGAGAGGAGAAGAGAGGATAGGACCAGGGAGGAGAGGAGCAGAGCCTGGAGGAGAGGAGAGTAGAGGAGGGGAGGGAAGGGGAGGGGAGGGTAGCAGATGGGAGGACAGGAGAGGAAGGGAGGAGAGGAAATGAGGGGGGAGGGAAAGAGAGGAGATGGTAGGTGAGAAGAGGAGAGTAGCAGAGAAGAGATGAGAAGAGGGGAGAGGTGAGGAGAGGGGAAGAGAGGATTGGAGGGGAGATGAGAGGAGAGGATTGGAGGGGAGAGGAGAAGAGAGGAGGGGAGAGGTTAGGAGAGGGGAAGAGAGGATTGGAGGGGAGATGAGAGGAGAGGATTGGAGGGGAGAGGAGAAGAGAGGAGAGGAGAGGTGAGGATTAGCGAGAAGAGGATAGGAGAAGGTTAGCAAGAAGAGCAGAGGAGAGGAGAGGAGCAGGGAGGAGAGAGTAGGAGAGGGCCGGAGAAGCAAGGAGAGGAGATGAGAGTACTTGAGGGGAGGGGAGAGGAGCAGGGAGATGAGGAGCGGATAGGGGAAGGGAGGAGAGAGGAGGAGAGAAGAGTAGAAAAGACGAGAAGAATGGATAGGAGAAGAGGGGAGAGGTGAAGTGAGGAGGGGAGGGGAGAGGAGAGGCGAGGAGAAGCGGGGCAGGAGAGGAGCGGGGAGGATAGGAGAGGAGCGGGAAGGTGAGAAGAGGAGAGGAGTTGAGCGAAGAGTAGAGGTGAGCAGACGAGAAGAGAAGAGAGGAGCTGGGAGGAGAGGAGAGGAGATGGGGGAGCAGGGAGGAGAGGAGAGGAGATGGGGGAGAGGAAAAGAGAGGAGAGGCGCGACCAGGAGAGGAGAGGACTGGGGAGAATATGAGAGGAGCGGGAAGGAGAGGAGATGAGCGGTTAGGAGAGGTTAGGAGAGGAGAGGAGGGGAGAAGTGAGCAGAATAGAGGAGAAGAGAGCAGTGGGGAGGGGAGGAGATGAGAAGAGAGGAGAGGAGAACGGGGAGACGAGAGGAGAGTAGGGGGGAGGAGAGGATAGGAGTGGGGAGGAGAGTAGAGGAGAGGAGAATTGGGAGAGGAGAAGAGACGAGAGGGGAATCAGCGAGACGAGAGGAGAGGAGGGGGGATGAGAGGAGAGGAGAGGAGCAGAGAGGAGAGGAGCGGGAAGGTGAGTAGAGGAGAGGAGATTAGCGGAGAGGTTAGGTGAGCAGAGGAGAGTAGAGGAGAAGAGAGCAGATGAGACATGAAAATAAGTGAGAAGACGAGGGGAGAGGAGAAGAGCAGGAAGGAGAAGAGAGGAGAGGACAGGAGAGCAGGAGGGAGGAGAGGAGAGGTGAGGAGATTAGGGGAGAGGAGAGGAGCTGGGAGATGAGGAGAGGAGTGGTGAGGGGACAAAAGGAGAGGAGCGGAAGGAGAGGAGAGGTGTGGAAGGAGAGGAGAGGAGCGGGTAGGAGCAGAAGTGGCCCAGCACAGGCTTTCTGTTTTGGCTCTTCGGATGTGGCGGCCGAGGCCAAACATTCGAGCTGTACACTCTCTGCAGCAGGACAGCGAGGAGAAGGCACCAGAGAAGTTGCACTCAATTGGACTTTTGGTAGGAAAGCGAAGAGCGACAACAATGCGGGTGGCACCGTTACAAAGCTCACTGTCTGCAGAAGAGTCCTAGCACCAGCTTTCTGTCCTGGCTCTTCTTCAACTGTGGGAGCAGAGGCCAAACATTCGTGCTCTAATCAGTCTGCTGCAGGACGGTCAAGACCTCTCGCCTCGTGTTGGATTCAAAGGGACTTTTAGGTGCTGTCATGTTGCTGACACTGGAGCACAGCTTACTCTGGGCAGGTGATTCCCAGCACCAACTTTCTGCCCTGCCATCTCCACGTTTGGGACTAGGGATTAAGCCTTCATGTTAATGACTAGCAGCAGCTTTCTGTTCTCTCCTGCTCTGGCGATGCAGAAGCTCTATGTTTTCACTTTGAAAGACTTGCTTCGACCGTTTTAGGCAGGAAGGCTGGGGTGCTTTGAAAATCTGGTGACACTGCTGCAGATCTGCCTGCTTTCTGCTCTGGCTCTTTGGATCTATACGCATTAGCTGGAGTTTTGCACTCTCTTAGCATTGCCCCTGGATCTGGGGAGGGAACATCAAAGAGGCACTCTAGGAAGATGACTTAACATTACAAAGGTAGTGCACATTGCCTTGTGGCTGACACTGGACCAGAGCTCAGTCTCTGCAGGTGATTCCCAGCAAGAGCTTTCTGCACTGACACCTCCACAGTGGGATGTAGGGATGGAGACTTCAGCTGAATGCCCCCAGCAGCTTTCCACTCCTGCTTGTGCTCTGGAGAAACTAAAACTCCATTTGAAACCCACCTCTGTGGCTCCCGCGCTCGGCTGCCCCGCAGCCGAGTGCGTGTAGCACAAATGTTGGGCCTCTGCTCCCAGAGCCGAAGAGCCATGACAGAAAGCTGGGGCTGGGCATCTTCTGCAGACAGTGAGCATTGCAACAGCGCCACCCGCATTGCTGTGGGTCTTGGCTTTCCCATGTAAAAGTCCATTTGACTCAAACCTCTGTGCCACCCGCTCTTGGCTGTGCTTCAGCACATTGAGTAGAGCACAAATGTTTGGATTCTGCTCCCACAGCTGAAGAACCAGGACAGAAAGCTGGTGCTGGGACTCTTCTGCAGAGAGTGAGATTTGCAAAGGTGCACCAGCATTGCTGTTGCTTCTCACTTTCCCAATTTAAAGTCCAATTGTGTGCATCTTCTCTGGTGCTCTCTCCTGCCTGTCGTACAGCAGAGTGAGTAGAGAACGAATGTTTGGCCTCTGCTCCCATAGACGAAGAGCCAGGACAGAAAGGAGGTTCTGGGCCTCTTTTGCATACAGTGAGCTTTCAACGGTGCCACCCACTTTGCTATATTTCCTCAATTTCCCAAATAAAGTCCAATTGTCTGCATCTGCTCCCACAGGAGAAGAGCCAGGACAGAAAGCTGGTGCTGTGCCACTTCTGCTGACAGTGAGCTTTGCAAGGCTGCCACCCATATTGCTGTTGCTCCTCGCTTTTCCACCTAAAAGTTCAATTGCGTGCAACTTCTCTGGTGCCCTCTCCGGGCAGTCTTGCAGCAGACTGAGTAGACCACGAATGTTTGGCCTCTGCTCCCACAGCCAAAAAGCCAGGTCAGAAAGCTGGTGCTGGGCCACTTCTGCAGACATTGAGCTTTGTACCGGTGCCACCCGCATTGCTGTCACTCCTCGTTTTCCTACCAGAAGTCCAATTGTGTGCAACTTCTCTGGTTCCTTCTCCTTTCTGTCCTGCTGCAGAGAGTGTAGAGCTCAAACGTTTGGTCTCTGCTCCCACAGCCACAGAGCCAGGACAGAAAGATGGTGCTGAGCCTCTTCTGCAGACAGTTAGCTTTGCAACACTGCAACTGGCATTGCTATCTTCCCTCGCTTTTTCATGTAAAAGTCCATTTGAATCCTACCTCTGCAGCGCCTGCTCTCGGCTGTCCTGAAGCAGAGTGAGTAGGGCACGAATGTTTGGCCTCTGTTCCCACAAACAAAGACGCAGGACAGAAAGCTGGTGCTGGGCCTCTTTTCCAGACAGTCAGCTTTACAACGGTGCCACCCGCGTTGCTGTTGCTCCTTGCTTTACCACCAAAAGTCCAATTGTGTGTAACTTGTGCTGCCTTCTTCTGGCCATCTTGCGGCAGAGTGAGTAGAGCATGAATGTTTGGCCTCTGCTCCCACAGCCGAAGAGCCAGGACTGAAACCTGGGACTGGGCCTTTTCTGCAGACATTGAGCTTTGCAAGAGTGACTCCCAAATAGCGTAGTTCCCCGCTTTCCCACCTAAATGTCCATTGGAATCTAACCTCTGCGGCACCAGCTCTCGCCCGTCCAGCAGCAGATTGAGTAGAGGACAAATGTTTGGTTTCTGCTCCTACAGCTGGAGGGCCAGGACAGAAAGCTGGTGATGGGCATCTTCTGCAGACAGTGAGCTTTGCAAAGGTTCCCTCCAAATTGCTGTCGCTGCTTGCTTTCCAACGTAAAAGTCCATTTGAGTTCAACCTCTGCAGTGCCCGCTCTTGCCTTTTCAGCAGCTTAGGCCCATCAGCAGCTTTCTGGTCTAGCTCTTTGGCTCAATACGCATTAGGTGGATGTTTGCATTCTGTGAGCCTTGCACCTGGATCTGGCGAGGGACCGTCAAAGAGGCACCGTAGAAAGATGGACTTAACAATACAAAGGTAATGCACATTGCCACCTTGCTCATACTGGAGCACAGCTTACTTTGTGCAGGTGATGTCCAGCACAAGCTTTATGCTCTGCCATTTCCACGGAGGAAGAAAGGGATGGAGGCTTCAGCTGAATGTCCAGTGTCCTGGGTTCCACAGTAGCAGTCATTTTTCTCCTTCATAGTAGCTGGTGCAGTGCTATGTTTTTGACTTTCAGCCTGGGAACAGCGCTGATAACACCAATGTTTTTAGTTACTGCTCAGATGTTTTAGTCTGACCAAGGACTTTGTGAGTCTCATGCTCTGCCAGGGAAATGGGGAAGCCGGGAGGAAGCAGAGACATGACACCTGACCCAAACAACCTAAAGAGGTATTCCATACCACAGCATGTCATGCCCAGGATGTAACAGAGTTACCCGGAAGGGCGAGTGCTCTGCGGGGTTGGACAAGGTATTGGTCGGTGCTCAGTCGGGCGGGGTGGGGCGAGTTATCGGTCAGCTGGTGGTGATGTGTTGTATTCTCTTCCCTTGTTATCCCTTAGTTACTAAACTGTTCTTATCTCAACCCCTTGGAGTTGCATTCTTTTGATTCTCCCTCCGGGAGCAGGGGTAAGGAAAGGGGTATGTGTGTGGCAAGAGAGAGACTGCTTGATTTACGGCTGGGTTTAAACCACAACATCCAGCAGCAGCTTTCTGCTCTCGCTCATGCTCAGGAGAACCTGAAGCTTTATGTTTGCACTTTGAGAGACTTGCGTCTACTGCTTAAAGCAGGAAAGCTGGGGTACTCTCAACATGCTGGATACACTGCTGAAAGCTCCCTGGTTGCTGCTTAGTCCCACCAACAGGTTTCTGCTCTGGCTCTTTGGATCTATACGCATTACCTGGACATTTGCAGTCTGTGAGCACTGCGCCTGGACCTGCGAGGAACATCAAAGACGCAGTGGAGGAAGATGGACTTAACATTACAAAGGTAGTGCACATTGCCATGTTGATTAGAATGGAGGACAGCTCAATCTGTGCAGGTGATATCCAGCACAAATTTTCTGCAGTGTCACCTCCACTGTGTCAGCAGGGCATGGAGCCTTCAGCTGAAAGCCCCCAGCAGCTTTCTTCTCTGTCTCATCTTCTGGAGAAGCAGATGCTGCCTGTTTGTAGAATGAGAGTCTTGCTTCTACCATATTTGGCAAGAAAGCTGGGCTTCTTTGACATGCTGGTGACCCTGCTCTTGATCTCTCTGGTTGCTGCTTATTCCCAGCAGCAACTTTCTGCTCTGTCTCTTTGGATCTATGCACATTAGCTGGAGTTTTCCACTGTGAGCACTGTGCCTGGATCTGGCAAGGGAACATCAAAGAGTCACGGTAGGAAGATGGACTTAACATTACAAAGAAAGTGCACATTGTCGTGCTGCTGACACTGTAGAGCAGCTTACTCTGTGCAGGTGATTCCCAGAACCAGGTTTTGGAAGTGGCACCCCCATGGTAGGAGCAGGTCATGGAGCCTTCACCTGAATGACCAGCAGCAGCTTTCTGCTCCGGCTCCTGCTCTGAAGAAGCAGAAGCTGTAGATTCGTACTTTGAGAGACTTGCTTCTACCGTTTTAGGTGGGAAAGCTGGGGTGCTTTGACATCCTAATGACACTCCTGCAGGGGTGCCTGGTTGTTGCTTAGGCCCACCAACAGGTTTCTGCTCTGCCTCCTCGGCTCTATACACATTAGCTGGACGTTTGCAGTTTGTGAGTTCTGCACCTGGATATGGCGAGGGAACATCAAAGAGGCACTGTAGGAAGATGAAATTAACATTACAAAGGTAGTGCAAATTGCCATTTTGCTGACACTAGAGCACACCTTACTCTGTTGTCCTGGGTTCAGCAGTAGCAGTCATTTTTTCTCCTTCTTGGTAGCTGGTGCAGTGCAGTGTTTTGACTTTCAGCTCGGGAACAGAGCTGGTAACAAGGATGTTTTGGTTTGGCCAAGGACTTTGTGAGCCTCATGCTCTGCCAGGGAGGAGGGGAAGCCAGGAGGAAGCAGAGACAGGACACCTGACCCAAACTGACCAAAGAGGTATTCCATACCACAGCACGTCATGCCCAGGATGTAACTGGGAGTTAGCCGGAAGGGCTGGGAGACTGCAGGGTTGGAGGAGGTATCGGTCGGAGCTTGGTCGGGATTGGGGGCCGAGTTATCGGTCAGCTGGTGCTGAGGTGTTGTATTCTCTTCCCTTGTTATTTCCTTTATCATTATTATCACTGGTGGTAGCAGTAGTGATCTGTGTTATACCTTAGTTACTAAACTGTTCTTATCTCAACCCGTGGGAGTTGCATTCTTTTCGATTCTCCTCTCCGTCCCTCCGGGAGTAGGGGGAGGGAAAGAAGGGGGGGGGGGTGAGTGAACGAGTTGCCTGACTGGGTTTAAACCACGACATCTGTGCAGATGATTCCCAGCACCAGCTTTCTGCCCTGCCACCTCCACTGTGGGAGCAGGGCATGGAACCTTCAGCTGAATGTCCAGCAGCAGATTTCTGTACTGGCTCGTGCTCTGGAGAAGCAGAAGCTTCAAGTTGGCACTTTGAGTGACTTGCTTCTACCTTTTTAGGCAGGAAAGATAGAGTGCATTGACATGCTGGTGACACTGCTGCAGATGTGCCTTGTTGCTGCTTAGTCCCACCAGCAGCCTTCTGCTCTGGCTCTTTGGCTCAGTACACATTAGATGTACGTTTGCTGTCTGTGACCACTGCGCCTGCATCTGGCAGAGGGCATCAGAGAGGCACAGTAGAAAGATGGACTTAACATTAAAAAGGATGTGCACATTGCCATGTTGCAGACCCTGGAGCACAGCACTGTGCAAGTGATTCCCACCACCAGGTTTCTGCTCAAGAATACAACCTCTGCTGCGCCAGTAAAGCAGCAGAGTGAGTAGAGCAATGCCTGGCTTCTTCGATGACAGCTGAAGAGCCAGGACAGAAAAATGGTGCTGGGCCTCTTCAGCAGACAGTGAGCTTTGCACATGTGCACCCACATTGCTGTTGCTCCTCTCCTTCCCACCTTGAAGTCCAATTGTGTGCATCTTCTCTGATGCCCTCTCCTGACCGTCCTGCAGCAGAGTGAGTAGAGAAAGAATGTTTAGCCTCTGTTTCTACAGCTGAAGAGACAAGACTGAAAGCTGGAGCTGGGCCTCTTCTGCAGACAGTGAGCTTTGCAACGGAGCCAACGGCATTGCTGTCACTCCTTGCATTTCCACCTAAAAGTCCATTTGAATCCAACATCTGTGGAGCTTTCTCTCTTTCAGGGCAGGAAAGGCTGTGCGCAGTATCAGATCGTTGCCTGCTGATGCTGATTGTTCCTTTACTGCAAAACTCGTCCGGTTCTATCAAAGTTCGTTCTCTGTTGGGCTGATGGTTGGAGGGAAGTCAGGGCTAGTCGCTGGTGACCTGGAGACATCTAGTTGGTGGGCTATAAAAGTATTACACAGCAGGCAACAGCATACAATTAAGTTCACTGGCTGTTTTCCCCTAAAATCAAATCCCCTTGAGGTATACATCGGACTTCCCCATCTTCCCGCATTACCCACCAAGTATATCCAGGTCCCTGAGCAAAAGCAATCCCACGAGTGGGTTTGCCTTTACCTGAAGCAGGAATTACCCAGACTGTCTTCCCCAGCAAATTCTTCATATGCACCACAGGAACTTTGTCCCCCTCTACAATATGTAAAAGTTCTGACTGGGCTGGGCCATCCCTGTTGGGAGATGCTCTGGTGTTGAACAACCAGGTGGCCTTTGGTAAGTGTGTATCCCAATGCTTGAAAGTTCCCCCACCCATTGCTCTCAGTGTAGCTTTTAACAGCCCATTGTACCATTCGATTTTCCCAGAGGCTGGTGCGTGATATGGGATGTGATATACCCACTCAATGCCATGCTCTTTGGCCCAAATATCTATAAGGTTATTCTGGAAAAGAGTCCCATTGTCTGACTCAATTCTCTCTGGGGTGCCGTGTCACCACAAAATCTGTTTCTCAAGGCCCAGGATAGTGTTCCGGGCAGTGGCGTGGGGCACAGCGTATGTTTCCAGCCATCCGGTGGTTGCTTCCACCATGGTAAGCACATGGCACTTGCCTTGGCGGGTTGGTGTAAGTGTGATATAGTCAGTCTGCCAGGCCTCCCCATATTTGTAATTCAGCCATCGTCCTCCATACCAAAGAGGCTTTAACCGTTTGGCTTGTTTAATTGCAGCACGTTTCACACTCATGAATAACCTGGGCAATAGTGCCCTCTGGCCAGTCCATGATGACTTCTAGAATGCCTGGACGACTGAGATTTCCTATGCGAGTTTGTTGTGTAATGAGTGCAGCCCATTTACTCCATGTAGCATCAGTTGCATGATGTGTAGAGGAGACCCTGCCTTTGAACATCCAGCCCAGCACGGGCAGCCGGGGTGCCAGGAGGAGCTGTGCTTCAGCGCCAATCACTTCCGAAGCAGCTCGAACCCCTTCATAGGCTGCCAGTATCTCTTTCTCAGTTGGGGTATAGCTGGCCTCAGATCCTTTGTATTCCTGACTCCAAAAGCCAAGGGGTCAACCTCGAATCTCCCCTGGAGCTTTCTGCCAGTGGCTCCAGGTAGGACCATTCTCCACGGCTGCAGAGTACAGTACATTTTTTACATCTGGCCTGGTCCGGACTGGTCCAAGGGCTACTGCATGAACTATCTCGCGTTTAATTTGCTCAAAGGCTTGTTGTTGATCAGGGCCCCTTTTAAAATCATTCTTCTTCCGGGTCCCATGATAGAGAGGTGTCCTGGTTTCAGCAGTAGCAGTCATGTTTCTCCTTCATGGTAGCTGGTGCAGTGCTGTGTTTTGACTTCCAGCCTGGGAACAGTGTTGGTGATACCCATGTTTTCGGTTGTTGCTAAGTGATGTTTACCCTGACCAAGGACTTTGTGAGGCTCATGCTCTGCCAGGGAGGAGGGGAAGCTGTGAGGAAACAGAGACAGGGCGCCTGACCCAGGCTAGCCGGGGAGGTATTCCATACCACCGCACATCATGCCCGGGGTGGGGGGTAACTGGGAGTTACCCGGAAGGACACGGGCTTCCGGGTGGGACTCGTTTCTTGGCCGGTGGTTTTATATTCTCTTCCCTTGTTATTTTCTCTTATCATTGTTGTTGTTGGTGGTAGCGGTGGTGATTTGTGTTGTACATTGGTTGCTGGACTGTTCTTGTCTCAACCCGTGGGAGTTGCACTCTTTCGATCCTCCTCCCCGTTCCTCCGGGAGCGGGGAAGGGGAGAGCCCCGGGGATTTTTCGATTGCTCTCAGCCTGGCACCACTCACTGGAAGTGAGTGAACAATTTGTCTGGCTAGGGTTTAAACCACGAAAGTTCTTTTTTCTTACCAGATGGTGAATACATTGTTTCTTCATCTTGCTTCACCCTTCTTGCCTCTTTTCTGCGTGTTCTCTTGCGTACAGGGGCAACCGATATTGGTGTGAATTGGTCCTCTGGTTTGGCTGCAATAATTATCACTGTGGTTTGAGTAGTAACTGTACTTGTTGCTGGGGGTGGTGTAGCTGCTGTGCTTGGAGCTGGGGTAGCCGCGCTGTCTGTTGCAGTCGAAGTTTGAGCAGCTGCTGTACTTGACACTGGGGTAGCTGTGCTGTTCATTGCAGCCAAAGTTAGAGTAGTGACTGTACTTGTCGCTGGGGGTGGTGAAGCTGCTGTGCCTGGAGCTGGAGTAGCTGCGCTGACTGTTGCTTTGCCCTCAGATCTGCCGACATTCTTTTCCTTTTGAACGTGCTGGATAGTGTTGAACAAGGCCCTGTAAGCATAGGCCAAGCCCCAGCACGTTGCCGTGATTTGTCCATCTCTGGTATGGCCAGAATGACCACACACCTCATTTAAGCGTTTTACTAATTCTTCTGGATTTTGCAGTTTTTCGGTAGTGAAATTCCAAAGTCCTGGAGGGGCCCACTGACCTAGATACTTGCCTGTGGAGACAGTGTTCTCACAGGAGAATGGATAATTGGTACATAAACTCTGAATAATCCTGAAAGATACAGCAAGGCCATGAGATGCCCAAGGAAGCTTAAGCAAGCAAGAGAAGATGAAGCTGGAATTCACTCAGGTAATGAGAACTGTGGACTGTTGGCAAGCTTTCGAGTTCAAGTTCCCACACCTGTACTTAACCAATTACATGCTAGTTGCAAAGGGTCTTCAAGACATGTATCCAATCATAATATGCCAAATCACTGTAAGTGCATGTAAGAAATACTATTTAAGGGGCTAAGGCTTTGTAATAAATGGCTTTTTGTCTGTTCATATTGATCTCTGACTGAGTCCATATATTTTCTGCGGCACTTGCCCATACTATCCCACACACCCTGCCACTCATGGCTGTCCAGCCTCAGGGAAAATCTCTTGGTCCTCCTACATCATCGTTTGACGCCAGACAAGACCCAAAACTGACTCTGCTTAACTCTTGAAATCAGTCGTGGGCAAAACACACTCTGTATGTGTGCCAACATGGTGATCCCCATCACGATCAGCAAGCAAGTCTCAACAGCATTAAAAGGCCATTCAAAAACTTCAAAACTCTCAAATGTAAATGGTCTGGGGGGAGGACTGGGAGGGTAAAAGGATATGAGGGGATGATGTGCGGTGGTATGGAATACAAAACCACCGGCCAAGAAACGAGTCCCACCCGGAAGCCTGTGTCCTTCCGGGTAACTCCCAGTTACCCCCCACCCCGGGCATGATGTGCGGTGGTATGGAATACCTCCCCGGCTAGCCTGGGTCAGGCGCCCTGCCTCTGCTGCCTCACGATTTCCCCTCCTCCCTGGCAGAGCTTGAGCCACACAAAGTCTTTGGTCAGGATAAACATCACTTAGCAACAACCGAAAACATCGGTCTCACCAACACTGTTCCCAGGCTGGAAGTCAAAACACAGCACTGCACCAGCTACCACGAAGGAGAAACATGACTGCTACTGCTGAACCCAGGACAAGAGGGCTTACAATCAAACTGTAATTTGGGATGTGCATTCTCCAGAACCCCACTGTACCCAAGAAAGCTTGCGTTTCTTTCTTATAGTTGGTGGAGACATTGCCGTTATCTTGTTGACCGCATCTGTGGGGATCTGTCTACGTCCATCTTGCCATTTTATTCCCCAAAATTGAATCTCCTGTGCAGGTCCCTTGACCTTACTCCGTTTTATGGCAAAACCGGCTTTCAGCAGGATTTGGATTATTTTCCTCCTGTTCTCAAAGACTTCTTACGCTGTATCGTGCCACACAATAATGTTATCAATGTATTGCAGGTGTTCTGGAGCTTGCCCCTGTTCCAGTGCAGTCTGGATCAGTCCATGGCAAATGGCAGGGCTGTGTTTCTACCCCTGGGGCAGTCGGTTCCAAGTGAACGACACCCCTCCAAGTACAAGCAAACTGTGGCCTGCACTCTGCTGCCAAAGGAATTGAGAAAAATGCATTGGCAATATCAATCTTGTCATACCACTTGGCTGCCTTTGACTCTAGTTCATACTGAAGTTCTAGCATGTCCGGTACGGCAGCACTCAATGGTGGTGTGACATCAGATGCTCAGGACAGTGAGGAGAGCGTGCAGCAAGCTCATTGCCCTGGACTTCAAAAGAGCAGACTTTGGCCTCTTCAGGAACCTGCTTAGTAAGCTTCCATGGGATACAGCCACAGAGGGCAGGGGGGCCCAAGACTCTTGTCTGATATTCAAGGATCACCTGCTGCAAGCTCATGAGTGTTGCATCCCAACCAGAAGGAAGTGCAGCAGGAGGGCCAGGAGACCTCCTTGGATGGATAAGGAGCTCCTGAGGAAAATTCAAATGAAAAAAGAGGCTTATAATAAGTGGAAGGAAGGACAGGTGGCATGGGAAGAGCACAGGGATGTTGTCCGGGAAGCTAGGGACCAGCTTAGGAAAGCTAAGGCCCAGTTAGAATTAAACTTAGCTAGAGGTATTAAAGATAAAAGGAAGGGATTCTGCAAGTACATAGTAAATAAAAAACAGACTAGGGAGAACGTAGGCCCCCTCAGGAAGCTCTCGGGAGAACTGGCTACACAGGATTTGGAAAAGCCTGAGGTTCTGAATGACTTCTTTGCCTTGGTCTTCACTGGCAAAGGCTCTGACCGCACCACCCAAGTCTTGGAAGGCAGACGCAGGGACTGTGAGAATGAAGACCTTGCACCCACTGTAGTAGAGGAACTGGTTCGAGACCATCTTGAAAATCTGAACATGCACAAGTCCATGGGTCCTGATGAGATCCATCCGCGGGTCCTGAAGGAGCTGGCAAATGAAGTTGCGAAGCCACTGGCCATCATATTTGAGAAATCATGGCAGTCAGGGGAAGTTCCCGATGACTGGAAAAAGGGGAAATATAACCCCCATTTTCAAGAAGGGGAAAATGGATGACCCGGGGAATTACAGAGCAGTCAGTCTCACCTCTGTGCCTGACAAAATCTTCGAGCAGATTCTCCTGGATGGCATGCTAAGGCACACGAAAATCAACAAGGTGATTGGTGACAGCCAGCATGGCTTCACTCAGGGGAAATCCTACCTGACCAATTTGGTGGCCTTCTATGATGGGGCTGCACAACGGATGGACAGGGGTAGAGCAGCTGGTGGCATCTACCTGGACTTGTGTAAAGCGTTCAACGCTGTCCTGCACAATATCCTTGACTCTAAATTGGAGAGACATCAATTTGATGGATGGACCACTCTGTGGATAAAGAGCTGGCTGGATGGCCGCACACAAAGAGTTGTGGTCAATGGCTCAATGTCCGGCTGGAGACCAGCAACGAGTGGTGTCTCACAGGGATCCGTGTTGGGACCGGTCTTGTTTAACATCTTCGTTCCTGACAGGGACAGTGGGATTGAGTGCACCCTCAGCAAGTTTGCCGATGACACCAAGCTGTGTGGTTCGGTTGATACCCTGGAGGGAAGGAATGCCATCCAGAGGGACCTTGACATGATTGTGATATGGGCTGATGCCAACCTCATGAAGTTTAACCATGCCAAGTGCAAGGTCCTACACCTGGGTCGGAGCAATCCCAGGCACAGCTACAGCTTGGGCAAAGAAGAGATTCAGAGCAGCCCTGCGGAGAAGAACTTGGGGGTTTTGGTGGATGAGAAAATGAGCATGAGCCGGCTTCAGTGTGCGCTTGCAGCCCAGAAAGCAACTGTATCCTGGGCTGCATCAAAAGGAAAGTGACCAGCAGGTCGAAGGAGGTGATCCTGCCCCTCTGCTCTGCTCTTGTGAGACCTTGCCTGGAGTATTGTGTGCAGTTCTGGTGTCCGCAACATAAAAAGGACATGGAACTGTTGGAACAAGTCCAGAGAAGGGCCACAAGGATAATCAGGGGACTGGAGCACCTCCCGTATGAAGACAGGCTGAGAAAGTTGGGGCTGTTCAGCCTGGAGAAGAGAAGGCTGTGTGGAGACCTCATAGCAGCCTTCCAGTATCTGAAGGGGGCCTACAGGGATGCTGGAGAGGGACTCTTCATTAGAGACTGTAGTGACAGGACAAGGGGTAACGGGTTAAAACTTAAACAGGGGAAGTTTAGATTGGATTTAAGGAGGAAATTCTTTCCTGTTAGGGTGGTGAGGCACTGGAATGGGTTGCCCAGGGAGGTTGTGAATGCTCCATCCCTGGCAGTGTTCAAGAGCAGGTTGGATGAGGCCTTGGGTGATATGATTTAGCGTAAGGTGTCCCTTGCCCATGGCAGGGGGGTTGGAACTAGATGATCTTAAGGTCCTTACCAACCCCAATTATTCTATTCTGTTCTATGCTATTCTATTCTATTCTTCATTCAGGCCATGATAGTCTACTGTTACTCTCCATTCTCCATTAGAACTTCGTACTGGCCATATGGGGCTATTAAAGGGAGAGCGCGTCCTGCTGATCACTCCCTGACTCTCCAGTCTACGGATCAGCTGATGGATGGGAGACAAGGAGTCTCGGCTGGTTAGACAGTGCCGCCGGTGCACTCTTGTGCTCACAATTGCACTTGTTGTTCTTCGACTTTCCGCAACCCCACAACAGAAGGATCCTCTGAGACACCAGGCAAGGTGGACAGATGCTCAATTTCCTCAGTCTCCAAAGCAGCAATACCAAAAGCCCATCAGTACCCTTTTGGGTCCTTAACATACCCTCTCTTGAGGTAGTCTATGCCGAGGATGCATGGAGCATCTGGACCAGTCACAATAGGGTGCTTTTGCCATTCCCTCCCAGTCAGGCTGATTTCAGCCTCCAGCACAGTCAGCTCTTAGGATCCTCCTGTTACTCCAGAAATATAGATGGGTTCCACCCCTTGACAGCTTGATGGCATCAGGGTACACTGTGCACCGGTATCTACTAGAGCCTTATCCTTCTGTGGGACTGATGTGCCAGGCCATCTGATCCACACAGTCCAGTAAATACGATTGTCTCCTACCTCCACCTGGCTGGAGGAAGGGCCCATCTAATAATCAACACAGCGCTGGACACTTAAGTCGTGGTGAAAGGGATTATTCTTCGTTATCACAGGAGCTGGAGTAAAATCAGCTCTTCCACTCCATCTGGGAAACTGCTCACCAGAGACTGAAGCCGTAGCTCTCATGGGACGATCAGTCTTGGCCCTTGCTCCCCTCTTCAATACATTCACCCGTTCCTCCAGAGCTGTAGTAGGTTTTCCATCCCACTTTGTCATGTCTTCTCCTTGATCCCGCAGGTAAAACCATAGGGTACCCCGTGGCGTATACCTCCTGTATCTCCTCTCTCCAACAGTAGGACGCCTTTTGTTAATAGCTGAGACATGTGTTGGTACACGTGAGGAGATGGATAAATCAGATTGATCGTCCCTCAATTGTTCGAGGTCCTGGGACAGCTTTTTCCACAGCTGAGAAGATGGAAGGGGTGAGATTGTCTTTGAACTCTCGGAGTTTATGAACCATTTCATCCACTGTTAGCGGTACTATGTCATTCCAGGTTACTGTAGCCAATGAATGGGCATATGATGACGGTGAAATTCGTGCAAGTTTTCGCCACATGGGGCGTGTACATTCGAGTTCATCTGGATCTATAGGTGTATCCCCGTTATTCAGCTTGATGTGATAGATCATCTCTACGATGGCTGATTCCCTCAGAGACTGGATGGCTTTCTCTGAAGTCGTCCACTTGGCCGAAGGACTCATAATATCGTCCTTGTACGGAAACCTTTCTTTCACAGCTGCCGAGATCCACCTCCAAAGACTGAGGGACTTTTTCTCTCTTGCAATTGCTTTGTCAATTCCCCCTTCTCTAGCAAGTGATCCCAGCTGCTCGGCTTCTGTACCTTCTAGTTCGTGACCATCGGCCCCATTGTCCCAGCATCGGAGCAACCAGGTGATGATGTGCTCCCCTGGTTGACGGGTAAAATCTTTTTGCCTATTCCGCAGCTCGGTTGAGGTCCGAGGTCGAGAAGTCACCTCTTCTTCTTGTTCTTCATCATGCGATGATGACTCCTGATCAGATGCTAGACTGGGTGGTGAATACATTGTTTCTTCATCTTGCTTCACCCTTCTTGACTCTTTTTTGCTTGTTCTCTTGCGTATAGGGGCAACCGATATTGGTATGAAGTGGTCCTCTGGTTTGGCTGCAGTGATTATCACTGTGGTTTGAGTAGCAACTGTACTTTTTGCTGGGGGTGGTGCAGCTGCTGTGCTTGGAGCTGGGGTAGCCACGCTGTCTGTTCCAGTTGAAGTCTGAGTGGCTTCTTTACTTGCCACTGGGGTAGCCGCGCTGTTCATTGCAGCCAAAGTTAGAGTAGTGACTGTACTTGTCGCTGGGGGTGGTGAAGCTGCTGTGCCTGGAGCTGGAGTAGCTGCGCTGTCTGTTGCTTTACGCTCATATCCACCGACATTTTTTTTCCTTTTGAAGGTGCTGGATAGTGTTGAACAAGGCCCTGTAAGCATAGGCCAAGCCCCAGCACGTTGCCATGATTTGTCCATCTCTGGTATGGCCAGAATAACCACAGACCTCATTTAAGTGTCACACCTCATTTAAGTGTTTTACTAGTTCTTCTGGATTTTGCAGTTTTTCGGTAGTGAAATTCCAAAGTACTGGAGGGGCCCACTGACCTATATACTTGCCCATACTATCCCACACACCCTGCCACTCATGGCTGTCCAGCCTCAGGGAAAATCTCCTGGTCCTCCTATATCGTCGTTTGACCCCAGACAAGACCCAAAACTGACTCTGCTTAACTCTTGAAATCAGTCGTGGGCAAAACACACTCTGTATGTGTGCCAACATGGTGATCCCCATCACGATCAGCAAACAAGTCTCAACAGCGTTAAAAGGCCATTAAGAAACTTCAAAACTCTCAAATGTAAATGGTCTGGGGGGGGAGGACTGGGAGGGTAAAAGAATGTCTCCTTCACAGGTTGAGCACCTGAGAAGGAGAAAAAAGATGTGTAATTGCTAAGCATTTCTATTATATACCTCCCAAAGTATAAAGGTGGTGACCACACTGGGAACATAAGCCAGATCAGTTTCATGATCAAAGATTCTATTGTATTACAAGTCATTACCATAAAGTACAATATGAGACAAAAACCTTAGCCCAAGCCCCACACTTGAAAAACACTAATACAGCAAATACCGGATGGACGTAAGATATGGTATACTGAAACTGTGAGATCAAGAGGAACAACCTTGAGAGCCAATAAATCAGCATTGTGATGGGTGACTATTAATCCGGTCAGGTCTGTCGTTATCTCAACCCCTCGTGCCCCACGTTGGGTGCCAAAAGAACTGTCATGGTTTAAACCCTAGCCAGAGAGCTTGCTCACTCACATCCAGGATTAACTAAATGGTTGTCCTCATGGGGTATTACAGGTTGAATTAAAACACTGTTATTTGAAGGATTGCACTTATGTATCACTGTTATTTTAAGAATTGTAGTTGTTAAATTTGCTCATAGTTGCGTGATGAAATAAGTGAACGTAACGACCCACAATGTTTTGCTCGCACAAAAGAAAAAGGGGGGAATTGTTGCAGAATGGCTCCAAGAGCAAGGCCATGGATCCTTAGAGGCCTTGTGAGAGCAAAGCAAGGTGTAGGCCTCACAGGTAACCGGAAACCGGATGTGGGAGGAGAACGTGAGGGAAGCTGTGTAGAACTAACCAATACTGATGTGACTAGGAGGCGTGGCTAAACACCACGCCTATATAAGCGAATTGTGCCACAAATAAAGTAGAAGCTTGCTTATCGCCCATATTGGGTTGGCGTGTCTTGCTTTTCCTCGCCACTAACAAATGGCACCCGAACAGGGACCAGGACTACAGGGCCCCTGTTAACGGGGACCCAGAATACAGGGCCCTGAGTAACAGGGACCCGGAACGGCGAGTGAGCGGCGCCGGCGGCAGTGGCTGGGGAGCGCGGGCAATGCTACTGCGGTGGCGTGACAGACCCGGGTGCTTGGACGGACCGAAAGGAGTCCGCCGCTGGGGCGAACCAGACACTGCTGCATTGGGAGGATGATCTGGAGACCCAGGTCACAGGACGATCCGGAAAAGGCCGGCCATGGAAATGGACCGAGAGGTAGCCCCTGATCTATTACAGTGCTTTTTATAAAAGCGGGGAATTAAGCCTGAGACTCTAAAGCAGCTAGCAGGTCTAGTGGCTGTAGGGAAGGCTAAGGGATTTTTTGTAGATCATAATACAGTTTTTGAGGAGAGTGAGTGGCGAAAGTTTGGTGATGAACTATTTGATTCGGTGCTTAATGATGATAAAACGGCAAAGAAACTCGGTAAGCCACGGAGAGAAGTAATAAATTGTATAAAAAGATACACGGCGGAAAAGAAAACTGCCGCTGTAGCAACGCAGAAGCTAGGAACAGACTTCCCCGGTCGGTTGAAGCAGGGGGAAGATTACAACTCGTTTCCCCCAACTTGCGGGGCGCTCCCTGTGCTTGGAGCACTGGGGTTTTCCCCCCCTTTCTTTTCTCCCCCTCCTTCATCAGAAGGTGCAGCGGAGGAGGTGTAACCCCCTGTTCCCCCACCACCCCAGTTCCGAAAGTAGGGAATTTGAAGAGGACAGAGAAAGTATATTAAAAGGGATACGCATGATAAATGTCGAGGAAGCTGAAAGGAAGAGGACGGTGCCGGATCGATTGGGGCGCCATTTTGAAGCATGCAGTAGAAAATAGAGATCATGGGCTAGCGGGAGATTTAAAGGAACTGCGAGCCTTTCCAACCCATTATGCCCTAGAGTGGAAATTTTTAACTCAGTTACGGAGGAGCCAGGTCTGCAGATGGCCACATGCCGAGCGAGAGACATCTGACAAAAAAGACATAGCTGCGAACAACGGAGACCCTGAGTTTGGCCCAGGATCAGACCCCGAATCCCCTGAATCCGAGCCAGATTTATATCCTCTGCTGCCAGACTCTGACTCTTTGTCTCCGGGTCGGTCTGCTCAGGTCATCAGCAACTACTTACTGGCCTTGGAGACGTTCAGCTGCAACAATTGATGAAAAAGCTTGAAGCCCTCGAGACTCGGATTGGCACATCTCCATCGGCACCTCCACCTTACCCTCCATAAAACCCCTTCCTTAAAGAAGGCAAACAGGGGGAGGGAGTGGGAGATGTACGGGGGGCGGCACAAATCCTGCGCAGTTTTGGCATGGGTTAATCAAAGATGCGATCATTAATGGTGAATTTTCTGCAATGGGCATCTTTGCATATCCTGTGTTTACTACACAGCAGGGGGCTAAAGAGGGGGAAGCTCTTGATCTCAAAATATTTAAGGAGGCCTGACAAGCAGTGACCACGTATGGGTTAAAATCCTCTTATACTCAAGCTGTATATGTTATGATTTTTTCTTGCAATTGACAGGGGAAGCCCATACAGTTTCTCTGTGATACTCATGCAAAAAAGGGGGGGGGGGGCGAGAGAGTAATGATGCTGCAAATGTGCAGTTTAACCTGTCTACTTCTGAAGAACTGATAACCTGGGGGAGGGGGTATATTTGTGTCCTCCTGCCTACAGGTCCATGGTGACTGCCTGCAAAGCTTGTCAAGGCTTGCCATGAGCTGGACAGATGAATGGAAAAACCTGATGCCTCAGCTACAGGAGCTGACCGTGAATACCCCAAGCAGAATGAGATAGAGGAAGAGAAAGAACGAATAACTGCAAAACATCACTTGGGGACAACTGAAAAGTAACATCCTGAATATGTGTGCTTGTAAAGTAGCTATTATTAGAGGTTGTGATTTTGTATATGAAACCACCTGTATTTACTAGCTAGTTGCTGATAAGAAACTACACCTTGTATTGTATAGATTCATCACTTGTAAAAGAGATGTTAGAGTATGGAAATTTGCAGTAGCTGCTAGAAAAATAACAAAGGCTGGAAAGATTTTAATACAATGGTAGTGTTATAAAGCAGGTGATGGAACAAATTAAAAGGGTGGGAGAATTCCGCTGGTAAGAAATTTCTTTGGCTAGTCCCTCACTGCCATCAGCATCTTCAACATGCTGCTGTGCCCTGCAGTAGTTACTCTGCTAATGTAAATTTGTGTGTGCCTTGCTGTAGTAGCGACTTGTTGCTGGATATAAAAAAAAAGGGGGGAGATGTGGAGTCAGTGTTCTCACAGGAGAATGGATAATTGGTACATAAATTGTGAATAATCCTGAAAGATACAGCAAGGCCATGAGAGGCCCGAAGAAGCTTAAGCAAGCAAGATAAGAGGCTGGAATCCTGTAAGCAGCGAGGAGAAGCAGACAGGCCAACCCAATATGAGTGATAAGCAACTTCTACCTTATTTGTGACCCAGTTCACACATATATAGGAGTGGTATTCAGCCACTCCTTCTTGGCATAACAGTATTGGTTAGCCCCCACAGCTTCCTCCACATTCTCCTCCCAGGTCCCGTCTCTGGCCACCTGTGGGGGCCACCCCCTGCCTTGCTTGCACAGTCCTCCAGAACTCTATGGTTCTGCTCTTAGAGTCATTCTGCAACAATTCCCCCCTTTTTCTTTGTGCAAGCAAGGCATTATGGGTTATTCTGTTCACCTGTTTTATCACACAACTATAAACAAGTCTAATAGCTACGTTGATTAACCTAACAATGATACATAAGTGCAATACTTCAAACAATAGTGTTTGACTCAACCTGTAATGCCCCATGAAGACAACCATCTAGTTATTCTTAGAATACTGCTCATTTACTATTGCTGGGTAAGCTGAGCCAGGGTTCTCAGCTGTGCGTGCATCGAATTAGCATAATCAGAGAGACTCATACAACACATTCCATCAAACTCTTCACATCCATGTCCCTGTTCCAACAACAAAAGGTTCTGCAGTGTTGCATGTCTTACAGAGTCAACATTAAAACAAATCAGGAATTGCCTTCGATGTAGAATTGTCTGCTTAGCAACTCAGCAACCCAGTCTGCTTAGTTGAGCCAAGGCCCCGGCTGAAGCAGAAAATACATGGACTCAGTCAGAGATCAATATGATCAGACAAAAGCGGTTTATTACAAAGCCTTAAGCCCTTAAATACTATTTCTTACATGCACTTACAGTGATTTGGCATATTATGATTGGATACATGTTTTGAAGACCCTTAGTGACTAACATATAATTGGTTAAACACAGGTGTGAGAACTCAACCTTGAAAGCTTGCCAACAGTCCACAGTTCTCATTAACTTGGTGAATTCCAGCCTCTTATCTTGCTTGCTTATGCTTCTTCAGGCCTCCCATGGTCTTGCTGTATCTTTCAGGACTATTCAAAGTTTATGTACCAATTATGCATTCTCCTGTGAGAACACTGTCTCCACATCTTCCCCCTTTTGTTTTATCCAGTAAAAGTCACTACTACAGCAAGGCACACACACATTTACATTAGCAGAGTAACTATTACAGGGTGCAGCAGCATGTTGAAGATGCTGATGGCAGTGAAGGACTAGCCAAAGAAATTTCTTACCAGTGGAATTCTCCCCCCCTCTTAATTTGTTCCATCACCTGCTGTATAACACTACCATTGTATTAAAATTTTTCTAGCTTTTGCCTTAGCATTTTCTAGCAGCTACTGCAAATTTCCATACTCTAACATCTCTTTTACAAGTGACAAATCTATACAATACAAGGTGCAGTTTCTTATTAGAAACTAGCTAGTAAATACAGGTGGTTTTATACACAAAATCACAACCTCTAATAATAGCTACTTTACAAGCACACATATTCAGGATGTTACTTTTCAGTTGTCCCCAAGTGATGTTTTGCAGTTAATCATTCTTTCTCTTCCTCTATCTCATTCTGCTTGGGGTAATCACGGTCAGCTCCTGTAGCTGAGGCATCAGGTTTATCCATTCGTCTGTCCAGCTCATGGCAAGGCTTGACAAACTTTGCAGGCAGTCACCATGGACCTGTAGGCAGGAGGACACAAATATATCCCCTCCCCCAGGTTATCAGTTCTTCAGTTCTTGAGAAGTAGACAGGTTAGACAGGTTAAAGTTAAATGTAACATCAAAGACTCTCTCTCTCCCCCCCTCTTTTTTTTTTTTTTTTTTGGTCCCTGCAGAAGCCATCATTACTCCCACTACAGTCCCACGTACAGAACAAGGACCCTGTGGAGACTAACAGCAAACCAGCTCCGAGAAGCATCATTGCAGTGCAAGGTGGCAGGCTCAACCTTAGCGGGCGTCCCCGCAGAGGCTCTGCCTCCCCCACATCATATGAGGCTTGGGCTTTTATACTGACCAAAATACACACTCATTCCAACACAGGTGGCCAGCCTGTGCTGGAAGAAGTGGCCAGAAGTATCTACAAAGGTCTCCAAGGGTTGATAGAAACCTGGACATACTTATATTTACCAACTTCTAGTACATAAGTATCACAGAGAAACTGTATGGGCTCCCCCTGTCAATTGCAAGAAAAAATCATAATATATACAGCTTGAGTATAAGAGGATTTTAACGCATACGTGGTCACTGTCAGGCCTCCTTAACTATTTTGAGATCAAGAGCTTCCTACTCTTTAGCCCCCTGCTGTGTAGTAAACACAGGATATGCAAAGATGCCCATTGCAGAAAATTCCCCAGTAATGACCACATATTTGGTTACCCATTGTTACAACTGAGCGTCTCCAGGGCCAGTAAGTCTGAGCAGACCGACCCGGGAGACGAAGAGTCAGGGTCTGGAAGCAGAGGATACAAATCTGGCTCGGATTCAGGGGATTCGGGGGCTGATCCTGCGCCGAACTCGGGGTCTCCGTTGCTCGCAGCTGTGTCTTTCTTATCGGATGTCTCTCATTCGGTATGTAGCCATCTGCAGACCTGGCTCCTCCGTGACTGAGTTAAAAATTTTTTCACTCTAAGGCATAGTAGGTTGGAAAGGCTCGCGGTTCCTTTAAATCTCCCGCTAGCGCATGATCCCTATTTTCCACTGCGTGCTTCAAAACGGCGCCACAATCGATCCGGCGCCGAGGCACCGCCCTCTTTCTTTCGGATTCCTCGACATTTATCATGTGTATACCTTCTAATATACTTTCTCTGTCCTTTTCAAAGTCCCTATTTTGGAACTGGGGTGGTGGGGGAGCAGTGGGTTACACCTCCTCCGCGGCACCTTCTGATGGAGGGGGGAGAAAAGGAAGGGGGGGGGGGGTGCGGGGGTGGGGTGGGAAACCCTGTGCTCCCGCGAGTTGGGGGGAAAGAGTTGTAATCTTCCCCCGGTTTCAACCGACCGGGGGACGTCTGTTCCTAGTTTCTCCGTTGCTACCGCGGCAGTTTTCTTTTCTGCCTTGTGTCTTTTTATACAGTTCATTACTTCCCTCCGTGGTTTACCGAGTTTCTTTGCCTTTTTATAATCATTAAGCACTGAGTCAAATACTTCATCACCAAACTTTCGCCACTCACTCTCCTCAAATATTGTATTAGGATCTGCAAAAAAAAAAAATCTCTTAGCCTTTGTCCTGGGTTCAGCAGTAGCAGTCATGTTTTTCCTTTGTGTTAACTGGTGCAGTGCTGTGTTTTGACTTCTAGCTTGAGAACAGTGTTGGTGAAGCCGATGTATTCGGTTGTTGCTAAGTGATGTTTACCCTGACCAAGGACTCTGTGAGGCTCATGCTCTGCCAGGGAGGAGGGGAAGCTGTGAGGAAGCAGAGACGGGGCGCCTGACCCGGGCTAGCCAGGGAGGTATTCCATACCACAGCACGTCATGGCCGGGGTGGGGGGTAACTGGGAGTTACCCGGAAGGACACAGGCTTCCGGGTGGAACTCGCTTTCTTGGCCGGTGGTACCGTATTCTCTTCCCTTGTTAATTTCCCTTATCATTGTTTTAGCTGATAGTAGCGGTGGTGATTTGTTGCTGGACTGTTCTTGTCTCAACCCGTAGGAGTTGCACTCTCTCGATCCTCCTCCCCGTTCCTCCGGGAGTGGGGAAGGGGAGAGCCCCGTTGCAGGGGGGGGGGAGACGGACACGGACCTCACTACTGATTTCAAGAGTTAAGCAGAGTCAGGTTTGGGTCTTGTCTGGGGTCAAACGACGATGTAGGAGGACCGAGAGATTTTCCCTGAGGCTGGACAGCCATGAGTGGCAGGGTGTGTGGGATAGTATGGGCAAGTATCTAGGTCAGTGGGCCCCTCCAGTACTTTGGAATTTCACTACCGAAGAACTGCAAAATCCAGAAGAATTAGTAAAACACTTAAATGAGGTGTGTGGTCATTCTAGCCATACCAGAGACGGACAAATCACGGCAACGTGCTGGGGCTTGGCCTATGCTTACAGGGCCTTGTTCAACACTATCCAGCACCTTCAAAAGGAAAAGAATGTCGGCGGATCTGAGGGCAAAGCGACAGTCGCTACTCAAACTTTGGCTGCAATGAACAGCACAGCTACCCCAGCGGCAAGTACAGCAGCTGCTCAAACTTCAACTGCAACAGACAGCACGGTTACCCCAGCTCCAAGCACAGCAGCTGCACCAACCCCAGCGACAAGTACAGTCGCTACTCAAACTTTGGCTGCAATGAACAGCACAGCTACCCCAGCGGCAAGTACAGCAGCTGCTCAAACTTCAACTGCAACAGACAGCGTGGTTACCCCAGCTCCAAGCACAGTAGCTACACCACCCCCAGCAACAAGTACAGTCGCTACTCAAACCACAGTGATAATCACTGCAGCCAAACCAGAGGACCACTTTGTACCAATATCGGTTGCCCCTGTACGCAAGAGAACAAGCAAAAAAGAGGCAAAAAGGGTGAAGCGAGATGAAGAAACAATGAATTCACCACCTGGTCCAGAACCTGACCAGGAGTCATCATCACATGACGAAGAAGAAGAAGAAGAGGTAACTTCTCGACCTCGGACCTCAACCGAGCTGCAGAATAGGCAAAAAGATTTTACCCGTCAACCAGGGGAGCACATCATCACCTGGTTACTCCGATGCTGGGACAATGGGGCCGATGGTCACGAACTAGAAGGTACAGAAGCCAAGCAGCTGGGATCACTTGCTAGAGAAGGGGGAATTGACAAAGCAATTGCAAGAGAGAAAAAGTCCCTCAGCCTTTGGAGGAGGCTCTTGGCAGCTGTGAAAGAAAGGTTTCCGTACAAGGACGATGTTACGAGTCGTTCGGCCAAGTGGACTACTATAGACAAAGGCATCCAGTCTCTGAGGGAATCGGCCATCGTAGAGATGCTCTATCACATCAAGCCGAATAACGGGGATACACCTATAGATCCAGATGAAGTTGAATGTACACGACCCATGTGGCAAAAACTTACACGGAATGCACCGTCATCATATGCCCATTCATTGGCTACAGTAACCTGGAATGACATAGTACCGCTAACAGTGGATGAAATGGTTCATAAACTCCGAGAGTTCGAAGACAATCTCACCCCTTCCATCATCTCAGCTGTGAAAAAACTGCCCCAGGACCTCGAACAATTGAGGGACGATCTATCTGATTTATCCAGCTCCTCACGTGTACCAACACACGTCTCAGCTATTAACAAAAGGCGTCCTATTGTTCAAGAGAGGAGATACAAGAGGTATACGCCACGGGGTACCCTATGGTTTTACCTGCTGGATCACGGAGAAGACATGACAAAGTGGGATGGAAAACCTACTACAGCTCTGGAGGAACGGGTGAATGTATTGAAGAGGGGATCAAGGGCCAAGACTGATCGTCCCATGAGAGCTACGGCTTCAGTCTCTGGTGATCAGTTTCCCAGATGGAGTGGAAGAGCTGATTTTACTCCAGCTCCTGTGATAACGAAGAATAATCCCTTTCAACACGACTTAAGTGTCCAAAGCTGTGACGACCATTAGAGGGGCCCTGCCTCCAGCCAGGTGGAGGTAGGGGACAATCGTATTTACTGGACTGTGTGGATCAGATGGCCTGGCACATCAGTCCCACAGAAGGATAAGGCTCTAGTAGATACCGGCGCACAGTGTACCCTGATGCCATCAAGCTGTCAAGGGGTGGAACCCATCTATATTTCTGGAGTAACAGGAGGATCCCAAGAGTTGACTGTGCTGGAGGCTGAAATCAGCCTGACTGGGAGGGAGTGGCAAAAGCACCCTATTGTGACTGGTCCAGAGGCTCCATGCATCCTCGGCATAGACTACCTCAAGAGAGGGTACTTCAAAGACCCAAAAGGGTACCGGTGGGCTTTTGGTATTGCTGCTTTGGAGACTGAGGAAATTGAGCAGGTGTCCACCTTGCCTGGTCTCTCAGAAGATCCCTCTGCTGTGGGGTTGCTGAAAGTTGAAGAACAACAAGTGCCAATTGCGACCACAACAGTGCACCGGCGGCAATATCGCACCAACCGAGACTCCCTGATTCCCATCCATCAGCTGATCCGTAGACTGGAGAGTCAGGGGGTGATCAGCAGGACCCGCTGACCCTTCAATAGCCCCATATGGCCAGTGCGAAAGTCTAATGGAGAATGGAGACTAACAGTAGACTATCGTGGCCTGAATGAAGTCACACCACCATTGAGTGCTGCCGTACCGGACATGCTAGAACTTCAGTATGAACTAGAGTCAAAGGCAGCCAAGTGGTATGCCACGACTGATATTGCCAATGCATTTTTCTCCATTCCTTTGGCAGCAGAGTGCAGGCCACAGTTTGCTTTTACTTGGAGAGGTGTCCAGTTCACTTGGAACCGACTGCCCCAGGGGTGGAAACACAGCCCTACCATTTGCCACGGACTGATCCAGACTGCACTGGAACAGGGGCAAGCTCCAGAACACCTGCAATACATTGATGACATTATTGTGTGGGGCGATACAGCGGAAGAAGTCTTTGAGAAAGGGAGGAAAATAATCCAAATTCTGCTGAAAGCCGGTTTTGCCATAAAACGGAGTAAGGTCAAGGGACCTGCACAGGAGATTCAATTTTTGGGAATAAAATGGCAAGATGGACGTAGACAGATCCCCACAGATGTGATCAACAAGATAACAGCAATGTCTCCACCAACTAATAAGAAAGAAACGCAAGCTTTCTTGGGTGCAGTGGGGTTCTGGAGAATGCACATCCCAAATTACAGGTCGATTGTAAGCCCTCTCTATCATGTGACCCGGAAGAAGAATGATTTTAAATGGGGCCCTGAGCAGCAACAAGCCTTTGAGCAAATTAAACGCGAGATAGTTCATGCAGTAGCCCTTGGACCAGTTTGGACCGGACCAGATGTAAAAAATGTACTGTACACTGCAGCTGGGGAGAACGGTCCTACCTGGAGCCTTTGGCAGAAAGCTCCAGGGGACACTCGAGGTCGACCCCTCGGCTTTTGGAGTCGGGGATATAAAGGATCTGAGGCCAGCTATACCCCAACTGAGAAAGAGATACAGTCAGCCTATGAAGGGGTTCGAGCTGCTTCGGAAGTGATTGGCACTGAAGCACAGCTCCTCCTGGCAGCCCGGCTGCCCGTGCTGGGCTGGATGTTCAAAGGCAGGGTCTCCTCTACACATCATGCAACTGATGCTACATGGAGTAAATGGGCTGCAGTAATTACACAACGAACTCGAATAGGAAATCTCAGTCGTCCAGGCATTCTAGAAGTCATCATGGACTGGCCAGAGGGCAAAGATTTCGGAATGTCACCAGAGGAGGAGGTGGTGCGCGCTGAAGAGGCCCCACCATATAATAAACTGTCAGAAAGTGAAAAGCAGTATGCCTTGTTAACTGATGGCTCTTGCCGTATTGTGGGAAAGCATCGGAGATGGAAGGCAGCTGTATGGAGTCCTGGACGACAAGTTGCAGAAACTGCTGAAGGAGAGGGTGAATAGAGTCAATTTGCCGAGGTGAAAGCCATCCAGCTGGCCCTGGACATTGCTGAACGAGAAAAGTGGCCAGTACTTTATCTCTATACTGACTCATGGATGGTGGCAAATGCCCTGTGGGGGTGGTTGAAGCAATGGAAGCAGAGCAACTGGCAACGCAGAGGTAAACCCATCTGGGCTGCTGCACTGTGGAAAGATATTGCTGCCAGGGTGCAGAACCTGGTGGTGAAGGTACGTCATGTAGATGCCCATGTACCCAAGAGTCGGGCCACTGAGGAACACCAGAACAACCAACAAGTGGATAAAGCGGCTAAGATTGAAGTGGCTCAGATGGACTTAGATTGGCAACATAAAGGTGAATTATTTTTGGCCCGGTGGGCCCATGACACTTCAGGCCATCAGGGCAGAGATGCAACATACAGGTGGGCCCGTGATCGAGGGGTGGACTTAACAATGGACACTATTGCCCAGGTAATTCATGAGTGTGAAACATGTGCTGCAATTAAACAAGCCAAGCGGTTAAAGCCTCTTTGGTATGGAGGATGATGGTTGAAGTATGGGGAGGCCTGGCAGATTGACTATATCACACTGCCACCAACCCGCCAAGGCAAGCGCCATGTGCTTACCATGGTGGAAGCAACCACCGGGTGGCTGGAAACATATGCTGTGCCCCATGCCACTGCCCGGAACACTATTCTGGGCCTTGAGAAACAGATTTTGTGGCGACACGGCACCCCAGAGAGAATTGAGTCAGACAATGGGACTCATTTCCAGAATAACCTTATAGATATTTGGGCCAAGGAACATGGCATTGAGTGGGTATATCACATCCCCTACCATGCACCAGCCTCTGGGAAAATCGAACGGTACAATGGGCTGTTAAAAACTACACTGAGAGCAATGGGTGGGGGAACTTTCAAGCATTGGGATACACATTTACCAAAGGCCACCTGGTTGGTCAACACCAGAGGATCTGCCAACAGGGCTGGCCCAGCCCAGTCAGAACTTTTACATATTGTAGAGGGGGACAAAGTTCCTGTGGTGCATATGAAGAATTTGCTGGGGAAGACAGTCTGGGTAATTCCTGCTTCAGGTAAAGGCAAACCCACTCGTGGGATTGCTTTTGCTCAGGGACCTGGATATACTTGGTGGGTAATGCGGGAAGATGGGGAAGTCCGATGTATACCTCAAGGGGATTTGATTTTAGGGGAAAACAGCCAGTGAACTCAATTGTATGCCGTTGCCTGCTGTGTAATGCTTTTATAGCCCATCAACTAGATGTCTCCAGGTCACCAGCGACTGGCCCTGACTTCCCTCCAGCCATCATCCCAACAGAGAAGGAACTTTGAACATCATGGACCGAATGGACTCGGCAGCATTATAGGGATTGGTCCATGCACTAAGAAAATGATCTTTTCCTCTTGGTCTGTATGTATATGGATGTATATATATGGGAGAGCAATGGTGTATTGAAAATGTGGGATCTGAGCACGACGTGAATGGTATGGAATAAGGGGTGGATAATGTCCTGGGTTCAGCAGTAGCAGTCATGTTTGTTTTTTTTTTCCTTTGTGCTAGCTGGTGCAGTGCTGTGTTTTGACTTCTAGCTTGAGAACAGTGTTGGTGAAGTCAATGTTTTCAGTTGTTGCTAAGTGATGTTTACCCTGACCAAGGACTTTGTGAGGCTCATGCTCTGCCAGGGAGGAGGGGAAGCCGGGAGGAAGCAGAGATGGGGCGCCTGACTCGGGCTAGCCAGGGAGGTATTCCATACCACAGCACGTCATGGCTGGGGTGGGGGGTGACTGGGAGTTACCCGGAAGGACACGCGGCTTCCGGGTGGAACTCGTCTTCCTGGCCGGTGGTATCGTATTCTCTTCCCTTGTTATTTTCCCTTATCATTGTTGTAGTTGATAGTTGCGGTGGTGATTTGTGTACATTGGTTGCTGGACTGTTCTTGTCTCAACCCGTGGGAGTTGCACTCTTTCGATCCTCCTCCCCGTTCCTCCGGGAGTGGGGGAGAACCCCGGGGGGGGGAGGACACGGACCTCGATTGTTGTCAGCTCGGCACCACTCACTGGGAGTGAGTGAACAAGTTACCTGACTGGGTTTAAACCCAGTTTCTGGATCTAAAAGTGTGAGTCGGGTAATCCATGCCTCTCACTCTTGTCCTTAGTATTCTCTTATTTCTTCTAATTGTTTTCCCAGATTGACCAGAAATTTTAGGAGATAACCTTCTCCCACTTCCAGAAAACTTTCTCCTTTAAACTGGGACTGATATGGTCTTCCATATAAAATTTTTACATAGGATAGCCTTTTCTTTCGACCGAGGTTTAGTAGTTGCCCTTGTAACAATTTTTCACTAAAGGGCGAGCCTTGGTCGGAAGAAAGTGCCTCTGGTACTCCACAACCTACAAGGGAATGCTTCTGGCCACCCTAAAAAAGTATTTCGTTAACACCAAATATTGGTAAAAATTTATTTGTCTAATTGAACTATGATATATAGATTCCTTCCTTCAATTTGTTCATATCTCGATGAGTTTTATTATGTTCCTCCTGAACTAGCATCCAGAGTTGGTTATAGGGGATTATAATTCACCCATCAGGTATCTGAACCCAATCTTCTTTGTTTTCCTCTCCTCCTCTGAGATCTTCAATAAATTTTCTATCCTCCTTTGATTTTCTAGGTTTAGATTTTTCAATTGTTAGTTTGCCGTCAGGGATTAAGGGAATGAGTTTAGATTGTTAAAATCAGCCAAATTTCACCTTGTTGATATCCTTGACAATACATAATAGCTTCTCCCTCAGGTAGCTGAACAGCTTTCAGTAGTCATTTATCCTGTGTGTTCAAAGGTCCTTGTTCTTTCCAGATGGCACCATGTGCATGGACCACACCAAATGCATATTTAGAATCAGTCTTTCAAATCTGGTCTAATAGTTGCTGGATTGAAAAAAAAACAACTAGTGGGCTTCTTTCTGTTCCAGGAATGCTGATACAACACAGGACACTAGTACAGTAATTTTTGTCCCAAGGTAAATATGCGGGCCTCTTCAAAATTCATGATAACTGCTGCCACAGCTCTTAGGCATCCGGGCCATCCTTTGATTGCTTCATTCAGCCGTTTTGAAAAATACACCACTGTTCTCTTACAGGGTCCTAGTTTCTGAGTAAGGACCACCAAAGCTATTCCCTGTTCTTCATAGGAATATAGCCAAAAGGATTTAGTCACATCCAGAAGTCAGAGCTGCAGCTCTCCTTAGCTCTGCTTTTAAATTTCTAAAGCCCTCCTCTGCTGAATCAGTCCATTCCAAAGAGAGAGGGGTTTCTTTTAACAGTTCACATAGGGGTCTTACCAGAACACCATAATCATGCATCCAAAGTCACAGTATCACACAGTATCACAGTATGCTAGAGATTGGAAGGGACCTCGAAAGATCATCTAGTCCAATCCCCCTGCCGGAGCAGGAAGTCTGCCTCATCCAGTCATTCCCAGGAACGTCTGGAGATCCTTGATGGTCGACAGTCGTGGAGTTTGACAAATGGCTTCCAAATAGCAGTTCCAAGTCTTCTCTGTTATCCTAGGTAGGAAACTTGGGTTTGGATTAGTTGGGCCTTTTGTCTGGTTACCCAATAACCATTCAGTCCCAGAAAATTCAATAATCCCACCGTCCACTGGATACATTTTTCCTTTGTTTCAGTAGCAATTAATAAGTCATCCACATATTGTAACAGAGTCCCCGTCTGAGTGGGTGGTTTCCATGACTCTAATTCCCATGCTAACTGGTTTCCAAAAATTGTTAGACTGTTTTAAACCCTTTCAAGTTAATTGGGTTTTCCTTACTGTGTCAGGATGTTCCCATTCAAAAGCAAATAAATTCTGGTTTTCTTTGGCCAATGGTAAGCAAAAGAAAGAGTCCTTTAAATCCAAGACGCCAAATCATTTTTGATTCGATTTAGTCAATACGGATTAGCTATTACTGGATATCCTCAACAAATTTGTCGATTCCTGAGATCTTGAACCAATCTGCAACTTTTCTTTACTGGCAAGATAGGAGTATTATATTCCAATTCACATTCAAGCAAGAATTTATATTTTAAAATTTATTAATGATTTTTTTTTAATTCCCTTTCCTGCAATTTTAGGGGCTATTGTTTTATTCTAATTGGGCAGGCCCCCCTTTTTATTTCTACTTTAACAGGTAAAGCATTTTTCTCTTTACCTGGAACTTCAGATGTCCATATTCCCAGATATACCTGGATTAAGGATTTCTTCTATTTCAGGGAGGTCCTCCTGTTTGCTTTTTCTGTTGAATTAAAGATAAACTCAAAACTGCAGTTAATTGATTTTTAACTCTTTAATTCCATTTTGCCTTCTTTACATGTTGCTTCTTGTCCTAATAAGGATTTCCAAGAATTTAGTATGTATAAAAATTTTATGCATTCTTATTTTTTTTCCAATTTGTGCTTCTTTTTGCCTTTTTTTGTTTTGTTTTTTCTTTTCCTTGGTGGCCAGTAGCTCCCACATCTGTAGCAAATTCTTTTCCCTCTGAATTAACGCCAAATAAATTGCTCCTGTATCCACTAAAATTCCACTTTATTTCCTCTGGTCTCTAGTTTTAATTTAACCAGTGGATCTACTAGGGTAGATTCCCCAGGTCCCTTGTCAGTCTAGTTTCAATTCAGCCACCGGAGTCACTCCATGGCACTCTCCCCCCAGGGCAGTGGCAGTCTCACTTCCAACGTCCAAAACTCTCCACAGCACACACACACACCGATCCGGTCCAATAGGAGAAGAACCCACTTCCCCCACCTTTGTCCGACATTCCTCCTTCACCAGATTAAAAACATTCAACAACCCCTCAGTCCCGTCTATCAACATGTCTGTTCCCACTTGTTTGCCTGCCCCAGCACCCATCCCGTGCTCAAACACAGGAGCTGCGCGAGCTCCCCTCCTTTCCCAGTTTTCTCTTTTTTTTTTTTTTTCCTTCTCAAGGCTGCTCACCTTGCTCTGCAGGGGTTACAGATGCCTGCCTCTGCAACAGCACTTCTGGTTTAATGTGAATGTGTTGCTTGTTGCCAGTGACAGAATCTCCTCCTCCTTACCAATATCTGATAGGACAGATATAGAGGATGCTCCTCTCAGAGGTAACTGTGATATATAATTTTTCCAATATCTCTCCTGCTTAGCTTTCTGGTTTTCTCTGTCCTTTTTCAAAGCCAAAATTAGGGATCTGGCAGAGCTATATTAATTTCACATTCTGTCTGCCACTCCAGGTGGTTTCTTAAAGTGAAAAACCTATCTGTATATAGTACTTCATCCCATTTTCCTGGCCACCTCAAAATCAACATTAATTGTAACAATGTATTATAATTCAAAGTTCCATTTTTAGGCCATTTCTCCTGACAACAGAATTGTAGAATTAACCAGGTTGGAAAGGACCTTTAAGATCAAGTCCAACCATTACCCCATTACTGCCAAAACCACCACTAAGCCATGTCATTAAAGGCCTCATCTCAATGTTTTTTGAACACTTCCAGGGACACTGATTACACCACTTCCCTGGGCCACCTGTTCCAATGCTTGATCACCTTCTAGTGAAGAAATTTTTCCTAATACCCAGACTAAGCCTCCCCATGCCCAGCTGGAGACATGTCATTATGAGATTAAAATGTGGTGGTTTTGTTTGGTTTTTTTTTTTTTGGTTGGTTTTTTAAATATCTCTCTTACAATTCAACCATTTTCATTTCTTTATATAATTAAATTCACTAAGAGTTACCAGACAATGGGAGCTGTAGCCCCATTTTCTGGTCTGACAATTTTAAAATAAATAAATTATACATGTACACACTGCCATAAAGGATCCTCTGCCTTAGGCATCAAACATCCTTAAAGAACTGCTATCAAACCCTAACACATGACAGACAGAAGGAGGAATCCAAGCCAGGGAAAATGCCATATCAAATTGGAAAAATGCTTAGCAGTCTCCAGAACAATCCAAGTCTGGAAAGGCAAATCAAACACATATAGACGATGACCATGGGAAAAAGTCATTTCATTGACACACTGTTCTCTTTCCATATCATTCCTGAATGTATTATGGGTTTTTTTTTTACGGATAAGCATATAATAAATAGGGGGCTAATACCTGTCCTCTGGTACTCAACTTCAGAAACTTCACACCAAAATCCCAATTAATACTTTCCCCAATCTCATAAAAAATCACAAGCTTGGCAATTAATTTTTCAAAAGTAAGCTTTTTACACTCACAATATTTTTACAGATAGGAACATCACAGTCTTCATTAAAAAAATATACCTGCACACAAGACCTGATATTCCATACGTATGCATCAAATACTCAACTTTATCCAGAAGTTTCCTATCAAATTTTACAAGTTAAAAATAACAGGGGTGTACATGCAAAATTACAGGAGTGGAGAATTTTAACTTTTAAGTTGGCAACAGTCTAACTAAAAACAGACATTGGTTACAATATTTTATCAACGTTTTCTTGTTTAGCGAACCCCCAGAAGACCCTCCAAGTTCTTTCCATGTGCCAAAATGTAACCCAATGGCCTTTTCTTCAGAATTCCCTTATTTTGACCGGCTCCCATTTCAAACAATCTTTTACAAATCTATAGCTTCTCTTTCCTAGTGCTCTGCAAATGCACTTAAAAATATGAGAGCACCTACACACAAGTTTTATGATATTCTCAGGGGTTCAGTAAAATAATATCTCTGGGTTCTGCAGATCATTTCCCCTGTTGTTAGATCATAGTTTCGGTTCCAGCAAAATTTACACTGTCCTAGTATCCACGGCAGGTTCCACTGTTCAAAAGTTACTATGCACCCATATGTGAGGCTACAAGCCTCTGGTACTGAGTGTAAAGTCCAGATCTCAAGAATAGGACTATAGATATTAGAGGTTTTACTTCTGTTATACATCCACTGGGGCGCAGAGAGGGAACTCTTCTTAAACCCCCATTAGCCACAGTTTACTTTTGTCTACTCCTCCCCCACCGCTTAAACACTAATCTTTAACACTAACGACAGACATACACACACACAAGGCACTCAGGCACAACACAAAACAAAGACGCTTCGTCTGTCTCCGGCCGCTCTCCTCGCGGAGAACACGGAACCGCGGATCAGGACTCCACACTCGCTTCGTAGCTGTGCTACGTCTCAGTCACACAGAAACACAAACACACATGGGATGCCACACACTCACACTATGGTTCCGCCTTGCCCTTCTCCTGCTTCTTATGGTAGCAGGTCTGTCCTGGTTCCCAGAATTTGAGATGCAGTGGAGATCTCGTGTTGTACAACCTTATGAATATATATAACTTTAGAGAATAAATGTAGAGGGAAACAACACTGAGGTACGCATGACTTTGAGGAATTATCCCCGTGCGTCTCAGCGCTGAATAAAAAGCATACCTACTTTACAACTTTAATGAGTTGTGGAGTCAATCCGCGCATCAGTACAACACGCCGATACATATTCATGTCCTATCCCCGCTTTGTATTATAATGAGCCAGAAGGTCCTCTGCACCTGCGCAGTGCCCCCTCTGGTCATGGGCAGGGGTCTCAAGATGAAGTAACTGAGTCTTCCTCCTGTGGGTAGGGGTCTTCAAGATGAAGTAAATGAGTCTTCCTCTCCTTGCACTTTTCACTTTTCAGTCTTCACATATGGCCTTAGGGTTTGGTCGGTATCCCAGCCATAAACCATCTGCTTCTCCCCCTTATCAGTAGATTCAGGCATCTGCTTTTCCTTATCAATAGCTGCTTATCAATAGGATCAAATGTCTGCATTTCCTTATCAATAGCTGCTTATCAATAGGACCAGGTGTCTGCTTTTGCTTATCAATAGCACCAGGTGCCTTTGTTCTGCTTAGCAGGCATTTACAACAGACAATACTTTTGTTTAAGCAAGCAAATTCCTCTAACCCCCTTGTACAACCCCCCTGTACAACCCCCTTGTACAATATCCCTGTACTACCCCCCTGTACATTGGTCAACCCTCTGTATCAATCCCCCCTTTTTCTTTTAAAGTTAGTAAATTCTTTTACTATATTATTCACTATAGTATTCATGACAGAGCTATCCATGTTCCTTCTATTGATTTATGAAGTGATTTTGATATACACTGTATTATACAAGGTACAATCAGTAAAATGAGTAGTCCTATAACTAAGATTAAAAGGCCTTGTTTCAGTATGTCCCTGAACCATCCAGTAACTCCTAGGTTATTTAACCACTCATCCAATCCACCTCCAACAATTCTAAGCTCTTGCATATTTTCCTGCAATTTTCCCAGCTTAGCATGAATTGATTCAGAATGATCAGATAAGTTCATGCAGCACATTCCTTCAAAATCCTCACAACCATGTCCATGGGCCAATAATAAAAAGTCAATTGCTGCTCGGTTTTGTAAAGATGCATGTCTTACACTATCTGTGTCTGTGGCTAGCGAGGATATCACATCTGAGGTTATATTTAATTGCTTAGCCGCCCAACATGCCAAATGATGTATATCTGCCAATGCTTTCCACGCAGCTATATTTGGTACAAATAATGCCACCAAAAATCTTGCTGTGTGATTCCAGATTCTTAAAGTGGAATCGCAATTCGGGCCTAATTGCCCAATGGATCGTTTGTTTCTGCTGAGGCTGTCCTTCATGTCCTGGATTAAATGCCTTTTGGAGGGTGCAAACAGGGACAATTTACCTAGATAACGTGGTCCTCCAAAGGGTTTGTAAGGAATCCCTGGCCATTCACGGTCTCCACATATCAAGAAATATCCTGGGGGTAGAGCTTTAGGTATTTCATCATTGTATCGTAACACTGGAGATGATCCTGAGCAGTAAGCGGTTATATTATGATACCATGTCTTCCCACTAGTTACCTTGGTCTCAGGAACTTTGCTTGACCATGTATTAAAAGTTATACAGCTCTGATTAGTTTTGTCAGATCCCAAGAGTTGGAGCTCTTGCATTGGGATAGTAGAATAATTTAAGTTTCTTATTATTACACCCATTTGTGCTGATGCAACTGTCCAGTCGGTTCCATGAGCTCTCTGGACCATTTTGATCACTGTGCTAGGATTTAGAATTGAATCATTCCTAACCCATCCCTGAAAATCAAAGGGGTTCAAGTATGGTATACCAATTAGGCACGTTTGAAAGGGATTTCCCACCTGTGCCAAGGTCAGACAAAAATCAGTAATCCCAGTCTTGTTTGCCCATGTGAGCCAGACATTCATATTTGAGCCCAGTATTGAAGTTTCTTTTTCTATGGCTTGGACCATGGTACAGGTATAGAGGATTACTATCAATAATTGCTCCATTTTAACTATTCTACTTAACTATATATGTTGATTACAATTGCAACACCTTATTGACACCCATGAATCACTCTTATTTTTCACGAGTTAGTTTTAATTTCAGTCTGTTAGTACCGCTTGATGTGATTTTCCAGGGTGCCTTTGGAGCCTTCTTGACTCGAGTATGATGAATCCAGACGTTTTGTTCTCTGATTTTGATAGCTGTGAAAGTTGTGAGTAGTACTTGGAACGGCCCTTTCCACTTCGGGTCAAGATCTTCTTCCCCTGTGGGTCTGAAAGATTTTATATACACATAATCTCCAGGTTGTATGTTATGTACCGGACTGTCCAGTCCTCTGGTTCGAGTTCCAGCCACATATTTTTCAACTTTCTTGAGTTGTTTTCCTAACTCTATTATGTAGTTATTCATAGTCTCTTCTCCCACTTGGAGAGACGTTCCCTGTTGGACCCCATATGGTCTCCCATACAGAATTTCGAAAGGACTCAGCCCTTCTCGAGCTCTTGGTTTAGTTCAAATTCTCAATAGAGCTAATGGAAGTGTCTGGGGCCAAGGTAGACTGGCCTCCTGACCCAATTTCACAATTTGTTGTTTAATTAGATGGTTCATTTTCTCCACCTGACCACTTGATTGGGGGTGGTAGGGAGTATGAAGTTGCCAATCAATACCTAAATGTTTGTTAATTTGTTGTACCACTTTTGAAACAAAATGTGGTCCTCTGTCTGAAGATATAGTGGCTGGAACTCCATATCGTGGTATTATTTCCTGTAACAATATTTTTGTTACCTCCCGGGCTTGTGCACTTCTAGTTGGAAAGGCTTCTGGCCAACCTGAAAAGGTGTCAGTTAGTACCAACAAATGTCTATACCCCCCTTTTCTTGGCAGCTCCATAAAGTCAATCTGCCATTGTTGGCCTGGTTCATTACCTCTGCCAATTTGGCCTAATTTAAGTTTGGGAGTAATTTTGGGGTTGGTTTGAAGGCAAAGATCACATTGTTGAGTGACTTGTTGGATGGTAGCATTAGCTATGATTTTGTTTATTAAATATTTATGAAAGGCATCCACTCCCCAATGTGTTTTCTGATGCTCATTTTTTATAAGGGCCCATAACAATGATGAGGGAACAATTATCCTCCCCTGTGGTGTGCTAGCCCACCCATCCTCATTAAATATTCCATCTTGATCTATAATCAGTTTCTGATCTTCCTTATTATAATTCGGCTTAGCTCCCAGAGAAATCTTTCCATCAGGAATTAAAGCTCCTTCAATTGTTATCTCACCCTTTGCCGCTTCCTTTGCCTCTCTATCCGCCAGCTCATTTCCTCCCTCTAATTCTGAGCTCACCTTCTGGTGTGCCTTAATGTGCATAATTGCCACTCTCTCAGGTAATTGGACCGCTTCCAACAGTCTCAATATTTCCCGTGCATGTTTAATGTTTTTTCATTGTGAATTCAACAGTCCTCTTTCTTTCCAAATAGCTCCATGTGCATGCACAACTCCGAATGCATACCTTGAGTCTGTATAGATGTTTAACCTTTTCCCTTTTGCTAGTTCCAGAGCTCTAGTCAGTGCGGTCAGTTCTGCCTTTTGCGCGGAGGTATTTAGTGGCAAAGATCCAGATTCTATTACTTCTCTGCAGGTTGCGACTGCATATCCAGCATGTCGCTTTCCACTGGCGATATAGCTGCTCCCATCAGTAAACCAGGTTTCTGCATTGTCCAAAGGGGTATCCTTCAGGTCTGGGTGACTGGAGTATGTGGCTTCGATGGTTTCCAGGCAGTCATGGTGTACAGGTTCTCCTTCCTTTCCAATAAGGAAAGAGGCTGGGTTGACAATGTTAGTTACCACAATCTCTATATCATCTTGTTCCACGATGACGGCTTGGTATTTCAAGAACCTCTGAGGGGAAAGCCAATGCCCGCCTTTCATTTCCAACACTGCAGACACTGTATGGGACACTAGCACTGTCATTTTCTGGCCCAAGGTAAATTTGCGTGCTTCTTGAATATTCAGCACGACTGCCGTGACGGCTCTGAGGCACCCAGGCCATCCTCTGGCCGCTACATCTAACTGCCTAGAAAAATAGGCAACTGCTCGTTGGTATGGACCCAAGTCTTGTGCTAGTATTCCCAGGGCAATCCCTTGTCTCTCATGCGAAAATAAAAAGAATGATTTACCCACGTCTGGAAGTCCTAGAGCTGGAGCTGACATGAGAGCATTCTTCAACTGGTCAAAAGCCTGCGTGGCCTCCTTTGTCCATTGGAGGTTTCTATTTCCCTCAGCAATGAGTGTATATAGGGGCTTTACAAGGAGCCCATAGTTGTAAATCCACAACCTGCACCACCCTGTCATACCCAGGAAGGTTCGCAGTTCTTTTATTGTCCGGGGTTTCGGGGTTTGACATATTGCTTCCTTACGATCTCGCCCCAAGGTCCGTTGTCCAGCGCTAACCTCATAGCCCAGGTAAATCACTGTCTGCTTCACTACCTGGGCCTTTTTCTTAGACACTCTATATCCTTGGAGTCCCAGGAAATTTAAGAGGCTTACTGTCCAAGCCACACAGGCTTCTTCTGTCTGGGTGGCAATTAAGATGTCATCTACGTACTGCAGTAACTTCCCTTCACCTTGCGGAGCCTCCCAAGACTAAGTCTTTTGAAAGTTGCTCTCCAAACAGAGTGGGGCTGTTCTTAAATCCTTGAGGCAACACCGTCCATGTGAGCTGGGTTTTGCGCCCACTCTTAGGGCTTTCCCATTCAAATGCAAAAATTTTCTGTGTCTGGCTTCCTGGAGAGGGAGGCAAAAGAAGGCATCCTTTAAATCTAGAACGGTAAACCAAGTTAGCTCTGGTGTTAAGCATGTTAGCAAAGTGTATGGATTTGCTACTACAGGGTAAAGGTCCTCAGTTATTTTGTTGACAGCTCGTAAATCCTGTACCACTCGGTATGACCCATCAGGTTTCTGAACAGGTAAAATAGGGGTATTGAAATCCGACTGGCACTCCTTTAACAGTCCCAATTGTAGGAAATTCTCAATTATTGAGCAAATTCCTTCTCTATCTTTCCTTTTCAGAGGGTATTGTTTAATCCTCACTGGTTGTTTTACTTCCTTGAGCTTAATCTCTATCGGGGGTGCATTTTTGGCTCTCCCAGGTGTGTTTGTGGCCCATACCCCTGGGAATACCTGATCCAATACATCTTCCCTGACTTCTTCCACCGCATAATTGGCAATTAAAACTAAACTTAACATCTCTATATATTGCTGATCATTTACTTCTAATGTGATCTCGCCTCCTTTGAAAGTAGTAATTGCTCCCAAATGTTCCAGTAAGTCTCTCCCTAGGAGAGCTTTTGGAAAATTAGGCATATATAAAAATTTATGAATGCCCCATTGCTTTCCCAATTGATATTTCAACGTTTTACAAAAATACGCCTTTTCACTTTGGCCAGTTGCCCCTTTTACCATAATATAGTCATCCCCTAAGGGCATTAAGGCTTTATTTAATACAGAGTATGTTGCACCCGTATCAATCAAAAACTCCACTTCCTTCTCCTCGTCCCCCAGCTTCATCATAACCAGTGGATCCGCTAGGGAAGATTCCGAAGGGCCCTGTTTCACTGCGTATAGTGTTGACCAGTTTATGGTTTTTTGTATTGCTTTCTTGACCCCTTTTACAATCCATTCTCGGTAAACTCATAATTTTTCTAAATCTACTGAACGGTTTGGATCCCACTTTGGTTCCTGAAGTGGAAAAAATTCCCTTACATCTTCTTGTTTCACTCTATAATAGTCCTCAGCTAGATCTCCTGCTGCTTTTAATATCAGTTGTTTTTCTGTTTCTGTCATTGCTTCTAATAGTAACTGCATACCACTCCAATCTGGATTATGCTGTTTTATAATAAACTGCAAATATTTCGTAGTGCTTACAGGATCATTACGATAATCCTTTGCTATCTTTTTCCATACTTCCAAATCGAGGGTGGAGAAAGGTACTTTAATCAGCATTGGAGCTCCTTCCAGTCCTACTGCTTCCCGCAGAGGTGCTTGCAGGACATGTTTTTGCTGGTTCTGTCGGGTTCGTGAGGAGACTGGACTCCCCAGGGGAGTAATGATGTCTTCCGAATCCGTGTCCACTTGTCTCTTTGGTGGAGGCTTAAACACATCTATTAATTCCTGGTTTGCATCATGGTAAATTTTATCCTGTTTAGTACATCTCTGACCTATATCACATGATGAGCAGCATCGCTTAGGCTTAATTTTGTTTTCTTTATTATCCCTTTCAAGGGCTAATACCAAGGGATCCTGAGGTGGTATTATTCCACAGGCTCTCTGCCATTCTGGGTGGTTTCGGAGAGTGAAGAACATATCTGCATATGATACTTCATCCCACTTCCCTTCTCTTCTTAAAAATAACATTAATTGTAACACGGTATTATAATCCAGTGTCCCATTAAGTGGCCACTTAGCCCCGTCTTCTAATTTATAGAGAGGCCACCACTGATTACAGTACTTAATCAGGGTTCTCTTATTTTCTGACCCCCCGGGTCCTGTAATTTCTTTCCAGTGTACCAAAATACACCCTAAGGGGCTCTTCTTTAATATTTCTTTACTTTGGTTTATTCCCATTTTATTTTTTCCTCAAATATTTTTGATACTTTTAGAAACTCCCAGTTTTCCTCACTTCCTGAGAAATCCATGGGACTCTGTGGCTCTGTCCACAGATTAATTTACTTATTCTTTTCTCTTGGCCCCAAGAAATGGCCAGCCAGAAATTTTCTGATTATTTTCCCTTTTTCTGAACAATATCTGGTGGACTTTTTCTGAACAATATCTGGTCCACCAGAATTCTGAGTGACAAAAAAACAAACAAAAATAAACTATCACAATATTCGTGTAAAATATAATGCTGTCACATACAGTTACTCTCACACAGCACACTTAAAATCTTTTCTTGGTATCCGGCGTAAGGCTAGCCACCGTGGGAGGGATAGCTGTTCCCCTCCCCTAATTCTTAAACGTATCACAATATTCGCATAAAATATAATGCTATCACATACAGTTACTCTCACAAAGCACACTTAAAATCTTTTCTTGGTGTCTGGCGTAAGGCTAGCCACCGTGGGAGGGATAGTTGTTCCCCTCCCCTAATTCTTAAACGTATCACAATATTCGTTACAAACAAGACATACAAAACAAACGACAGAAAACATAAACACTTCGTCCGTCTCCGGCCGCTCTCCTCGCGGAGAACACGGAACCGCGGATGAGGACTCCGCACTCACTTCGTAGCTATGCTACGTCTCAGTCACACAGGGGTACTCACGGGATCCCACACATTCACACAGCGGTTTCGCTTACCCTTCTCCTGCTCATTAGCGGGTTCGTCCTGGCTCCCAAAATCTGAGATGAAGCAAAAACACGGAACTCGCCTGGTTTACAGCCACCCCCAGCTGGCAAGTTCCTAAACCCACCGGACCCACTCTGTCGGTGAGTCCCCTGCTTCCAAGCCCTACCTACCAAGGGGAACTATGCTGTGCGCCAGACGTCTCTGTGCACCTTACCAGCAGCCCCGGGTCAAGCGTACGACTTATAGACCCCCAAAATTACTGAAATAAATTTTCAAGCATACCGTTTCGCCGCAGCCGGCACAGGATGTTGTCTGTCCTCGCAGTGAGCGGGCAAGGAGCTGAGCTCCTCCAGGCAAGCGGCCTGGGGCGCCCAGGATGTCCACCCCTCAGCCGATCCTACAGTCGAACAGAGATCTCCTGCCTGGCTCGCCAAATTGATGCGCGGATAGACTCCACAACTCGTTAAAAGTTGTAAAGTAGGTATGCTTTTATTCAGCGCTGAGACGCATAGGGATAATTCCTCAAAGTCATGCGTACCTCAGTGTTGTTTCCCTCTACATTTATCCTCTAAAGTTATATATATTCATAAGGTTGCACAACACGCCTATACATATTCATGTCCTATCCCCGCTTCGTATTATAATGAGCCAGAAGGTCCTCTGCGCCTGCGCATCGCCCCCTCTGGTCATGGGCAGGGGTCTCAAGATGAAGTAACTGAGTCTTCCTCCTCTGGGTAGGGGTCTTCAAGATGAAGTAAATGAGTCTTCCTCTCCTTGCACTTTTCACCTTTCAGTCTTCACATATGGCCTTAGGGTTTGGCCTGGTATCCCAGCCATAAACCATCTGCTTCTCTCCTTGTTAGTAGATTCAGGCATCTGCTTTTCCTTATCAGTAGCTGCTTATCAAAAGGACCAAGTGTCTGCTTTTCCTTATCAATAGCTGCTTACCAATAGGACCAGGTGTCTGCTTTTGCTTATCAATAGCACCAGGTGCCTTTGTTCTGTTTAGCAGACATTTACAACAGACAATACTTTTGTTTAAGCAAGCAAATTCCTCTAACCCCCTTGTACAACCCCCCTGTACAACCCCCTTGTACAATATCCCTGTACTACCCCCCTGTACATTGGTCAACCCTCTGTATCAATGATACAGGAGAAGACGATCCGGAAAAAGCCGCCATGAAAATGGACCAAGAGGTAGCCCTGTAAAAGCGGGGAACTGAGCCCTGAACTTTTTACAGTGCTTTTTATAAAAGCGGGGAATTGAGCCTGAGACTATAAAGCAGCTAGCAGGTCTACTGGCTGTAGGGAAGGCTGTCGTGGTTTAAACCCAGTCAGGTAACTTGTTCACTCACTCCCAGTGAGTGGTGCCGAGCTGACAGCAATCGAGGTCCGTATCCGTCTTCCCCCCCCCCGCACCGGGGCTCTCCCCTTCCCCGCTCCCGGAGGAAGGGGGAGGAGGATCGAGAGAGTGCAACTCCTACGGGTTGAGACAAGAACAGTCCAGCAACAAATCACCACCGCTACTATCAGCTAAAACAATGATAAGGGAAAATAACAAGGGAAGAGAATACGGTACCACCGGCCAAGAAAGCGAGTTCCACCCGGAAGCCCCTGTCCTTCCGGGTAACTCCCAGTTACCCCCCCTACCCCGGGCATGACGTGCTGTGGTATGGAATACCTCCCTGGCTAGCCTGGGTCAGGCGCCCCGTCTCTGCTTCCTCACAGCTTCCCCTCCTCCCTGGCAGAGCATGAGCCTCACAGAGTCCTTGGTCAGGGTAAACATCACTTAGCAACAACCGAAAACATCGGCTTCACCAACACTGTTCTCAAGCTAGAAGTCAAAACACAGCACTGCACCAGTTAACACAAAGGAAAAACATGACTGCTACTGCTGAACCCAGGACATTATCCACCCCTTATTCCATACCATTCACGTCGTGCTCAGATCCCACATTTTCAATACACCATCGCTCTCCCACATATAAACATCCATATACATACAGACCAAGAGGAAAAGATCATTTTCTTAGTGCATGGACCAATCCCTATAATGCTGCCGAGTCCATTCGGTCCATGATGTTCAAAGTTCCTTCTCTGTTGGGATGATGGCTGGAGGGAAGTCAGGGCCAGTCGCTGGTGACCTGGAGACATCTAGTTGATGGGCTATAAAAGCATTACACAGCAGGCAACGGCATACAATTGAGTTCACTGGCTGTTTTCCCCTAAAATCAAATCCCCTTGAGGTATACATCGGACTTCCCCATCTTCCCGCATTACCCACCAAGTATATCCAGGTCCCTGAGCAAAAGCAATCCCACGAGTGGGTTTGCCTTTACCTGAAGCAGGAATTACCCAGACTGTCTTCCCCAGCAAATTCTTCATATGCACCACGGGAACTTTGTCCCCCTCTACAATATGTAAAAGTTCTGACTGGGCTGGGCCAGCCCTGTTGGCAGATCCTCTGGTGTTGACCAACCAGGTGGCCTTTGGTAAATGTGTATCCCAATGCTTGAAAGTTCCCCCACCCATTGCTCTCAGTGTAGTTTTTAACAGCCCATTGTACCGTTCGATTTTCCCAGAGGCTGGTGCATGGTAGGGGATGTGATATACCCACTCAATCCCATGCTCTTTGGCCCAAATATCTATAAGGTTATTTCGGAAATGAGGCCCACCTGTATGTTGCATCTCTGCCCTGATGGCCTGAAGTGTCATGGGCCCACCGGGCCAAAAATAATTCACCTTTATGTTGCCAATCTAAGTCCATCTGAGCCACTTCAATCTTAGCCGCTTTATCCACTTGTTGGTTGTTCTGGTGTTCCTCAGTGGCCCGACTCTTGGGTACATGGGCATCTACATGACGTACCTTCACCACCAGGTTCTGCACCCTGGCAGCAATATCTTTCCACAGTGCAGCAGCCCAGATGGGTTTACCTCTGCGTTGCCAGTTGCTCTGCTTCCATTGCTTCAACCACCCCCACAGGGCATTTGCCACCATCCATGAGTCAGTATAGAGATAAAGTACTGGCCACTTTTCTCGTTCAGCAATGTCCAGGGCCAGCTGGATGGCTTTCACCTCGGCAAATTGACTCTATTCACCCTCTCCTTCAGCAGTTTCTGCAACTTGTCGTCCAGGACTCCATACAGCTGCCTTCCATCTCCGATGCTTTCCCACAATACGGCAAGAGCCATCAGTAAACAAGGCATACTGCTTTTCACTTTCTGACAGTTTATTATATGGTGGGGCCTCTTCAGCGCGCACCACCTCCTCCTCTGGTGACATTCCGAAATCTTTGCCCTCTGGCCAGTCCATGATGACTTCTAGAATGCCTGGACGACTGAGATTTCCTATTCGAGTTCGTTGTGTAATTACTGCAGCCCATTTACTCCATGTAGCATCAGTTGCATGATGTGTAGAGGAGACCCTGCCTTTGAACATCCAGCCCAGCACGGGCAGCCGGGCTGCCAGGAGGAGCTGTGCTTCAGTGCCAATCACTTCCGAAGCAGCTCGAACCCCTTCATAGGCTGACTGTATCTCTTTCTCAGTTGGGGTATAGCTGGCCTCAGATCCTTTATATCCCCGACTCCAAAAGCCGAGGGGTCGACCTCGAGTGTCCCCTGGAGCTTTCTGCCAGAGGCTCCAGGTAGGACCGTTCTCCCCAGCTGCAGTGTACAGTACATTTTTTACATCTGGTCCGGTCCAAACTGGTCCAAGGGCTACTGCATGAACTATCTCGCGTTTAATTTGCTCAAAGGCTTGTTGCTGCTCAGGGCCCCATTTAAAATCATTCTTCTTCCGGGTCACATGATAGAGAGGGCTTACAATCGACCTGTAATTTGGGATGTGCATTCTCCAGAACCCCACTGCACCCAAGAAAGCTTGCGTTTCTTTCTTATTAGTTGGTGGAGACATTGCTGTTATCTTGTTGATCACATCTGTGGGGATCTGTCTACGTCCATCTTGCCATTTTATTCCCAAAAATTGAATCTCCTGTGCAGGTCCCTTGACCTTACTCCGTTTTATGGCAAAACCGGCTTTCAGCAGAATTTGGATTATTTTCCTCCCTTTCTCAAAGACTTCTTCCGCTGTATCGCCCCACACAATAATGTCATCAATGTATTGCAGGTGTTCTGGAGCTTGCCCCTGTTCCAGTGCAGTCTGGATCAGTCCGTGGCAAATGGTAGGGCTGTGTTTCCACCCCTGGGGCAGTCGGTTCCAAGTGAACTGGACACCTCTCCAAGTAAAAGCAAACTGTGGCCTGCACTCTGCTGCCAAAGGAATGGAGAAAAATGCATTGGCAATATCAGTCGTGGCATACCACTTGGCTGCCTTTGACTCTAGTTCATACTGAAGTTCTAGCATGTCCGGTACGGCAGCACTCAATGGTGGTGTGACTTCATTCAGGCCACGATAGTCTACTGTTAGTCTCCATTCTCCATTAGACTTTCGCACTGGCCATATGGGGCTATTGAAGGGTCAGCGGGTCCTGCTGATCACCCCCTGACTCTCCAGTCTACGGATCAGCTGATGGATGGGAATCAGGGAGTCTCGGTTGGTGCGATATTGCCGCCGGTGCACTGTTGTGGTCGCAATTGGCACTTGTTGTTCTTCAACTTTCAGCAACCCCACAGCAGAGGGATCTTCTGAGAGACCAGGCAAGGTGGACACCTGCTCAATTTCCTCAGTCTCCAAAGCAGCAATACCAAAAGCCCACCGGTACCCTTTTGGGTCTTTGAAGTACCCTCTCTTGAGGTAGTCTATGCCGAGGATGCATGGAGCCTCTGGACCAGTCACAATAGGGTGCTTTTGCCACTCCCTCCCAGTCAGGCTGATTTCAGCCTCCAGCACAGTCAACTCTTGGGATCCTCCTGTTACTCCAGAAATATAGATGGGTTCCACCCCTTGACAGCTTGATGGCATCAGGGTACACTGTGCGCCGGTATCTACTAGAGCCTTATCCTTCTGTGGGACTGATGTGCCAGGCCATCTGATCCACACAGTCCAGTAAATACGATTGTCCCCTACCTCCACCTGGCTGGAGGCAGGGCCCCTCTAATGGTCGTCACAGCTTTGGACACTTAAGTCGTGTTGAAAGGGATTATTCTTCGTTATCACAGGAGCTGGAGTAAAATCAGCTCTTCCACTCCATCTGGGAAACTGATCACCAGAGACTGAAGCCGTAGCTCTCATGGGACGATCAGTCTTGGCCCTTGATCCCCTCTTCAATACATTCACCCGTTCCTCCAGAGCTGTAGTAGGTTTTCCATCCCACTTTGTCATGTCTTCTCCGTGATCCAGCAGGTAAAACCATAGGGTACCCCGTGGCGTATACCTCTTGTATCTCCTCTCTTGAACAATAGGACGCCTTTTGTTAATAGCTGAGACGTGTGTTGGTACACGTGAGGAGCTGGATAAATCAGATAGATCGTCCCTCAATTGTTCGAGGTCCTGGGGCAGTTTTTTCACAGCTGAGATGATGGAAGGGGTGAGATTGTCTTCGAACTCTCGGAGTTTATGAACCATTTCATCCACTGTTAGCGGTACTATGTCATTCCAGGTTACTGTAGCCAATGAATGGGCATATGATGACGGTGCATTCCGTGTAAGTTTTTGCCACATGGGTCGTGTACATTCAACTTCATCTGGATCTATAGGTGTATCCCCGTTATTCGGCTTGATGTGATAGAGCATCTCTACGATGGCCGATTCCCTCAGAGACTGGATGCCTTTGTCTATAGTAGTCCACTTGGCCGAACGACTCGTAACATCGTCCTTGTACGGAAACCTTTCTTTCACAGCTGCCAAGAGCCTCCTCCAAAGGCTGAGGGACTTTTTCTCTCTTGCAATTGCTTTGTCAATTCCCCCTTCTCTAGCAAGTGATCCCAGCTGCTTGGCTTCTGTACCTTCTAGTTCGTGACCATCGGCCCCATTGTCCCAGCATCGGAGTAACCAGGTGATGATGTGCTCCCCTGGTTGACGGGTAAAATCTTTTCGCATATTCTGCAGCTCGGTTGAGGTCCGAGGTCGAGAAGTTACCTCTTCTTCTTCTTCTTCGTCATGTGATGATGACTCCTGGTCAGGTTCTGGACCAGGTGGTGAATTCATTGGTTCTTCATCTCGCTTCACCCTTTTTGCCTCTTTTTTGCTTGTTCTCTTGCGTACAGGGGCAACCGATATTGGTACAAAGTGGTCCTCTGGTTTGGCTGCAGTGATTATCACTGTGGTTTGAGTAGCGACTGTACTTGTTGCTGGGGGTGGTGTAGCTACTGTGCTTGGAGCTGGGGTAACCACGCTGTCTGTTGCAGTTGAAGTTTGAGCAGCTGCTGTACTTGCCGCTGGGGTAGCTGTGCTGTTCATTGCAGCCAAAGTTTGAGTAGCGACTGTACTTGTCGCTGGGGTTGGTGCAGCTGCTGTGCTTGGAGCTGGGGTAACCGTGCTGTCTGTTGCAGTTGAAGTTTGAGCAGCTGCTGTACTTGCCGCTGGGGTAGCTGTGCTGTTCATTGCAGCCAAAGTTTGAGTAGCGACTGTCGCTTTGCCCTCAGATCCGCCGACATTCTTTTCCTTTTGAAGGTGCTGGATAGTGTTGAACAAGGCCCTGTAAGCATAGGCCAAGCCCCAGCACGTTGCCGTGATTTGTCCGTCTCTGGTATGGCTAGAATGACCACACACCTCATTTAAGTGTTTTACTAATTCTTCTGGATTTTGCAGTTCTTCGGTAGTGAAATTCCAAAGTACTGGAGGGGCCCACTGACCTAGATACTTGCCCATACTATCCCACACACCCTGCCACTCATGGCTGTCCAGCCTCAGGGAAAATCTCTCGGTCCTCCTACATCGTCGTTTGACCCCAGACAAGACCCAAACCTGACTCTGCTTAACTCTTGAAATCAGTAGTGAGGTCCGTGTCCGTCTCCCCCCCCCCTGCAACGGGGCTCTCCCCTTCCCCACTCCCGGAGGAACGGGGAGGAGGATCGAGAGAGTGCAACTCCTACGGGTTGAGACAAGAACAGTCCAGCAACAAATCACCACCGCTACTATCAGCTAAAACAATGATAAGGGAAATTAACAAGGGAAGAGAATACGGTACCACCGGCCAAGAAAGCGAGTTCCACCCGGAAGCCTGTGTCCTTCCGGGTAACTCCCAGTTACCCCCCACCCCGGCCATGACGTGCTGTGGTATGGAATACCTCCCTGGCTAGCCCGGGTCAGGCGCCCCGTCTCTGCTTCCTCACAGCTTCCCCTCCTCCCTGGCAGAGCATGAGCCTCACAGAGTCCTTGGTCAGGGTAAACATCACTTAGCAACAACCGAATACATCGGCTTCACCAACACTGTTCTCAAGCTAGAAGTCAAAACACAGCACTGCACCAGTTAACACAAAGGAAAAACATGACTGCTACTGCTGAACCCAGGACAAAGGCTAAGAGATTTTTTTTTTTTGCAGATCCTAATACAATATTTGAGGAGAGTGAGTGGCGAAAGTTTGGTGATGAAGTATTTGACTCAGTGCTTAATGATTATAAAAAGGCAAAGAAACTCGGTAAACCACGGAGGGAAGTAATGAACTGTATAAAAAGACACAAGGCAGAAAAGAAAACTGCCGCGGTAGCAACGGAGAAACTAGGAACAGACGTCCCCCGGTCGGTTGAAACCGGGGGAAGATTACAACTCTTTCCCCCCAACTCGCGGGAGCACAGGGTTTCCCACCCCACCCCCGCACCCCCCCCCCCTTCCTTTTCTCCCCCTCCATCAGAAGGTGCCGCGGAGGAGGTGTAACCCACTGCTCCCCCACCACCCCAGTTCCCAAAATAGGGACTTTGAAAAGGACAGAGAAAGTATATTAGAAGGTATACACATGATAAATGTCGAGGAATCCGAAAGAAAGAGGGCGGTGCCTCGGCGCCGGATCGATTGTGGCGCCGTTTTGAAGCACGCAGTGGAAAATAGGGATCATGCGCTAGCGGGAGATTTAAAGGAACCGCGAGCCTTTCCAACCTACTATGCCTTAGAGTGAAAAAATTTTTAACTCAGTCACGGAGGAGCCAGGTCTGCAGATGGCTACATACCGAATGAGAGACATCCGATAAGAAAGACACAGCTGCGAGCAACGGAGACCCCGAGTTCGGCGCAGGATCAGCCCCCGAATCCCCTGAATCCGAGCCAGATTTGTATCCTCTGCTTCCAGACCCTGACTCTTCGTCTCCCGGGTCGGTCTGCTCAGACTTACTGGCCCTGGAGACGCTCAGTTGTAACAATGGGTAACCAAATATGTGGTCATTACTGGGGAATTTTCTGCAATGGGCATCTTTGCATATCCTGTGTTTACTACACAGCAGGGGGCTAAAGAGTAGGAAGCTCTTGATCTCAAAATAGTTAAGGAGGCCTGACAGTGACCACGTATGCGTTAAAATCCTCTTATACTCAAGCTGTATATATTATGATTTTTTCTTGCAATTGACAGGGGGAGCCCATACAGTTTCTCTGTGATACTTATGTACTAGAAGTTGGTAAATATAAGTATGTCCAGGTTTCTATCAACCCTTGGAGACCTTTGTAGATACTTCTGGCCACTTCTTCCAGCACAGGCTGGCCACCTGTGTTGGAATGAGTGTGTATTTTGGTCAGTATAAAAGCCCAAGCCTCATACGATGTGGGTGAGGCAGAGCCTCTGCGGGGACGCCCGCTAAGGTTGAGCCTGCCACCTTGCACTGCAATGATGCTTCTCGGAGCTGGTTTGCTGTTAGTCTCCACAGGGTCCTTGTTCTGTACGTGGGACTGTAGTGGGAGTAATGATGGCTTCTGCAGGGACCAAAAAAAAAAAAAAAAAAGAGGGGGGGAGAGAGAGAGTCTTTGATGTTACATTTAACTTTAACCTGTCTAACCTGTCTACTTCTCAAGAACTGAAGAACTGATAACCTGGGGGAGGGGATATATTTGTGTCCTCCTGCCTACAGGTCCATGGTGACTGCCTGCAAAGTTTGTCAAGCCTTGCCATGAGCTGGACAGACGAATGGATAAACCTGATGCCTCAGCTACAGGAGCTGACCGTGATTACCCCAAGCAGAATGAGATAGAGGAAGAGAAAGAATGATTAACTGCAAAACATCACTTGGGGACAACTGAAAAGTAACATCCTGAATATGTGTGCTTGTAAAGTAGCTATTATTAGAGGTTGTGATTTTGTGTATAAAACCACCTGTATTTACTAGCTAGTTTCTAATAAGAAACTGCACCTTGTATTGTATAGATTTGTCACTTGTAAAAGAGATGTTAGAGTATGGAAATTTGCAGTAGCTGCTAGAAAATGCTAAGGCAAAAGCTAGAAAAATTTTAATACAATGGTAGTGTTATACAGCAGGTGATGGAACAAATTAAGAGGGGGGGAGAATTCCACTGGTAAGAAATTTCTTTGGCTAGTCCTTCACTGCCATCAGCATCTTCAACATGCTGCTGCACCCTGTAATAGTTACTCTGCTAATGTAAATGTGTGTGTGCCTTGCTGTAGTAGTGACTTTTACTGGATAAAACAAAAGGGGGAAGATGTGGAGACAGTGTTCTCACAGGAGAATGCATAATTGGTACATAAACTTTGAATAGTCCTGAAAGATACAGCAAGACCATGGGAGGCCTGAAGAAGCATAAGCAAGCAAGATAAGAGGCTGGAATTCACCAAGTTAATGAGAACTGTGGACTGTTGGCAAGCTTTCAAGGTTGAGTTCTCACACCTGTGTTTAACCAATTATATGTTAGTCACTAAGGGTCTTCAAAACATGTATCCAATCATAATATGCCAAATCACTGTAAGTGCATGTAAGAAATAGTATTTAAGGGCTTAAGGCTTTGTAATAAACCGCTTTTGTCTGATCATATTGATCTCTGACTGAGTCCATGTATTTTCTGCTTCAGCCGGGGCCTTGGCTCAACTAAGCAGACTGGGTTGCTGAGTTGCTAAGCAGACAATTCTACATCGAAGGCAATTCCTGATTTGTTTTAATGTTGACTCTGTAAGACATGCAATACTGCAGAACCTTTTGTTGTTGGAACAGGGACATGGATGTGAAGAGTTTGATGGAATGTGTTGTATGAGTCTCTCTGATTATGCTAATTCGATGCACGCACAGCTGAGAACCCTGGCTCAGCTTACCCAGCAATAGTAAATGAGCAGTATTCTAAGAATAACTAGATGGTTGTCTTCATGGGGCATTACAGGTTGAGTCAAACACTATTGTTTGAAGTATTGCACTTATGTATCATTGTTAGGTTAATCAACGTAGCTATTAGACTTGTTTATAGTTGTGTGATAAAACAGGTGAACAGAATAACCCATAATGCCTTGCTTGCACAAAGAAAAAGGGGGGAATTGTTGCAGAATGACTCTAAGAGCAGAACCATAGAGTTCTGGAGGACTGTGCAAGCAAGGCAGGGGGTGGCCCCCACAGGTGGCCAGAGACGGGACCTGGGAGGAGAATGTGGAGGAAGCTGTGGGGGCTAACCAATACTGTTATGCCAAGAAGGAGTGGCTGAATACCACTCCTATATATGTGTGAACTGGGTCACAAATAAGGTAGAAGTTGCTTATCACTCATATTGGGTTGGCCTGTCTGCTTCTCCTCGCTGCTTACAGGATTCCAGCCTCTTATCTTGCTTGCTTAAGCTTCTTCGGGCCTCTCATGGCCTTGCTGTATCTTTCAGGATTATTCACAATTTATGTACCAATTATCCATTCTCCTGTGAGAACACTGACTCCACATCTCCCCCCTTTTTTTTTTATATCCAGCAACAAGTCGCTACTACAGCAAGGCACACACAAATTTACATTAGCAGAGTAACTACTGCAGGGCACAGCAGCATGTTGAAGATGCTGATGGCAGTGAGGGACTAGCCAAAGAAATTTCTTACCAGCGGAATTCTCCCACCCTTTTAATTTGTTCCATCACCTGCTTTATAACACTACCATTGTATTAAAATCTTTCCAGCCTTTGTTATTTTTCTAGCAGCTACAGCAAATTTCCATACTCTAACATCTCTTTTACAAGTGATGAATCTATACAATACAAGGTGTAGTTTCTTATCAGCAACTAGCTAGTAAATACAGGTGGTTTCATATACAAAATCACAACCTCTAATAATAGCTACTTTACAAGCACACATATTCAGGATGTTACTTTTCAGTTGTCCCCAAGTGATGTTTTGCAGTTATTCGTTCTTTCTCTTCCTCTATCTCATTCTGCTTGGGGTATTCACGGTCAGCTCCTGTAGCTGAGGCATCAGGTTTTTCCATTCATCTGTCCAGCTCATGGCAAGCCTTGACAAGCTTTGCAGGCAGTCACCATGGACCTGTAGGCAGGAGGACACAAATATACCCCCTCCCCCAGGTTATCAGTTCTTCAGAAGTAGACAGGTTAAACTGCACATTTGCAGCATCATTACTCTCTCGCCCCCCCCCCCCCTTTTTTTTTTTTTTCCCTGCAAAAGCCTGCCTGCTGGGCAACAGCTATAGCGGCCTGCCTGCTTCAGCAGCAGCCCTAAATCCCTGCCGGCAGCCACACTTTTACATTAACCCTTTCATGCCCGAAATGTTAAACAGCTACCCGTTAAAAGCTTTTACATGGGGTAGCTGCTCTGTTCATTGAGGCCAAAGTTTGAGTAGCGACTGTACTTGTTGCTGGGGGTGGTGCAGCTGCTGTGCTTGGAGCTGGGGTAACCGCGCTGTCTGTTGCGGTTGAAGTTTGAGCAGCTGCTGTACTTGCTGCTGGGGTAGCTGCGCAGTTCATTGCAGCCAAAGTTTGAGTAGTGACTGTTGCTTTGCCCTCAGATCCGCCGACATTCTTTTCCTTTTGAACGTGCTGGATAGTGTTGAACAAGGCCCTGTAAGCATAGGCCAAGCCCCAGCACGTTGCCGTGATTTGTCCATCTCTGGTATGGCCAGAATGACCACACACCTCATTTAAGTGTTTTACTAATTCTTCTGGAATTTGCAGTTGTTCGGTAGTGAAATTCCAAAGTACTGGAGGGGCCCACTGACCTAGATACTTGCCCATACTATCCCACACACCCTGCCACTCATGGCTGTCCAGCCTCAGGGAAAATCTCTCGGTCCTCCTACATCGTCGTTTGACCCCAGACAAGACCCAAACCTGAATCTGCTTAACTCTTGAAATCAGTAGTGGGCAAAACACACTCTGTATGCGTGTTAGCATGGTGATTCCCATCACCATCAGCAAACAAGTCTCAACAGCATTAAAATGCCATTCAAAAAATTCAAAACTCTCAAATGTAAATGGTCTGGGGGGACGACTGGGAGGGTAAAAGAATGTCTCCTTCACAGGTTGAGCACCTGAGAAGGAGAAAAAAGATGTGTAATTGCTAAGCACCTCCATCATATACCTCCCAAAGTATAAAGGTGGTGACCACACTGGGAACATAAACCAGATCAGTTTCATGATCAATGATTCTATTGTATTACAAGTCATTACCATAAAGTACAATGGGACAAAAACCTTAGCCCTAGCCCCACACTTGAAAAACACTAATACAGCAAATACCGGATGGACGTAAGATACGATATACTGAAACTGTGAGATCAAGAGGAACAACCTTGAGAGCCAATAAATCAGCATTGTGACGAGTGACTATCAATCCAGTCAGATCTGTTCTTATCTCAACCCCTCGTGCCCCACGTTGGGCGCCAAAAAGAACTGTCGTGGTTTAAACCCAGTCAGGTAACTTGTTCACTCACTCCCAGTGAGTGGTGCCGAGCTGACAGCAATCGTGGTCCGTGTCGTCGTCCCCCCCCCCCCCCCGGGGTTCTCCCCCACTCCCGGAGGAACGGGGAGGAGGATCGAAAGAGTGCAACTCCCACGGGTTGAGACAAGAACAGTCCAGCAACCAATGTACACAAATCACCACCGCAACTATCAACTACAACAATGATAAGGGAAAATAACAAGGGAAGAGAATACGATACCACCGGCCAGGAAGACGAGTTCCACCCGGAAGCCGCGTGTCCTTCCGGGTAACTCCCAGTCACCCCCCACCCCGGCCATGACGTGCTGTGGTATGGAATACCTCCCTGGCTAGCCCGAGTCAGGCGCCCCATCTCTGCTTCCTCCCGGCTTCCCCTCCTCCCTGGCAGAGCATGAGCCTCACAATGTCCTTTGTCAGCGTAAACATCACTTCGCAACACCTGAAAACATTGACTTCACCAACACTGTTCTCAAGCTAGAAGTCAAAACACAGCACTGCACCAGCTAGCACAAAGGAAAAAAAAAAAAAACATGACTGCTACTGCTGAACCCAGGACAATGTTAAAAATTTCTCAGGAGATCCTCTACAGGAGAAGTGGAGCGGACTGTATCAGACAATATTGGCCACCTTTACAGCAGTGAAGATGGAGGAACAACCTGCTTGCAAGAATAAAGAAAGCACGAGAACCAGAGAAGACATGGCGGATTGAACTTTCAGGACCCTCGCATATGAAATTATATCAGTCATAATTTGGATTTATGTGATAACTGACATACCATCTTCGGTCTAATACTTATACCTGAAATTAATGCAGAATGTTACTAAAGTTTTTAATTGTAGTGACTGTTGGGTGTGTGCACAGTTGCCTGAATCAGAAGAAGATCAGGGCCTTCCTGAAACAGATAAATATGTATTACACCAGGAACCAGAATAGGAGACTATGCTTATTTAAATATCACAGGTGTAAGTCACTATTCAAATTGTATAGATGGTATCGTGGTTCAGTGATAGCTTGATTCCTGAAGGGAAAGGATGGTATTGGTCAAGCGAGGGTTTAACCCTATTGCTGAACAGAATACTGCATTTTGTGAGATATTTTGTGAGGCAATCATAAATATCTCAGCAACCATAGAGGAAATATGGAAAAAGTTAACTTCATAGTTACCGGATCTCTCCTGGTTAAGGCAACTGGTTGCAGGAATATTACCAGAAGCCTTTCCAACTAGAAGCACACAAGCCCGGGAGGAAACAAAGATTGTTATAGGATGGTTGTGGGGATTTCAAAAGTATGTGCTGCATGAACTTATCCTACCATTCTGAATCAATTCATGCTAAACTGCGAAAATTGCAGGAAAATATGCAAGAACTTAGAATTATTGGAGGCAGATTGTATGAATGGTTAAGTAACCTAGGAGTTACTGGATGGTTCAGGGACATAATGAAAAAAGACCTTTTAATCTTGGCTATAGGACTACTCATTTTAATGATTGTACCTTGTATAATACAGTGTATATCAAAATAACTTCATAAATCGATAGAAGGAACATGGATATCTCTGTCATGAATAATATAGTAAAAGAATTTACTAACTTTATAGAAAAAGGGGGGATTGATGCAGAGAGTTGACCAATGTACAGGGGGGTTGTACAGGGGGGTTGTACAAGGGGGTTAGAGGAATTTCCTTGCTTAAACAAAAGTATTGTCTGTTGTAAATGCCTGCTAAGCAGAACAAAGGCACCTGGTCCTATTGATAAGGAAAAGCAGACACTTGGTCCTATTGATAAGCAGCTATTGATAAGGAAAAGCAGATGCCTGAATCTACTGATAAGGGGGAGAAGCAGATGGTTTATGGCTGGGATACCGACCAAACCCTAAGGCCATATGTGAAGACTGAAAGGTGAAAAGTGCAAGGAGAGGAAGACTCATTTACTTCATCTTGAAGACCCCTACCCACAGGAGGAAGACTCAGTTACTTCATCTTGAGACCCCTGCCCATGACCAGAGGGGGCACTGCGCAGGTGCAGAGGACCTTCTGGCTCATTATAATACAAAGCGGGGATAGGACATGAATATGTATTGGCGTGTTGTACAACCTTATGAATATATATAACTTTAGAGAATAAATGTAGAGGGAAACAACACTGAGGTACGCATGACTTTGAGGAATTATCCCCGTGCGTCTCAGCACTGAATAAAAAGCATACCTACTTTACAACTTTAACGAGTTGTGGAGTCAATCCGCGCATCAATATGGAATACCTCTTTGGTCAGTTTGGGTCAGGAGTCCTGTCTCTGCTTCCTCCCGGCTTCCCCTCCTCCCTGGCAGAGCATGAGGCTCGCAAAGTCCTTGGCCAAACCAAAACATCATTGTTATCACCTCTATTCCCAGGCCGAAAGTCAAAACACAGCACTGCACCAGCTACCAAGAAGGAGAATAATGCTGCTGCTGAACCCAGGACAACATGCCATATTCCTGACCCTGGAGCACACCTTACTCTGTGCTGGTGATTCCCCGCACCAGGTTTTGGAAGTGGCACCTCCACGGTGGGAGTGGGGCATGGAGCCTTCAGCTGAAAGACTTGCTTGTGCCATTTTAGGCAGGAAAGCTGGGGTGCTTTAACATGCTAATGACACTGCTTCAGAGCTGCCTGGTTGTCACTTAGGCCCAGCAGCATCTTTCTGCTCTGTCTCTTTCGCTCTATAGCCATTAGCTGGATGTTTGCCGTCTGTGAGCACTGCACCTGGATCTGTCGAGGGAACATCAAAGAGGCACAGTAGGAAGATGTTCTTAACATTAAAAGTTAGTGCACATTGCCATGTTGATAACACTAGAGCACACCTTACTCTGTGCAGATGATTCCCCAGCACCAGCTTTCTGCCCTACCACCTCCACTGTGGGAGCAGGGCATGGAACTTTCAGCAGAATGTTCAGCAGCAGCTTTCTCTACTGGCTCGTGCACTGGAGAAGCAGAAGCTTCATGTTGGCGCTTTGAGCGACTCGCTTCTACCTTTTTAGGCAGGAAAGTTTGAGTGCACTGACATGCTGGTGGCACTGCTGCAGATGTGCCTTGTTGCTGCTTAGTCCCACTAGCAGCTTTCTGCTCTGGCTCTTTGGCTCAAGGCGCATTAGCTGGACATTTGCTGTCTGTGACCCCTGCGCCTGGATCTAGCGAGAGAAGATCAAAGAGGCACAGTAGAAGGATGGACTTAACATTACAAAGGAAGGTCACATTGCCATGCTGCTGACACTGAAGCACAGCACCCTCCGTGCAGGTGATTCCCACCACCAGTTTCCTGATCACGGCTGTCCTGCAGCAGAGTGAGTAGAGCATGAATGTTTGGCCTCTGTTCCCACAGCCGAAAAGACAGAACAGAGGGATGGTGCTGGGCCTCTGCTGCAGACATTGAGCTTTTCTGTAGTTCCCTGTTTTCCCACCTCAAAGTCCATTGAATCCAACGTCTGCGGCGCCAGCTCTCTGCCATCCAGCAACAGAATGAGTAGAGCAGGAATGTTTGTCTTCTGCTCACACAGCCAAACAGTCAGGACATAAAGCTGGTGCTGTGCCTCTTCTGCAGACAGTGAGCTTTGCAACAGTGCCACCCGCATTGCTGTAGTTCCCCGCTTTTCCACCTAAAAGCCCATTTGAATCTAACCTATGTGGCCCCAGTTCTAGGCCGACCAGCTATAGAATGATTAGAGCACGAATGTTTGGCCTCTGTTCCCACAGTTGAAGAGCCAGGTCAAAAAGCTGGTACTAGGCCGCTTCTGCAGACAGTGAGCTTTGCAGCAGTTCTACCCACATTGCTGTTGCTCCTCCTTTTCCTACCTAAAAGTCCATTTCAATTAAACATCTACGTCGCCCTCTCCTGGCCGTCCTGCAGCGCACTGAGCAGAGCATGAATGTTAGGCCTCTGCTCCCACAGCGAAAGATCCAGGACAGAAATCTCGTGCTGAGCATCTTCTGCAAAAGTGAGCTTTGCAGCAGTGCCACCCACATTGCTGTAGTTTCCCGCTTTCACATCCTGAAGTCCATTTGAATCCAACATCTGTGGCGACATCTCTCAGCCGTCCAGCAGAACAATGAGAAGAGCGCGAATGTTTGCCCTCTGCTCCCACAGCAAAAGAGCCAGGACAGAAAGGTTCTTCTGGGCCTCTTGTGCGGATAGTGACCTTTGCAACAGCTCCACCTGCATCGCTGTAGTTCCCGGATTTCACGCCTATAAATCCATTTGAATCCAACCTCTGCAGCGCCAGGTCTGGGCCGTCCAGTGGCAGAGTGTGTAGAGCACGAATGCTTGGCCTCTGCTCCCACAGCCGAAGATGCAGAAGAGAAAGCTGGCGCTGGGCCTCTTCTGCAGAAAGTGAGCTTTGCAATGGTGCCACGAGCATTGCTGTCGCTCCTCACTTTCCCACCTAAAAGTCCATTTGAATCCAACCACTGCTGCGCCCGCTCTCCACTGTCCAGCAGTAGACTGAGTAGAGAAGGAATGCTTGGCCTCTGCTCCAAAAGCCAAAGAGCCTGGAAAGAAATGTAGTTGTGGCCCTCTTCTGCAGACAGTGAGCTTCGCAAGGGGGCCACCCAAATTTCTGTCGCTCCTCCCTTTCCCAAGTAAAAGACCGTTTGAAGTCAACTTCTGTGGCGCCCGCTGTCCACTGTCCTACAGCCAATGGAGTATATCATGAATGCTTGTCCTCTCCTGCCACAGCTGAAGAGCCAGGACAGAAAGATGCTCCTGGGCCTCTTATGCAGATATTCAGCTTTGTACATGTTCCCCCCGCATTGCTGTTGCTCCTCGCTTTCCCACCTAAAAGTCAAATTGTGTGCAACCTCTTTGGTGCCTTCTCCTGGCCGTCCTGCAGCTAAGTGAGTAGAGCACGAACGTTTGGCCTCTGCTCACACAGCCGAAGAGCCAGGAGAGAAAGCTTATGCTTGTGCTTCCATCTCCAGTGTGTCAGCAGGGCATGGAGCCTTCAGCTGAATGGCAAGCAGCAGCTTTCTGCTCTGGCTCGTGCTCAGGAATATCAAACATACATGTTCTCACGTTGAGACACTTGCTTCTGTCGTTTAAGGCAGGATAGCTGGGGAGCTTTGACATGCCTGTGACACTGCTACTGAGATCCCTGGTTTCTGCTGAGTTTCAACAGCAGCTTTCTGCCCTGGCTCCTTGGCTCTGTAAGCATTATCTGGACGTTTGCAACAGTGTCAGAACTGCGCCTGGATCTGGCAAGGGAACATCAAAGAGGCACGGTAGTAAGACGGCCTCAACATTACAAAGGTAGTGCACATTGCAATGTTGCTGACACTGGAGCTCAGCTCAATATGTGCAGCTGATTTCCAGCATAAAATTTCTGCATTGAAACCACCACATTGTGAGTAGTGGATGCAGACTTCAGCTGTACGTCCAGCACCTCTTCCACACCTGAAGAGCCAGGACAGAAAGCTGGTGCTGAGCCTCTTCAGTAGACAGTGAGCCTTGCAATGGTGCCGTCCGCATTGCTGTCACTCCTCCCTTTCCCAGCTAAAAGACTATTTGAATGCAAACACTGAAGCACTCGCTCACGGCTGTCCTTCAGCAGAGTGAGTAGAACACGAAAGTTTGGCCTCTGCTCCCACAGCCAAAGAGCCAAGACAGAAAGCTTGTGCTTGGCCTCTTCTGCAGACAGTGAGTCTTGCAACTGTGCGACCCTCATTGCTGTCACTCCTCGCTTTCACACCTAAAAGTCCATTTGAATCCAAACTCTGCGGGGCCCACTCTCTGCTGTCCTTCATCAGAGTGAGTAGAGCACGAATGTTTGGCATCTGCTCCCACAGCCGAAGAGACAGGACAGAAAGCTGGTGCTGGGCCTCTTCTGCAGAAAGTGAGCTTTGCAAAAGTGCCACCCGCATTGCTGTCGCTCCTCCCTTTCCCACCTAAAAGTCCCATTGAATGAAACATGTACAGCGTCCTCTCCTGGCCGTCCTGCAGCACAGTGAGTAGAACACAAATGTTTGGCCTGTGCTCCTACAGCCAAAGAGCCAGGACAGAAATCTGGTGCTGGGCCTCTTCTGCAGACAGTGAGCTTTGCAACAGTGCAGCTCACATTGCTGTCGCTCCTTGCATTCCCACTGTAAAAACCATTTGAATCCAACCTCTGGGGTGAACGCTTTCGGCAGTCCTGCAGCAGAGTGAGTAGAGCATGAACGTTTGGCCTCTGCTGCCACAGCTGACGAAGGAAGACAGAACACTGGTTCTGTGCCTCGTCTGAAGACAATGAGGTTTGCAAAGGTGACACCCGCATTGCTTTCACTCTTCACTTTCCCACCTAAATGTCCCTTTGAATCCATCCTCTGTGGAGCTGCTCTCTGCTGTCCTGCAGCAGAGTGAGTAGAGCATGAATATTTGGCCTCTGCTCCCACAGCAGAAGACGTGGGACAGAAAGCGGGTGCTGGGCCTCTGCAACAGACAGTGAGCTTTGCAAAAGAGGCCACCAGCATTGCTGTCACTCCTCAGTCTCCATCTAAAAGACAATTTGAGTCCAACCTCTGTGGTGCCCGCTCTCGGCTTTCCTGCAGCAGAATGAGTGGAGCACGAATGTTTGGTCTCTGCTCCCACAGGCGAAGATGCAGGACAGAAAGCTGGTGCTGGGCTTCTTCTGCAGAAAGTGAGGTTTGCAACAGTGCCATGTGCATTGCTTTCAGTCCTCTCTTCCCTACCCAAAAGTCCCTTTGAATCCAACCTCTGTGGAGCCAGCTCTCGGCGGTCCTTCATCGGCATGAGTAGAGCACGAAGGTTTGGTGTCTGCTCCCACAGCCAAAGAGCCAGGACAGAAAGCTGGTGCTGGGCTTCTTCCCCAGAAACTGAGCTTTGCAACGGTTCAGCTCGCATTGCTGTCACTCCTCGCTTTTCCACCGTAAATTCCATTTGAATCCAACCTCTGTGGCGAACGCTCTCAGCTGTCCTTCAGCAGAGTGAGTAGAGCATGAATGTTTGCCCTCTGCTCCCATAGCCAAAGACTCAGGACAGAAAGCTGGTGCTGTTTCTCTGCTGCAGACAGTGAGATTTGTAATGTTGCCACCAGAATTGCTGTTGCTCCTAGAGCCCCACCTAAAAATCTGATAGTGAGCAACTTCTCTAGTGCTTTCTCATCGACATTATGCAGCAGACCTTGTAGAGGAAGATTGTTTGCCTCTGCTTCCACACCTGAAGAGCCAGGACAGAAAGTTGGTGCTGGGCCTCTTCTGTAGGCAGTGAGGCTTGCAATGGTGCCGCCCGCATTTCTGTCACTCCTCCCTTTCCCACCTAAAAGTCCATTTGAATCCAAACCCTGCAACACTCTCTCAACTGTCCTTCAGCAGAGTGAGTAGAGCACAAATGTTTGGCCTCTGCTCCCACAGCTGAAGACGCAGGTCAGAACGATGGTGCTGGGCCTCTTCTGCAGTCAGGGAGGTTTGCTATGGTGACACCCGCATTGCTTTCACTATTCCCTTTCCCACCTAAAAGTCCCTTTGAATCCATCCTCTATGGAGATCGCTCTCGGTTGTCCTGCAGCAGTGAGTAGAGCATGAATGTTTGGCCTTTTTTCCCACAGCTGAAGTGCCAGACAGAATTACCTGCACTGGTCCTCTACTGCAGACAGTGAGCTTTGAAACGGTGCAACAAACACTGCTGTTGCTCCTTTTCAAGTCCAATTGTGTGCAATTTTTCTGTAGCTCTCTCCTGGCCCTCCTCCAGCAGAATGACTAGAGCACAAATATTAGGCCTCTGCTCCAATAACTGACAAGTCAGGACAGAAAGCTGGTGTTTGGCCTCTTCAGTAGACATTGAGATTTGCAACGGTGCCACCCACATTAGTTTTGCTACTCATTTTCCCACCTAAAAGTTTAATCGTGTGCTACTTACTTGTGCCCTCTCATGACAGTACAGCTATAGAGTGAGACAAGGGGTGCACAAAATCGCAAAATGGAGTATAGAAACCCATAGAATTAGTTTTAAGTAATGTTAAGTTTGATGGCTTTGTGTCCTGGGTTCAGCAGTAGCAGTCATGTTTTTTTTTTTTTCCTTTGTGCTAGCTGGTGCAGTGCTGGGTTTGACTTCCAGCCTGAGAACAGTGTTGGTGAAGTCGATGTTTTCAGTTGTTGCTAAGTGATGTTTACCCTGACCAAGAACTTTGTGAGGCTCATGCTCTGCCAGGGAGGAGGGGAAGCCGGGAGGAAGCAGAGATGGAGCGCCTGACTCGGGCTAGCCAGGGAGGTATTCCATACCACAGCACGTCATGGCCGGGGTGGGGGGTGACTGGGAGTTACCCAGAAGGACACGGGGCTTCCGGGAGTGTCATGGTTTAAACCCAGTCAGGTAACTCGTTCACTCACCCCCCCCCCCCCTTCTTTCCCTCCCCCTACTCCCAGAGGGATGGAGAGGAGAATCGAAAAGAATGCAACTCCCACGGGTTGAGATAAGAACAGTTTAGTAACTAAGGTATAACACAAATCACTACTGCTACCACCAGTGATAATAATGATAAAGGAAATAACAAGGGAGAGAATACAACACCTCAGCACCAGCCGACCGATAACTCGCCCCCCAAGCCCAACCAAGCACCGACCGATACCTCCTCCAACCCTGCAGTCTCCCAGCCCTTCCGGCTAACTCCCAGTTACATCCTGGGCATGACGTGCTGTGGTATGGAATAGCTCTTTGGTCAGTTTGGGTCAGGTGTCCTGTCTCTGCTTCCTCCTGGCTTCCCCTCCTCCCTGGCAGAGCATGAGGCTCACAAAGTCCTTGGCCAAACCAAAACATCTCTATCAGCTCTGTTCCCGAGCCGAAAGTCAAAACACTGCACTGCACCAGCTACAAAGGAGGAGAAACATGACTGCTACTGCTGAACCCAGGACAGGGTGGAACTCGTCTTCTTGGCCGGTGGTATCGTATTCTCTTCCCTTGTTATTTTCCCTTATCATTGTTGTAGTTGATAGTTGCGGTGGTGATTTGTGTACATTGGTTGCTGGACTGTTCTTGTCTCAACCCGTGGGAGTTGCACTCTTTCGATCCTCCTCCCCGTTCCTCCGGGAGTGGGGGAGAACCCCGGTGGAGGGGGGACACGGACCTCAATTGTTGTCATCTCGGCACCACTCACTGGGAGTGAGTGAACAAGTTACCTGACTGGGTTTAAACCACGACAGTTCTTTTTGGTGCCCAACGTGGGGCACGAGGGGTTGAGATAAGAACAGATCTGACTGGATTGGTAGTCACTCGTCACAATGCTGATTTATTGGCTTTCAAGGTTGTTCCTCTTGATCTCACAGTTTCAGTATATTGTATCTTACGTCCATCCAGTATTTGCTGTATTAGTGTTTTTCAAGTGTGGGGCTTGGGCTAAGGTTTTTGTCCCATTGTACTTTATGGTAATGACTTGTAATACAATAGAATCATTGATCATGAAACTGATCTGGCTTCTGTTCCCAGTGTGGTCACCACCTTTATACTTTGGGAGGTATATGATGGAGGTGCTTAGCAATTACACATCTTTTTTCTCCTTTAATAGCCCCATATGGCCAGTGCGAAAGTCTAATGGAGAATGGAGACTAACAGTAGACTATTGTGGCCTGAATGAAGTCACACCACCATTGAGTGCTGCCGTACCGGACATGCTAGAACTTCAGTATGAACTAGAGTCAAAGGCAGCCAAGTGGTATGCCACGATTGATATTGCCAATGCATTTTTCTCCATTCCTTTGGCAGCAGAGTGCAGGCCACAGTTTGCTTTTACTTGGAGAGGTGTCCAGTTCACTTGGAACCGACTGCCCCAGGGGTGGAAACACAGCCCTACCATTTGCCACGGACTGATCCAGACTGCACTGGAACAGGGGCAAGCTCCAGAACACCTGCAATACATTGATGACATTATTGTGTGGGGCGATACAGCGGAAGAAGTCTTTGAGAAAGGGAGGAAAATAATCCAAATTCTGCTGAAAGCCGGTTTTGCCATAAAACGAAGTAAGGTCAAGGGACCTGCACAGGAGATTCAATTTTTGGGAATAAAATGGCAAGATGGACGTAGACAGATCCCCACAGATGTGATCAACAAGATAACAGCAATGTCTCCACCAACTAATAAGAAAGAAACGCAAGCTTTCTTGGGTGCAGTGGGATTCTGGAGAATGCACATCCCAAATTACAGGTCGATTGTAAGCCCTCTCTATCATGTGACCCGGAAGAAGAATGATTTTAAATGGGGCCCTGAGCAGCAACAAGCCTTTGAGCAAATTAAACGCGAGATAGTTCATGCAGTAGCCCTTGGACCAGTCCGGACCGGACCAGATGTAAAAAATGTACTGTACACTGCAGCTGGGGAGAACGGTCCTACCTGGAGCCTCTGGCAGAAAGCTCCAGGGGAGACTCGAGGTCGACCCCTCGGCTTTTGGAGTTGGGGATATAAAGGATCTGAGGCCAGCTATACCCCAACTGAGAAAGAGATACTGGCAGCCTATGAAGGGGTTCGAGCTGCTTCGGAAGTGATTGGCACTGAAGCACAGCTCCTCCTGGCACCCCGGCTGCCCGTGCTGGACTGGATGTTCAAAGGCAGGGTCTCCTCTACACATCATGCAACTGATGCTACATGGAGTAAATGGGCTGCACTAATTACACAACGAACTCGAATAGGAAATCTCAGTCGTCCAGGCATTCTAGAAGTCATCATGTGTTGCAGAATGACTCTAAGAGCAGAACCATAGAGTTCTGGAGGACTGTGCAAGCAAGGCAGGGGGTGGCCCCCACAGGTGGCCGGAGACCGGACCTGGGAGGAGAATGTGGAGGAAGCTGTGGGGGCTAACCAATACTGTTATGCCAAGAAGGAGTGGCTGAATACCACTCCTATATATGTGTGAACTGCGTCACAAATAAGAAGTTGCTTATCACCCATATTGCGTTGGCCTGTCTGCTTCTCCTCGCCGCTTACAAATGGCGCCCGAACACGGACGCGGACTATAGGGCCCCGGTAGCTGGGCACCCGGATTACAGGGCCCCGACTAGCGGGGACCCGGGATACAGGGCCCCGGTCGACGGGGACCCGGATTACAGGGCCCGGACTAGCGGGGACCCGGGATACAGGGCCCCGGCCGACGGGGACCCGGAGTACAGGGCCCCGGTTTAACGGGGACCCGGAGTACAGGGCCCCGTTTTTACGGGGACCCGGAGTACAGGGCCCCGGTTTAACGGGGACCCGGATACAGGGCCCCGGTCGATGGGCACCCGGGATACAGGGCCCCGGTCGACAGGGCCCCGACTAGCGGGGACCCGGGATACAGGGCCCCGGTCGACGGGGACCCGGAACGGCGAGTGAGCGGCGCTGGCGGCAGCGGCCGGGAAGCGCGGGCAATGCTGCTGCGGTGGCGTGACGGACCCGGGTGCTTCGACTAGCCGAAAGAATCCACCGCTGGGGCGAACCAGACACTGCTGCGCCGGGAGGCCGATCCGGAGACCGAGGTTACAGGACGACCCAGAAGAAGACGATCCGGAAAAGGCTGGCCATGAAAATGGACCGAGAGGTAGCCCTGGACTTATTACAGTGCTTCTTATAAAAGCGGGGAACTGAGCCCTGAACTTTTTACAGTGCTTTTTATAAAAGCGGGGAATTGAGCCTGAGACTCTAAAGCAGCTAGCAGGTCTAGTGGCTAGGGAAGGCTAAGAGATTTTTTTTGCAGATCCTAATACAATATTTGAGGAGAGTGAGTGGCGAAAGTTTGGTGGTGAACTATTTGACTCAGTGCTTAATGATTATAAAAAGGCAAAGAAACTCGGTAAACCACGGAGGGAAGTAATGAACTGTATAAAAAGATACAAGGCAGAAAAGAAAACTGCCGCAGTAGCAACGGAGAAACTAGGAACAGACGTCCCCGGTCGGTTGAAACCGGGGGAAGATTACAACTCGTTTCCCCCAACTCGCGGGAGCACAAGGTTTCCCCCCCCCGCACCTCCCCCCTTCCTTTTCTCCCCCCCCCCCCATCAGAAGGTGCCGCGGAGGAGGTGTAACTCCCTGCTCCCCCACCACCCCAGTTCCCAAAATAGGGACTTTGAAAAGGACAGAGAAAGTATATTAGAAGGTATACACATGATAAATGTCGAGAAATCCGAAAGAAAAAAGGCGGTGCGTCGGCGCCGGATCGATTGCGGCGCCACTGTGAAGCACGCAGTAGAAAATAGGGATCATGCGCGAGCGGGAGATTTAAAGGAACCACGAGCCTTTCCAACCCACTATGCCTTAAGAGTGAAAAAATTTTTAACTCAGTCACGGAGGAGCCAGGTCTGCAGATGGCTACATACCGAACGAGAGACATCTGATAAGAAAGACACAGCTGCGAGCAACGGAGACCCCGAGTTCGGCGCAGGATCAGCCCCCGAATCCCCTGAATCCGAGCCAGATTTGTATCCTCTGCTTCCAGACCCTGACTCTGTCTCCCGGGTCGGTCTGCTCAGACTTACTGGCCCTGGAGACGCTCAGTTGTAACAATGGGTAACCAAAGAGGTGAACATTACTGGGGAATTTTCTGCAATGGGCATCTCTGCATATCCTGTGTTTACTACACAGCAGGGGGCTAAAGAGTGGGAAGCTCTTGATCTCAAAATAGTTAAGGAGGCCTGACAAACAGTGACCACGTATGCGTTAAAATCCTCTTATACTCAAGCTGTATATATTATGATTTTTTTCTTGCAATTGACAGGGGGAGCCCATACAGTTTCTCTGTGATGCTCATGTACTAGAAGTTGGTAAAAATAAGTATATCCAGGTTTCTATCAACCTTTGGAGACCTCTGTAGATACTGCTGGCCACTTCTTCCAGCACAGGCTGGCCACCTGTGTCGGAATGAGTGTGTATTTTGGTCAGTATAAAAGCCCAAGCCTCATACGATGTGGGTGAGGCAGAGCCTCTGCGGGGATGCCCGCTAAGGTTGAGCCTGCCACCTCGCACTGCAATGATGCTTCTCGGAGCTGGTTTGCTGTTAGTCTCCACAGGGTCCTTGTGCCACGTTCTGTACGTGGAACTGTAGTGGGAATAATGATAGCTTTTGCAGGGACTTAAAAAAAAAAAAAGGGGGGGGGGAGAGAGAGAGTAATGATGTTACATTTAACTTTAACCTGTCTACTTCTGAAGAACTGATAACCTGGAGGAGGGGCTATATTTGTGCCCTCCTGCCTACAGGTCCATGGCGACTGTCTGCAAAGTTTGTGAAGCCTTGCCATGAGCTGGACAGACGAATGGATAAACCTGATGCCTCAGCTACAGGAGCTGACCGTGATTACCCCAAGCAGAATGAGATAGAAGAAGAAAAAGAACAAATAACTGCAAAACATCACTTGGGGGCATCTGAAAAGTAACATCCTGAATATGTGTGCTTGTAAAGTAGCTGTATTAGAGGTTGTGATTTTGTGTATAAAACCACCTGTATTTACTAGCTAGTTGCTAATAAGAAACTGCACCTTGTACTGTATAGATTTGTCACTTGTAAAAGAGATGTTAGAGTATGGAAATTTGCACTAGCTGCTAGAAAACGCTAAGGCAAAAGCTAGAAAAATTTTAATACAATGGTAGTGTTATAAAGCAGGTGATGGAACAAATTAAGAGGGGGGAGAATTCCACTGGTAAGAAATTTCTTTGGCTAGTCCTTCACTGCCATCAGCATCTTCAACATGCTGCTGCACCCTGTAATAGTTACTCTGCTAATGTAAATGTGTGTGTGCCTTGCTGTAGTAGCGACTTGTTACTGGATAAAACAAAAGGGGGAAGATGTGGAGACAGTGTTCTCACAGGAGAATGCATAATTGGTACATAAACTTTGAATAGTCCTGAAAGATACAGCAAGGCCCTGAGAGGCCTGAAGAAGCTTAAGCAAGCAAGATAAGAGGCTGGAATTCACCAAGTTAATGAGAACTGTGGACTGTTGGCAAGCTTTCAAGGTTGAGTTCTCACACCTGTGTTTAACCAATTATATTTTAGTCACTAAGTGTCTTCAAAACATGTATCCAATCATAATATGCCAAATCTCTGTAAGTGCTTCAGCCAGGGCCTTGGCTCAACTAAGCAGACTGGGTTGCTGAGTTGCTAAGCAGACAATTCTACATTGAAGGCAATTTCTGATTTGTTTTAATGTTGACTCTGTAAGACATGCAGCACTGCAGAACCTTTTGTTGTTGGAACAGGGACATGGATGTGAAGAGTTTGATGGAATGTGTTGTATGAGTCTCTCTGATTATGCTAATTCGATGCACGCACAGCTGAGAACCCTGGCTCAGCTTACCCAGCAATAGTAAATGAGCAATATCCTAATAACTAGATGGTTGTCTTCATGGGGCATTACAGGTTGAGTCAAACACTGTTGTTTAAAGTATTGCACTTATGTATCATTGTTAGGTTAATCATCGTAGCTATTAGACTTGTTTATAGTTGTGTGATAAAACAGGTGAACAGAATAACCCATAATGCCTTGCTTGCACAAAGAAAAAGGGGGGAATTGTTGCAGAATGACTCTAAGAGCAGAACCATAGAGTTCTGGAGGACTGTTCAAGCAAGGCAGGGGGTGGCCCCCACAGGTGGCCAGAGACGGGACCTGGGAGGAGAATGTGGAGGAAGCTGTGGGGGCTAACCAATACTGTTATGCCAAGAAGGAGTGGCTGAATACCACTCCTATATATGTGTGAACTGCGTCAAAATAAGGTAGAAGTTGCTTATCACTCATATTGGGTTGGCCTGTCTGCTTCTCCTCGCCGCTTACAATCATGGACTGGCCAGAGGGCAAAGATTTTGGAATGTCACCAGAGGAGGAGGTGGTGCGTGCTGAAGAGGCCCCACCATATAATAAACTGTCAGAAAGTAAAAAGCAGTATGCCTTATTTACTGATGGCTCTTGCTGTATTGTGGGAAAGCATCGGTGATGGAAGGCAGCTGTATGGAGTCCTGGACGACAAGTTGCAGCAACTGCTGTAGGAGAGGTTGAATAGAGTCAATTTGCCGAGGTGAAAGCCATCCAGCTGGCCCTGGACATTGCTGAACAAGAAAAGTAGCTAGTACTTTATCTCTGTACTGACTCATGGATGGTGGCAAATGCCCTGTGGGGGTGGTTGAAGCAATGGAAGCAGAGCAACTGGCAACGCAGAGGTAAACCCATCTGGGCTGCTGCACTGTGGAAAGATATTGCTGCCAGGGTGCAGAACCTGGTGGTGAAGGTACGTCATGTAGATGCCCATGTACCCAAGAGTCGGGCCACTGAGGAACACCAGGACAACCAACAAGTGGATAAAGCGGCTAAGATTGAAGTGGCTCAGATGGACTTAGATTGGCCATCAGGGCAGAGATGCAACATATAGATGGGCCCGTGATCGAGGGGTGGACTTAACAATGGACACTACTGCCCAGGTAATTCATGAGTGTGAAACATGTGCTGCAATTAAACAAGCCAAGCGGTTAAAGCCTCTGTGGTATGGAGGACGTTGGCTGAAGTATAAATATGGGGAGGCCTGGCAGATTGGCTATATCACACTGCCACCAACCCGCCAAGGCAAGCGCCATGTGCTTACCATGGTGGAAGCAACCACCGGGTGGCTGGAAACATACGCTGTGCCCCATGCCACTGCCCGGAACACTATTCTGGGCCTTGAGAAACAGATTTTGTGGCGACACGGCACCCCAGAGAGAATTGAGTCAGACAATGGGACTCATTTCCGATATAACCTTATAGATATTTGGGCCAAAGAGCATGGCATTGAGTGGGTATATCACATCCCCTACCATGCACCAGCCTCTGGGAAAATCGAACGGTACAATGGGCTGTTAAAAACTACACTGAGAGCAATGGGTGGGGGAACTTTCAAGCATTGGGATACACACTTACCAAAGGCCACCTGCTTGGTCAACACCAGAGGATCTGCCAACAGGGCTGGCCCAGCCCAGTCAGAACTTTTACATATTGTAGAGGGGGACAAAGTTCCTGTGGTGCATATGAAGAATTTGCTGGGGAAGACAGTCTGGGTAATTCCTGCTTCAGGTAAAGGCAAACCCACTCGTGGGATTGCTTTTGCTCAGGGACCTGGATATACTTGGTGGGTAATGCAGGAAGATGGGGAAGTCCGATGTATACCTCAAGGGGATTTGATTTTAGGGGAAAACAGCCAGTGAACTCAATTGTATGCTGTTGCCTGCTGTGTAATACTTTTATAGCCCATCAACTAGATGTCTCCAGGTCACCAGCGACTGGCCCTGACTTCCCTCCAGCCATCATCCCAACAGAGAAGGAACTTTGAACATCATGGACCGAATGGACTCGGCAGCATTATAGGGATTGGTCCATGCACTAAGAAAATGATCTTTTCCTCTTGGTCTGTATGTATATGGATGTATATATATGGGAGAGCGATGGTGTATTGAAAATGTGGGATCTGAGCACGACGTGAATGGTATGGAATAAGGGGTGGATAATGTCCTGGGTTCAGCAGTAGCAGTCATGGTTTTTTTTTTCCTTTGTGCTAGCTGGTGCAGTGCTGTGTTTTGACTTCCAGCCTGAGAACAGTGTTGGTGAAGTCGATGTTTTCGGTTGTTACTAAGTGATGTTTACCCTGACCAAGGACTTTGTGAGGCTCATGCTCTGCCAGGGAGGAGGGGAAGCCGGGAGGAAGCAGAGATGGGGCGCCTGACCCGGGCTAGCCAGGGAGGTATTCCATACCACAGCACGTCATGGCTGGGGTGGGGGGTGACTGGGAGTTACCCGGAAAGACACGGGGCTTCCGGGTGGAACTCGTCTTCTTGGCCGGTGGTATCGTATTCTCTTCCCTTGTTATTTTCCCTTATCATTGTTGTAGTTGATAGTTGCGGTGGTGATTTGTGTACATTGGTTGCTGGACTGTTCTTGTCTCAACCCGTGGGAGTTGCATTCTTTCGATCCTCCTCCCTGTTCCTCCGGGAGTGGGGGAGAACCCCGGTGGGGGGAGGACACGGACCTCGATTGTTGTCAGCTCGGCACCACTCACTGGGAGTGAGTGAACAAGTTACCTGACTGGGTTTAAACCACGACACTTTGTAACAGTAGCAATGGAAAATTACTGAGGTGCATGATACATAGAGAAAAAGAAATCGAGTACAGCTAGAGAACATACTGAGAATTCTCACAAGATAAGTTGTAATAGTTGACTTAGTTGTAAGAAAAACAGTCTAGAAGAACAGGACACAGGGATAAGGAGTATATGGGAACCGCAGGTGTCCAGGTTGGGCTACAGTTAAACTAACTGCTAAGTAGGAGGGTAGGAGGATTATTATGTCTCTGGTGCAAATGAACCAATTAAACTGATATGAGCATCGACTGTGTGTGCTTCAAAGGCTGCCAGAAGTGATGAAGATTGTTCGAAGAAGTAATCGACCCTCAGAGACCACCACCACAATTCTGTACGCATGCGAGGAACTCTCTGGAAAACGATGTAATCCATACGTAGCCTCACGAATATATATGTATGCCCAGTGGCTATAAAAGGACGGCTTCTGTGGCAATTGAGAGACACACGTTAGGAGGTGCTATCCCCTGTGTCTCCCAGTGCCACAATAAATACCTGCTTGTCAGCTTGAAAACTTTGTTGGCGAGTTTGTTCCCGGAGTTTTCTCCAAATCAATTTAGCTGCCCAGATGGGACCCTCTCTGCTCGGCTTCTGGTCCCGCTGAGGACAGGGCTCCCTAGGGCCCTCGGGAATTTTTCCCGGAGGGACCCCTCGACTCATTTAGATCACTGCGGGAGCAGACAAGGACCATCTCATAAAAGATATTCTTTTCTTCTATATAGTCTGTAAGGTGCAGGGGGCATCTTGCATAAAGACTGAATTGGTAATTGGGTTAGTTTGGTAAGCGTACGCAAGGTTTGGAAGCCTTCCTTAAATCCGTTTGGTATACACCCACAAGAAGCAGGGGGCATCTTGTGGTTTGGGTCCTGCAAGACGCAGTGGGCGCCTTGTAGAAAAGGTTTTGGATTTTACTGGTATACAGCCACAAGACAGGGGGCTTCTTGTAGTTTGGGTTCTGAAAGATGCAGGGGGTGCCTTGTGCAAATGGTTTTGGATCTTGTAGGCATTTGGTTTATTTTGTGGCTTGTTACATTAAGTATTTTGGTCTTGTGATTCTGGTCTCAGTGACAGACTGTTATAACTAAGCAGGGGGCATCTTGTGGTTTGGGTCCTACAAGACTCGGGGGGTGTCTTGTGGAAATGGTTTTGGGTCCTGCGTGCTATCAACAGCCCATAAGGGGTCCCTGAATAGGTTAGTAGAATCACCCTCCGATACAGTGGGCTGTCCAGTATGTCCCACAGTGGGACGCAGACAGGCTGGTTGGGCACAAGGATCTCGTCCTTCTTGGGACACTTACAGGCTGGTCAACTATAAAGGGTTCAAGGAAACCCCCCTATTAATGTTACAATATGGTCTGAGCCATAGGGGTTAGGATGTATTGCTTTTGATTCTACTGGTAGTCGTCTTATTTTGTGGCTTTTTACAGTAATGATTTTGGTCTTGTGATTTTGGTACTGGTGACAGGATGTTATAACTGTGTTATTCACTGTTGTTTGTTTGGTTGAATTTTAGTCTCTGCCTTTGTCTCAAGTGTTGTAAGTGTGTGGAATGTGTCTGTGGGATCCCGTTTGTGTGTGTGCGTGGGTGAATGGTAGACTGATAATGGAAAATCATCAGAGTGAAGAGAACTTGAAAAAGAGTCCTTTGGGTGCATTTTGGCACACTGGAAAGAACTTGGAGGGTCTCCTGGGGGCTCGCTAAATAAGAAAACATTAGTAAAATATTGTAACCGACGACAATGCACCTACAATGCAACTACAATGCACCGAGTTCTGTCCAGGGACAGATGACGAGCGAGTTGAGAGTATGTGGGTGACAATTAAGGGGCAGGCTGGCAGGGGGGATACTGTTGTGGGTGTCTGTTACAGACCACCAGACCAGGGTGAGGAAGTTGACGAGACCTTCTACAGGCAGCTGAGAGCGGCCTCACAGTCACAGGCCGTGGTCATCGTGGGGGATTTTAACTTCCCTGATGCTTGCTGGAAGGACCACTCAGCAACCCAGCTGAGGTTCCTCCAGTGTATGGATGATAACTTCCTCCTGCAAATGGTGGAGGAGCCAACCAGGAGAGGAGCGCTGCTGGATCTCATCCTCGCTAACAAGGAGGATCTGGTTGAAGCAGTAAGGGTTGAGGGCTGCCTTGGTTGCAGCGACCACGAGATGGTGGAGTTCAGGATCTTGTGTGGTAGGACTAGTAGAATACCAAGTAGAATTGCAACCCTGGACTTTAGCAGGGCAAACTTTGGATTTTTCAAGCAATTGCTAGGGGAAAACCCATGGGCAAGGCTGTTTGAAGGTAAAGGGGCCCAAGATAGTTGGTTGACATTCAAGGATTGCTTTTTCCGAGCTCAAGATCAGAGCATCCCGACACGTAGGAAGTCAAGGAAGAGGGCCAGGAGACCTGCATGGCTAAATAGGGAATTACTGGGTATGCTCAAGTGGAAGAGGAGAGTTTACAGGTCATGGAAGGAGGGGCTGGCCACTTGGGAGGAATATAAGGCTGCTGCTAGAGGATGTAGGAAGGCAGCTAGGAGGACTAAGGCCTCCTTAGAATTAAACCTGGCGAGAAGGGTCAAGGACAGCAAAAGGAGCTTTTTCAAATACATGGCAGACAAAACTAACACCAGAGACAATGTAGGCCCACTGATGAACGGGATGGGTGCTCTGGTGACAGAAGATACAGAGATGGCAGAGTTACTGAATGCCTTCTTTGTCTCTGTCTACTCTGCTGCAGGCAGTCCTGAAGAGCCCTGTACCCCTGAGACCTTAGATGAAGTCAGGTCAACGGAGCGGTTTGCCTTAGTCGATGAGGAATGGGTTAGAGACCAGTTGAGCAATCTGGACATCCATGAATCCATGGGTCCAGATGGAATGCACTCGCGGGTGCTGAGGGAACTGGTGGAAGTCATTGCTAGACCGCTCTCCATCATCTTTACCAAGTCTTGGGAAACGGGAGAGGTGCCCGAGGACTGGAGGAAAGCAAATGTCACTCCAGTCTTCAAAAAGGGCAAGAAGGAGGACCCAGGTAACTATAGACCGGTCAGCCTCACCTCCATCCCTGGGAAAGTGATGGAACACCTTATCCTTGGTGCCATCTTAAGGCATATCAAGGATAAGAGGGTCATGAGGGGCAGTCAACATGGCTTCACCAAGGGGAAATCATGCTTGACCAATCTCTTAGCCTTTTATGAGGAAATAACACGGTGGATGGATGATGGCAGAGCGGTGGATGTGGTCTACCTTGACTTCAGCAAAGCATTTGACACAGTCTCCCACAGCATCCTCACAGCTAAATTGAGGAAGTGTGGTCTGGATGATCAGGTAGTGAGGTGGACTGTGAACTGGGTGAAGGAGAGAAGCCAGAGAGTTGTAGTCTATGGGGCAGAGTCTAGTTGGAGGCCTGTAACTAGTGGAGTGCCTCAAGGGTCAGTACTGGGACCGGTATTATTTAATATATTCTTCAACGATTTAGATGAGGGAATTGAGTGTACTATCAGCAAGTTTGCTGATGACACTAAGTTGGGAGGAGTGGCTGACACGCCAGAAGGCTGTGCTTCCATCCAGCGAGACCTGGACAGGCTGGAGAGTTGGGCAGGGAATAACTTGATGAAGTATAACAAGGGAAAGTGTAGAGTCCTGCATCTGGTTAGAGCAACCCCAGGTTCCAGTCTAGGTTGGGGAACGACCTGTTAGAGAGCAGTGTAGGGGAGAGGGACCTGGGGGTCCTAGTGGACGACAGGATGACCATGAGCCAACACTGTGCCCTTGTGGCTAAGAAGGCCAATGGCATCCTGGGGTGTATTAGAAGGGGGGTGGTTAGTAGGTCGAGAGAGGTCCTCCTTCCCCTCTACTCTGCCCTGGTGAGACCGCATCTGGAATATTGTGTCCAGTTCTGGGCCCCTCAGTTCAAGAAGGACAGGGAGCTGCTGGAGAGAGTCCAGCGCAGGGCAATGAAGATGATTAAGGGAGTGGACCATCTCCCTTATGAGGAAAGACTGAGGGAGCTGGGTCTCTATAGTTTAGAGAAGAGGAGACTGAGGTCTATCTATCTATTAGTGTCTATCAATATATAAAGGGGGAGTGTCACGAGGATGGAGCCAGGCTCTACTCAGTGGCAAACAATGATAGGACAAGGGGTAATGGGTACAAACTGGAACACAAGAGGTTCCACTTAAACTCGAGAAGAAACTTCTTCTCGGTGAGGGTGACGGAACACTGGAACAGGCTGCCCCGGGAGGTTGTGGAGTCTCCTTCCCTGGAGACATTCAAAACCCGCCTGGACACATTCCTGTGTAACATTATCTAGGTGTTCCTGCTCCGGCAGGGGGATTGGACTAGATGATCTTTCGAGGTCCCTTCCAATCTCTAGCATACTGTGATACTGTGGCCTTTGTATACTTTTGAAGATCAGGAAAAAATGGCCTAAAAATGGAGCTCTGAGCTATAATACATTGTTGCAATTTATGTTGTTTTGAGGTGGGAAGGAAAATGGCATGAAGTAATGTATGCGGACATGTTTTTCACTTTAAGAAATCACGCGGAGTGACAGACTGAGTGCAAAATTAATATAGCTCCACCAGATTCCTTAATTTTGGCTTCGGAAAAGGACAGGGAAAAAACTGAAAGTGAAGCTGGAGATGTTCAGCCTGTGATATTGGGGAAAGATGTTTAAAGTTAAAAAACAGTAATCAGGAAGATAGGTTGTAAAATCATGTATCACAGGTACCTCCGAGAGGATCACCCTCTGCATCTGTCCTATTTGATACTGATAAGGAGGAAGAGATTGCTGTCACTGCCAACAAGCAGCACATTCACATTCAGATTTGAGAAAGGGGTTAAACCACAAGTGCTGTTGCAGAGGCAGGCATCTGCAGCCCCTGCAGGGCAGGGTGAGCAGCTGCGAGAAAAAAAAATGGGAAAACCAATGGGGAAATGGGGGAGCTCGGGCAGCTCTTGTTTTTGAGCACGGGAGGAGGGATGTCAGGCTGAGGTGGGGGAGTGGGCTGCTCTTCTGTGGAACCGGATCGGTGTGTGTGCTATGGGGAGTTTGGATGGTGGAAGTGAGACTGCCCTGGGGAGGGCAGTGCCATGGGGTGGCTCCGGTGACTGAATTGGAACTAGACTGACAGGGACCTGGGGATTCTACCCTAGCAGATCCTCTGGTTAAATTAAAATTAGGGACTAGAGGAAATAAAGTGGAATTTTAGTGGATACAGGAGCAACTCATTCGGTGTTAAATCAGAGAGGAAAGAATTTGTTACAGATGTGGGAGCTACTGACCACCAAGAAAAAGTGGGGGAAAAAAAAAAAAAAAAGCATTCTTTCTGAAACCCTTAAAGTACAAATTGGGAAAATAAATAGGAATGCATAAATTTTTATGCATGCCAAATTCTCTAAAATCTTTCTTAGGGAGAGGAACAACATTTAAAGAAGGCAAAATGGAATTTAGAGTTAAAAAAAGTCAGTTAATTGCAGTTTTGAGTTTATCTTTAATTCAACAGAAAAGCAAAAAGAAGGACCTCCCAGAAATAGAAGAAAACCTTAATCAGGTATATCTGGGATAGGGGGACATGAGAGTTCCAGGTAAGGCAAAAAATGCTTTGCCTGTTAAAGTGGAAATAAAAAAGGGGGGTCTGCCCAGTTAGAATAAAACAGTATCCCTTAAAGTTAGAAGATCAAAGGGAATCAAAAAGCATTGATAAATTTTAAAATATAGATTATTAATTGAATGTGAATTGGAATATAATATTCCTATCTGGACAGTACAGAAATATGATGGGAAAAGCTGCAGACTGGTTCACGATCTCAGGGTAATCAACAAAAGTGCAGAGGCTATTTGTCCAGTAGTCGCTAATTCGTATGACTTATTGACTAAATTGAATAATAATCAGAAATGGTTTGCCGTCCTGGATTTAAGGGAGGCTTTCTTTTGCTTACCATTGGCCAAAGAAAGCCAAAATTTATTTTCTTTCGAATGGGAAAATCCTGACACAGGAAGAAAAACTCAATTAACTGGAACAGTATTAACACAGGGGTTTAAAAACAGTCCAGCAATTTTTGGAAATCAGTTAGCACGAGAACTAGAATCATGAAAGCCACCTGCTCAGACAGGGACTCTGTTACAATATGTGGATGACCTTTTAATTGCTACAGAAACAAAGGAAGAATGTGTCCACTGGACAGTAGAATTATTAAATATTCTGGGACTGAATGGTTATTGGGTATCCAGACAACGAGGACTTTGGAACACACAAGGGAAACAGATTAAACATGCTACAGAAATTCTACGATTACTGGAAGCTGTTCAGCTACCTGAAGAAGTCGCTATTATGTACTGTAAAGGACATCAACAAGGTGACTCTGATCAGGAAATTGGAAATAATTTGGCTGATTTTGAAGCCAAACGAGAAGCTGAACAATCTCAAATCATGTCCTTAATCCCTGACGGCCAGCTAACAATTGAAAAATCTAAACCTAGGTATTCAAAAGAAGATAGAAAATTGGTTGAGGATCTAAAGAGACAGGAAAATAAAGAGGGTTGGGCTCAAATACCTGATGGGCGAATTGTAATCCCCTATAACCAACTCTGGAAGTTAGTTCCGGAAGAACATAATAAAACTCATTGGGGTTGCAACTCATTGTATAAATATTTAGACAGACAAATTGTAGGAAGGAATCTATACACCACAGTTCACTTAGTGACAAAACAATGTCAGTTATGTCTTAGGAATAATCCTAAAACTGAAAATAGAAATCAAATTGGGAAAATTGGGAGAGGAAGTTTTCTGGGACAGCAGTGGCAAACAGATTTTTCTGAATTACCAAGAAAAGGGGGTTATCCATATTTGTTGGTGTTAATGGATAATTTTTCAGGCTGGCCAGAACCATTCCCTTGTAGGACAAATAATGCAAGGCAGGTGATTAAAACATTATTAAATGAAATAATACCTCGTTTTGGAGAGATTAGTAAAATATGTCAGGAAACGAATTTCTATTGGTACCAGGCGTTACCACAGGCTCTATTAAGATTTCGAACTAAACCTCGGTCAAAAGAAGAGGTCAGTCCATTTGAGATTTTGTATGAAAGACTATATCAGTCCCAGTTTAAAGGAGAAAGTCTTCAGGAAGTGGGAGAAAGATATCTCCAACAGTTTCTGATCAATCTGGGAAAACAATTGGAGGAGATAAATAAGAGAATAATAGGGATAAGAGCAAGAGGTTTGGATTATCTGATTCACCCTTTCAGATCTGGAGACTGGGTTTATGTTCAGAATTTTTCAGGAGATCCTCTACAGGAGAAGTAGAGCAGACCATACCAGATATTACTGACCACCTTTACAGCAGTGAAGATAAAGGAACAACCTGCTTGGACATATTATTCAAGGATTAAAAAAGCACCAGAGCCTGAGAAGACATGGCAGATGGAATCTTCAGGATCCTTACACATGAAATTGCATCGATCATTATTTGGACTCATATGATAACTGGCACACAAGCTTGGGACCAGAATTTATACCTGAAATTAGTGCAGAATGTTACTAATGTTTTTAGTCGTAGTGACTGTTGGGTGTGTGCGCAGTTGCCTAAATCAGGAGAAAGCCTGGATCTCCCATTAATTGGAGTTCCAATTCCTAACATTGTCTCATGGACAAATTTGTGGGTGAACACTAGCAATCTGTATTCGAAGGAAAGGTTAAAATTTGGAATAGTTAATCCTAATCCAGGTAATAAATATTGCACCTGTGCACAAAGATTTATTACATCAGGAACCAGGGTAAAAAATCTTGCTTGTTTAAATGCCACAGATGTAGGTCACCGTTCAAATTGCAACATACTATTAATATAGATGGTATCATAGTTCAGTGGTGGCCCGTTCCTAAAGGGAAAGGATGGTATGATTATGTGGAGAAAATACTTATAAGAGTCTCCCCCCCAACTGGAAGGGGGCATGCACCTTAGGTGCTGTAATACCCAATTTTATTATTATCGACAGGTATCCTTTCAGGACCTGGATTAGAAGTTTTGCTAAACAGATTAAGCTAGTCTTTAACCCTATTATTGAGCGGCACAGCGCATTTCATAGTTTTGTAAGGGGGCTAATTCCGTCTTTGGGAGTAAGTGAATTAGAAAAGGCAACTGTAAATATCTCAGCAACCATAGAGGAAATGGAAAGTAAAATCATTGATATAATCCTGGCAGAACAACAAGAGATAACCAGCTTGTCTAAAGTGGCATTACAAAACCGGATGGCTCTAGACATGTTACTGGCATCAGAAGGAGGGGGTTGTTCCATAATCAATGAAAGCTGTTGTTCCTATATAGAGCAAAGTGGCAGAATGGAAACAGATCTGGAGGAAATTTGGAAACAAACTAAGATATTTCATGAAATGGCCGTGGATGAAACCTCCTGGGGTTTTGAAGAAATATGGGAAAAGTTAACTTCATGGTTACCCAATCTCTCCTGGTTGAGGCAACTGGTTGCAGGAATATTGATGTTGATTATTTTAATGTTGATTACTTGTGGTATGATACAATGTTCCCTCTGGTGTTGTGAACGATCTAGAATAAATTATGAAGATTGGAAAAGGAATGAAATTAAGCACCAAGTAGAAACAGGAAATTATTTCAAAAAGACTTTTGATGGTAATGGCAATATACAAAATGTTGCAAAAGTATTTGCAAAAGGACAGAAAAAGGGGTGAATTTGAGCAAGGGGGGCGCAAAAAAATAAAGAAGTAAATGATCCTCAGAGACCACCACCACAATTCTGTACGCATACGGGGAACTTTCTGGAAAATGATGTAATCCATCCGTAGCCTCATGAATATGTATGTATGCCCAGTAGCCATAAAAGGACGGCTTCTGTGGCAATTGAGAGACGCACGTTAGGAGGAGCTATCCCCCGTGTCTCCCGGCGCCACTATAAAGAATACCTGCTTGTCAGCTTGAAAACTTTGTTGGCAAGTTTGTTCCTGGAGTTTTCTCTGAATCAAGAGTGAGTCGATCATAGATGATTGACCGCTGCTCCCACAGCCGAAGAGCCTGGTCAGACAGCTGGTGTTGCGTCTCGTCTTCAGACAGTGACCATTGCAATGCTGCTACCCGCATTACTATTGCTGCTCGCTTTTCTACGTAAAAGTCCATTTCAATCCAACCTTTGCGGAGCCTGCTCTCAGCTGTCCTGTAATAGAATAAGTAGAGCAGGAACGTTTGGCCTCTGCCCCCACAGCCGAAGAGCCAGGACAGAATGCTGGTACTGGGCCTCTTCTGCAGACAGTGAGATTTGCAACGGTGCCACCCGCATTGCTATCGCTCCTCGCATTCCCACCTAAAAATTTAATGCTGTGTAACGTCTCTGGTGCTGTCCTGTAGCAGAGTGAGTAGTTGATTAATGTTTGTCCTCTCTTTCCAAAGCCGAAGGGCCAGGACAGAAATCTGGTACTGGTGTCTCTTCTGCAGACAGTCAGCATTGCAACGGTGCCAACAGCATTGCTGTCGCTCCTCATTTTCCCACCTAAAGGTCCAATTGTGTGCAACTTATCTGATGGCTTCTCCTGGCTGTCCTGCATCAGAGTGAGTAGAGAACGAATGTTTGGCCTCTGGTCCCACAGACGAAGAGCCAGAACAGAATGCTGGTGCTGGGCCTCTTCTGCAGACAGTGAACTTTGCAAAGGTGCCAACAGGAAAGGCTGTTGCTCCTTGTTTTTCCGACTAAAAGGCCAATTGTGTGCAATTTCATTGGTACACTCTCCGAGACGTCCTCCAGGAGAGTGAGTAGAGCACGATTTTCAGGCCTCTACTCACAAAGCCAGAGAGCCAGGACAGAGAGCTGGTGCTGGGTGTCTTCTGCAGATGAGGAGCTTTGCAACAATGCCAGCAGCACTGCCTTTGCTCCTTGCTTCCCCACTTAAAAGTCCAATCGTGTGCAACTTCTCTGATGACTTCTCCTGGCTGAACTGCAGCAGAGTAAGTAGAGCACGAATGTTTGGAATCTGCTCCCACAGCCAAAAAGCCTCTTCTGCAGACAGTGAGGTTTGCAACGGTGCCACCCGCATTGCTGTCGCTCCTCCCTTTCCACCTAAAAGCCCATTTGAGTGCAACCTCTGCAGTGCCCACTCTCGGCTTTCCTGCAGCAGAATGAGTAGAGCATGAATGCTTGTCTTGTGCTCCCACAGCCGAAGAGCCAAGACAGAAAGCTAGTGCTGGGCTGCTTCTTCAGACAGTGAGTTTTGCAATGGTGCTGCCCTCATTGCTTTCACTCCTCCCTTCCCCACCAAAAAGTCCATTTGAATCCAACCTCTGTGGAGCTTGATCTCAGCTGTCCTGCAGCAGAGTGAGTAGAGCATGAATGTTTGGCCTCTGCTCCCACAGCTGAAGACGCAGGACAGAAGGCTGGCACTGCGCCTCTTCTGCAGACAGTGAGCTTTGCAACAGTGCCACCAGGAGTGAGGTCGCTCCTTGCTTTCCACCTAAAAGTCAATTTGAGTCCAACCTCTGTGATGCCCGCTCTTGGCTGTTCTGCAGAACAGTGCATAGAGCATAGATGTATGGCCTCTGCTCCCACAGGCAGGACAGAAGGGCCAGGGCAGAAAGCTGGAGCTGGGCCTCTTCTGCAGGCAGTGAGCCTTGCAACGGTGCCGCCTGCATTGCTGTCGCTCCTTCCTTTCCCGCCCAAGAGTCCATTTGAATAAAAACCCTGCAGCAATCCCTCTCGTCGGTCTTTCAGCAGAGTGAGTAAAACACGAATGTTTGGTCTCTGCTCCCACAGCTGAAGACGCAGGTCAGAACGATGGTGCTGGGCCTCTTCTGCAGACAGTGAGGTTTGCTACAGTGACCCCCGCATTGCTTTCACTCTTCACTTTCCCACCTAAAAGTCCCTTTGAATCCATCCACTATGGAGTCCGCTCTCAGTTGTCCTGCAGCAGAGTGAGTAGAGCATGTATGCTTGGCCTTTGTTCCCCAGCCAAAGAGGCAGGACAAAGCTGGCGCTGGTCCTCTACTGCAGACAGTAGTTTTGAAACCCTGCCACCAGCGTTGCTGTCGCTCCTTGCTTTTCACAGAAAGATTGTGCTGGGCCTCTTCTGCAGACGCTGAGCCTTGCAACGCTGCCGCCCACATTGCTGTCGCTCCTCCCCTTCCCACCTAAAAGTCCATTTGAATCCAAACCCTGCAGCCCTCTCTCTTGTCTGTCCTTCAGCAGAGTGAGTTGAGCACAGATGTTTGGTCTCTGCTCCCACAGATGAAGACGCAGGACAGAGCGCTGTTGCTGGGCCTCTTCTGCAGTCAGTGAGGTTTGCAACGGTGACACCCGCATTGCTTTCACTCTTCACTTTCCCACCTAAAAGTCCCTTTGAATCCATTCTCTGTTTAGCCCGCTCTCGGCTCTCCTGCAGCAGAGTGAGTAGAGCACGAATATTTGGCCTCTGTTCCCGTAGAGCCAGGATAGAATTACTGGTGCTGGGACACTTCCGCAGACAGCGAGCCTTGCAATCACGTGACCCTCGTTGGTGATTCTTCTCCCTTTCCCACCTAAAAGTCCGATTGTGTGCAACTTCTCTGGTGCCCTCCCCCGGCCGCCCAGCAGCAGAGTGAGTAAGGCACGAATGTTTGTCCTCTGTTCCCACAGCCAAAGAGCATGGATAGAAAGCTGGTGCTGGGCCTCTTCTGCAGACAGTGAGCTTTAGAATCATAGAGGCATAGAATAGTTAGGGCTGGAAAGGACCTTAAGATCATCTAGTTCCACACCCACTGCCATGGGCAGGGACAACTCAAACTAAACCATCTCAGCCAAGGCTTCGTCCAACCTGGCCTTGAACACTGCCAGGGATGGAGCATTCACAAACTCCCTGGGCAACCCATTCCAGTGCCTCATGACCCTAACATGAAAGAATTTCCTTCTTATATGCAATCTAAACTTCCCCTGTTTAAGTTTGAGCCCGTTACCCCTTGTCCTGTCACTACAGTCCCTAATGAAGATTCCCTCCCCAGCATCCCTATAGACCCCCTTCAGGTACTGGAAGGCTGCTATGAAGTCTCCATGAACACAATACTCCAGGTGAGGCCTCTCAAGAGCAGAGTAAAGGGGCAGGACAACCTCCTGCGACCTCCTGGTCACTCTCCTTTTGATGCAGCCCAGGATACGGTTGGCTTTCTGGGCTGCAAGCACACGCTGCCAGCTCGTGTTCATTTTCTCATCGACCAGCACCCCCAAGTCCTTCTCTGCAGGGCTGCTCTGAATCTCTTCTCTGCCCAACCTGTAGCTGTGCCTGGGATTGCTCCGACCCAGGTGTAGGACCTTGCACTTGGCATGGTTAAACTTCATGAGGTTGGCATCAGCCCACCTCACAATCATGTCAAGGTCCCTCTGGATGGCATTCCTTCCCTCCAGCGTATCAAGCGAACCACACAGCTTGGTGCCATCGGCAAACTTGCTGAGGGCACACTCAATCCCCCTGTCCGTGTCAGCAACAAAGGTGTTGAACAAGACCGGTCCCAACACGGATCCCTGAGGGGCACCACTCATTACTGGTCTCCAGCCGGACATAGAGCCATTGACGACAACTCTTTGCTTGCGGCCATCCAGCCAGTTCTTTATCCACCGAGTGGTCCATCCATCAAATTGATGTCTCTCCAATTTAGAGACAAGGATGACATGTAGGACAGTGTCCAACACTATGCACAAGACCAGGAAGATAAGAACAACTGCTCTACCCCTGTCCATCCGTTGTGCAGCCCCATCATAGAAGGTCACCAAACTGGTGAGGCAGGATTTCCCTTTAGTGAAGCCATGCTGGCTGTCACCAAGAACCTTTTTTTTTTCGTGTGCCTTAGCATGCCTTCCAGGAGAATCTGCTCCAAGACTTTGCCAGGCACAGAGGTGAGACTGACTGCTCTGTAATTCCCTGGTCATCCATTTTCCCCTTCTTGAACATGGGGGTTATATTTCCCTTTTTCCAGTCATGGGAACTTCACCTGACTGCCATGATTTCTCAAATATGATGGCCAGTGGCTTCGCAACTTCATTCGCCAGCTCCTTCAGGACCCGCAGGTGGATCTCATCAGGACCCATGGACTTGTGCACGTTCACATTTTCAAGATGGTCTTGAACCAGTTCCTCTCCTACAGTGGGTGCAAGGTCTTCATTCTCACAGTCCCTGCATCTGTCTTCCAAGACTTGGGTGGTGCAGTCAGAGCCTTTGCCAGTGAAGACTGAGGCAAAGAAGTCATTCAGAACCTCAGCCTTCTCCAAATCCTGTGTAGCTAGTTGTCCCGAGAGCTTCCAGAGGGGGCCTACGTTCTCCCTAGTCTGTTTTTTTATTTGCTATGGACCTGTAGAATCCCTTCCTGTTATCCTTAATATCCCTAGCCAAGTTTAATTCTAACTGGGCCTTAGCTTTCCTAATCTGGTCCCTAGCTTCCCGGACAACATCCCTGTACTCTTCCCATGCCACCTGTCCTTGTTTCCACCTTTTATAAGCATCTTTTTTCATTTGAATTTTCCTCAGCAGCTCCTTGTCCATCTAAGGGGGTCTCCTGGCCCTCCTGCTGCACTTCCTTCTGCTTGGGATGCAACACTCCTGAGCTTGCAGCAGGTGATCCTTGAATATCAGCCAAGAGTCTTGGGCCCCCCTGCCCTCTGGGGCTGTATCCCATGGAACCTTACTAAGCAGGTTACTGAAGAGTCCAAAGTCTGCTCTTTTGCAGTCCAGGGCAGTGAGCTTGCTGCACGCTCTTCTCACTGTCCTGAGGATCTCAAATTCGACCATCTCATGATCGCTGCATCCAAGGCTGCCCTGGAGCATCACATTTCTAATGAGCCCTTCCCTGTTGGTGAGCACAAGGTCAAGCATGGCACCTCTTCTTGTCGGCTCCTCTGTTACTTGCAGAAGGAAACTGTCTTACACACAATCAAGGAACCTCCTGGATTGCTTGTGCCGGGTCGCACCATCGTTCCAGCAGATTTCAGGGTGTTTGAAGTCCCCCATGAGAACAAGGGCCTGTGAGCGTGAGGCTTTTCCTCTCTGTCTATAGAGTGCTTCATCTGCAGGTTCTTCTTGATCAGGCGGTCTGTACCAGATCCCCACAGTAATGTCTCCCATAGCTGTTTTCCCTTTAAAGCTGGCCCACAAACTCTCTGTTAACTGATCAACTGTCTCTTCTGCAGACAGTGAGTTTTGCATCGGTGCCAGCAGCACTGCTATTGCTCCTCGCTTTCATACCAAAAGTCCAATTGTGTGCAACTTCTCTCGTGCCCTCTCTTGACCTTCCTGCAGGAGAGTAAGTAGAACACGTATGTTTGGCCTCTTCTCCCACAGCCAAAAAGCCAGGACAGAAAGCTGGTGCTTGGCCTCTTCTACAGGCAGCGGGACTTGCAAGAGGGCCACCCGCATTGCTGTAGTTCTTCGCGATCCCACCTAAAAGTCCATTTGAATCCAAACTCTGCAGAAGGAGAGAGAAGGAATGTTTGGCCTCTGCTACAAAAGCCAAAGAGTCAGGACAGAAAGCTGGTACTGGGCCTCCAATGCAGACAGTGAGCTTTGGAATGGTTCCACCCCCATTGCTGTTGCTCATTGTTTTACTACCTGAAAGTCCATTTGAACTAAACACCTGTGGTGACCTCTCCTGGCTGCCCTGCAGAACAGTGAGTAGAGTAGGAATGTTTGGCATCTTATCCCACAGCCAAAGAGCCAGGACAAAAAGCTGGTGCTGGGCCTCTTCTGAAGACAGTGAGCTCTGCAACAGTGCCATACGCACTGCTGTAGTTCCCCGCTTTCCCATCTTAAAGTCCGTTTGAATCCAACCTCTGAAGTGCCAGCTCTCAGACTTCCAGCAGCAGGCTGAGTAGAGCAAGCAGGTTTGGCCTCTGCTCACACAGCCTAAGAGCCAGGACATAAAGCTGGTGCTGGGCCTCTTCTGCAGGCAGTGAGCCTTGCAATGGTGCTGCCCGCATTTCTGTCCCTCCTCGCTTTCCCACCTAAAAGTCCATTTGAGTCCATCTCCGTGGTGCCTGCCCTCGTCTCTCCAGCAGCAGTATGATTAGAGCACAAATGTTTGGCCTCTGCTCTCACAGCCGAAGACCCAGGACAGAAAACTTGTGCTGTGCCTCTTCTGCAGACAGTGATCATTACAATGGTGCCACCCACATTGCTGTTGCTCCTTGCTTTCCCACCTAAAAGTGTTCTTGTGTGCAATTTCTCTCCTGGCCGTCCTGCAGCAGACTGAGTAGAGCACCATTGTTTGGCCTCTATTCCAACAGCTGAAGAGCCAGGACAGAAAGCTTGTGCCAGGCCTCTTCTGCAGATAGTGAGCTGTACAACGGTGCCATCCACATTGCTGTCACTCCTTGCTTGCCCAATAAAAGTCACAGTATCACAGTATCACAGTATGCTAGAGATTGGAAGGGACCCCGAAAGATCATCTAGTCCAATCCCCCTGCCGGAGCAGGAACACCTAGATAATGTTACACAGGAATGTGTCCAGGCGGGTTTTGAATGTCTCCAGGGAAGGAGACTCCACAACCTCCCTGGGCAGCCTGTTCCAGTGTTCTGTCACCCTCATTGAGAAGAAGTTTCTTCTCAAGTTTAAGTGGAACCTCTTGTGTTCCAGTCCATTTGAGTCCAACCTCTGCCGTGTCCCCTCTCTTCTGATTGGGCTGACAAGTGAGTAGAGCATGAATGTTTGCCCTCTGCTGCCACAGATGAAGAGCCAGAACAGAAAGATGGTGCAAGTACTCTTCTGCAGAGAGTGAGCTTTGCAAAGGTGCCATCCGAATTTCTCTTGCTCCTTGCTTTCCCCTGTAAAAGTCCCTTTGAATTCAAACTCTGCTGCGCCCGGTCTCAGCTTTCCAGCAGCAGAGTGAATAGAGCATGAATGTTTGGCCTGTAATCCCAGAGCCGTTGAGCGAGGAGAGAAAATTGGTACTGGCATCTTCTGCAGAAAGTGAGCTTTGCAACGGTGGCACCCCCATTGCTGTCACTCCTCGCTTTACTACCTAAAAGCCCATTTGAATCCAACCTCTGCAGCATTCACTCTCATCTTTGCTGCAGCACAGTGAGTAGAGAATGAATGTTTGGCTTCTGCTCACACAGCCAAAGAGCCAGGACAGAAATCTGGCGCTGGGACTCTTCTGCAGACAGTGAGCCTTCCAATGGTGCTTCCCGCATTGCTGTCGCTCCTCCCTTTCCTGCCTAAAAATCCATTTGAATCCAAACCTGCAGCGCTCTCTCTCATCTGTCCTTCAGCAGAGTGAGTAGAATATGAATGTTTGGCCTCTGCTCGCACAGCTGAAGATGCAGGACAGAAAGCTGGCACTGAGCCTCTGCTGGAGACAGAGAGATTTGCAACGGTTTTACCACCATTGCTGTCGCTCCTTGCTTTCCACCTAAAATTCCATTTGAGCCCAACCTGTGCGGTGTCGGCTCTTGGCTGTTATGCAGCAGACTGGGCAGAGCACGAATGTTTGGCCTGTGCTCCCACACCCAAACCGTCAGGACAGGAAGCTGGTGCTGGACCTCTTCTGCAGACAGTGAGATTTACAAAGGTGCCAGCCACATTGCTGTCACTCCTCGCTTTCCCACCAAAAAGTCCAATTTTTGAGCAAGTTCTCTGGGCCCATCTCCTGGCTGTCCTGGAGCAGAGTGAGTAGAGCATGAATGCTTGGCCTCTGCTCCCACATCCAAAGAGAAAGGACAACAAGCTGGTGCTGGGCCTCTTCTGCAGACAGTGAGCTTTCCAAGAGTGCTACCCGCATTGCTTTTGCTGCTCGCTTTCCCACCGAAAAGTTTAATTGTGTGCAAATACATAGGTTCCCACGCCTGGCTTTCAGCACAGTGAGTAGAGAATGAATGTTTGGCCTCTTCTCCCACAGCCAAAGAGCCAGAACAGAAAGATTGTGCTGCGCTTCTTCTGCAGACATTGAGCTTTGCAACGGTGGCACCCGCATTGCTGTCACTCCTTGCTTTCCCACCTAAATGTGTAATTGCGTGTGACTTCTCTGGTGCCCTCAGTCGGCTGTCCCACAGCAGAATAGAGCACCAATGTTTGGCCTCCTCTGCCACAGGCGAAGAGCCAGGACAGAAAGCGGGTGCTAGGCCTCTTCTGCAGACATTGAAATTTGCAACAGTGCCAACCGCATTGCTTTCCCTCCTTGCTTTCCCACCTAAAAGTATATTTGAGTCCAACCTCTGTAGCCCCCTGCTCTTGGCTGTCCCGCAGCAGAGTAGAGCATGAATGTTTGGCCTCTGCCCTGACATCTGAAAGCTGGTGCTGGGCCTCTTCTGCAGTCAATGAGCTTTGCAATGGTGCCACCCGCATTGCTGTCGCTCCTCGTTTCCCACCTAAAATTTTAACTGTGTGTAGCTTCTCGCATTCCCAATCTCATCTGTCCTGCCGCAGAGTGAGTAAAGCGTGAATGTTTGGCCGCTGCTGCCACAGCCGAAGAGCCAGGACAGAATGCTGGTGCTGGGCCTCTTCTGCAGACAGTCAGCTTTGCAATGGTGTTACCAGCATTGCTGTCATTCCTTCCTTTCGAAGCTAAATTCCATTTGAATCCATCCTCTGTGGCGCACGCTCTCAGATGTCCTGCAGCTGAGTGAGTAGAGCATGAATGTTTACCTTCTGCTCCCACAGCCGAAGAGCCAAGACACAAAGCTCGGGCTGGGCCGCTTCTGCAGACAGTGAGATTTGCAGCTGTGCCACCCACATTTCTGTCGATCCTTCTGTCCTGGGTTCAGCAGTAGCAGTCATGTTTCTCCTCCTTGGTAGCTGGTGCAGTGCAGTGTTTTGACTTTCGGCTCGGGAACAGAGCTGATAGAGATGTTTTGGTTTGGCCAAGGACTTTGTGAGCCTCATGCTCTGCCAGGGAGGAGGGGAAGCCAGGAGGAAGCAGAGACAGGACACCTGACCCAAACTGACCAAAGAGCTATTCCATACCACAGCACGTCATGCCCAGGATGTAATGGGGAGTTAGCTGGAAGGGCTGGGAGACTGCAGGGTTGGAGGAGGTATCGGTCGGAGCTTGGTCGGGCTTGGGGGGCGAGTTATCGGTCAGCGGGTGGTGAGGTGTTGTATTCTGTTCCCTTGTTATTTCCTTTATCATTATTATCATTGGTGGTAGCAGTAGTGATTTGTGTTATACCTTAGTTACTAAACTGTTCTTATCTCAACCCGTGGGAGTTGCATTCTTCTGATTCTCCTCTCCGTCCCTCCGAGAGCAGGGGGAGGGCAAGAAAGGGGGGGAAGTGAGCGAACGAATTACCTGACTGGGTTTAAACCATGACAGTTCTTTTTGGCGCCCAACGTGGGGCTCGAAGGGTTGAGATAACTACAGATTTGACTGGATTAATAGTCACTCGTCACAATGCTGATTTATTGGGTATCAGAGTTGTTCTTCTTGATCTCACAGCTTCAGACCATTGTAACTTACGTAGAGCCGGTATTTGCTGTGATAGTGTTTATCAAGTGTGGGGCCTGGGCTAAGGTTCTTGTCTCACTGTGCTTTATGGCAATGGCTTGTAATACGGGCGGGCTCCAGCAGCAGGGCGGGACGGACGTGGCCGTGGACTTGTACCTGGCCGTCAGGCTGCTCTTCAACGTCCTGGCCCTCGCCCTACTCTCCATCTTCGTGAGGCTGCGGGGAGCCGAGGGGGAGCGGCCCCGGGAGCCGGCGGCAGCCGAAGCGGCCCGGGAGAGCGGCCCCGGGGACCAAGCGGCGGCGGGAGCGGGGCCGGAGGCCGCGAGGGGATGGCTGCCGGTGGAGGAGGTCGGGGCGGTCGAGGAGAGGAAGGAGGCGGCTGCCGAGCAGAGGGAGAAGGCGGCGGAGGAGCCGAGCCCCGCGGAAGAGCCGAGCCCCGCGGAGGAGCCCAGCTCCGCGGAGGAGCCCAGCCCCGCGACGGCCGAGAGCATCTCCCGGAAGCCGCCCGCCGAGCCCCAGGAGGACGCAGGAGACCACGCAGCATTTCCCAGCAAGGCAGAGGAGGAAGAGCTGGGCTCAGGAAAAGAGAAGCTGGTGGTGGGAGAGCCGGCAAGCACAGCAGCTACACCAGCCCCAGTGACAAGTACAGCAGCATCGTTTGAGAGTTCTGAAGGTTTTGAATGGCCTTTGGGTATCCTTGGGACCTGCCTGCTGATTGTGATGGGGATCAGCATGTTGGCACACACACAGGCTGTGTTCTACCCACAACCATTTTGTCTGATCTCAAAAGTTAAGCAGAGTCAGGTTTGGGTCTTGTCTGGGGTTAGACAACAATATAGGGAGACCAAGAGATTTTCCCCAAGGCTGGACAGTCATGAGTGGCAGGGCATGTGGGACAGTATGGGCAAGTATCTAGTCCACTGGGCCCCTCCAGTGCTTTGGAAGCGTCGGAGATGGAAGGCAGCTGTATGGAGTCCCCAGTAACAAGCTGCAGAAACTGCTTAAGGGGACAGTGAATTATTTTAAGCCTGGTGGGCCCATGGCACTTCAGGCCATCAGAGCAGAGATGCAACACAGAGATGGACTCATGATCGAGGGGTGGACTTAACAATGGACACTATTGCCCAGGTTATTCACGAGTGTGAGCACTGCACACAGTCTCTCCTGCTCTGGAAGACTGTTTCAAGAGATGGAGCCTGACATGGACCAGATGGACGCAGCAGCTTTATAGGGACTGGTCCATGCACTAAGATAAGAGTGCACCGAGATAAGAGTGATGGTATATTGAAAATGTGGGATCTGAGCATGACGTGAATGGTATGGAATAAGGGGTGGATAATGTCCTGGGTTCAGCAGTAGCAGTCATGTTTCTCCTCCTTGGTAGCTGGTGCAGTGCAGTGTTTTGACTTTCGGCTCGGGAACAGAGCTGATAGAGATGTTTTGGTTTGGCCAAGGACTTTGTGAGCCTCATGCTCTGCCAGGGAGGAGGGGAAGCCAGGAGGAAGCAGAGACAGGACACCTGACCCAAACTGACCAAAGAGCTATTCCATACCACAGCACGTCATGCCCAGGATGTAACGGGGAGTTAGCCGGAAGGGCTGGGAGACTGCAGGGTTGGAGGAGGTATCGGTCGGAGCTTGGTCGGGCTTGGGGGGCGAGTTATCGGTCAGCGGGTGGTGAGGTGTTGTATTCTGTTCCCTTGTTATTTCCTTTATCATTATTATCATTGGTGGTAGCAGTAGTGATTTGTGTTATACCTTAGTTACTAAACTGTTCTTATCTCAACCCGTGGGAGTTGCATTCTTTTGATTCTCCTCTCCGTCCCTCCGAGAGCAGGGGGAGGGCAAGAAAGGGGGGGAAGTGAGCGAACGAATTACCTGACTGGGTTTAAACCACGACACCTTCTGTTCCCATCTAAAAGTCCATTTGAATGAATCGCCTACAGAGTCCTCTCCTAGCCGTCTGCAGCACAGTGAGTTGAGCACAAATCTTTGGCCTTTGCTCTCACACTCTAAGGGCCAGGAGAGAAAGATGGTGCTGGGCTCTTCTGAAGACAGTGATCATTGCAATGGCTCCACCCGCATTGCTGTCGCTCCTCGTTTTCTTACCTAAAAGTCCATTTCAATTAAACATCTACGGCAACCTCTCCATTCGTTCCTGCAGCACAGCCAGTATAGCACGAATGTTTGGCCTCTGCTCCCACAGCCAAAGAGCCAGGGCAGAAAGCTGGTGCTAGTCCTGTTCTGCAGACAGTGAGCTTTGCAACAATGCCACCTGCATTGCAGTCGCTCCTTGCTTTCCCACCTAAAAGTCCATTTGAACATCACATCTGTGGCTCCCACTCTTGGCTGTCCTAAGGCCGAGCACGTATGGCATGAATGTTGGGCCTCTGCTCCCACAGCCAAGCATCCAGGACAGAAACATTGTGCTGGGCAACATCTGCAGACTCTGAGCTTTGCAGGGCTGCCACCCTCATTGCTGTCGCTCCTTGCTTTTCCACTTAAAACTCAATTGTGTGCAACTTCTCTGGTGACCTCTCCCGGCATCCTGCAGCATCTTGAGTAGAGCTCCAATGTTTAGCTTCTGCTCCCACAGTGGAAGAGCCAAGACAGAAAGCTTGTGCTGGGCATCTTCTGCAGACAGTGAGCTTTGCAACAGTGCCAACCACATTGCTATCGCTCCTTGCTTTCCCACCTAAAAGTATATTTGAGTCCAACCTCTGAGCTTGATCTCAGCTGCCCCACAGCAGAGTGAGTAGAGCATGAATGTTTGACCTCTGCTCCCAGAGCCAAAGAGCCAGGACAGAATGCTGGTGCTGGACCTCTTCTGCAGACAGTCAGCCTTGTAGTGGTGGTACCAGCATTGCTGTCGCTCCTTGCTTTCACACCAAGAAGTACATTTGAATCAAACATCTGCAGAGTCTTCTCCTGGCCGTCCTGCAGCACAATGAGGAGAGCACAAATGTTTGGAATCTGCTCCAACAGTCCAGGGGCAAGGAAGGAATGCTGGTGCTAGGCCTATTTTGCAGACAGTCAGCTTTGCAACAGAATTACCAGCACTGCTGTCGCTCCTTGCTTTCGAGCCAAAAAGCCCATTTGAATCCATCCGCTGCGCACACGCTCTCAGGTGTCCTGCAGCTGAGTGAGTAGAGCATGAATGCTTGGCCTCTGCTCCCACAGCCTAAGAGTCAGGACAGAAAGCTCGTGCTGGTCCTCTTCTGCAGACAGTGAGATTTGCAAATCTGCCACTCTCATTGCTGTCGATCCTCCCATTCCCACCTAAAAGCCCATTTGAATGAATCCTCTACAGAGTCATCTCCTGGACATCCTGTAGCACAGTGAGTAGAGCACAAATCTTTGGCCTTTGCTCCCACAGCCAAAGGGTCAGGACAGAAAGCTGGTTCTGGGCTCTTTGGAAGACAGTGTGCTTTGCAACGGTTCAACCTGCACGGCTGTCGCTCCTCGTTTTCCCACCTAAAACTCCATTTGAATTAAACATCTATGGTGACCTCTCCTGTTGGTCCTACAGTATAGTAAGTAGAGCACGAATGTTTGGCATCGGCTCCCACAGCCAAAGAGAAAGGACAGGAAGCTTGCACTGGGCCTCTTCGGCAGAGCGTTAGCTTTGCAACAGTGTCACCCGCATTGCTGTCGCTCTTCGTTTTCCTATCTACAAGTCCAACCTCTGCGGCATTCGCTCTCGGCTTTGCTGCAGCACAGTGATTAGAGAATGAATGTTTGGCTTCTGCTCACACAGCCAAAAAGCCAGGACAGAAATCTGGTGCTGGGCATTTTCTGCAGAGAGTGAGCTTCACAAAACTGCCATTCGCATTGATCTCGGTCTTGGCTTTCCCACCTGAACGTCAAAGTGCCTGTAACTTCTCTGATGCCCTCTCATGGCCATGCTGCAGAACAGTGAGTAGAGCATGAATGTTTTGAGTCTGCTGCCAGAGCCGAAGAGCCAGTGGAGAATACTGGTGCTGGGCCTCTTCTGCAGACAGTGAGCTTTGCAATAGTGCCCATCCCCAGGAGTGTCGGCAATGCGGGTGGAAACGTTGCAATTCTCTCTGCAGAAGACGACCAGTGCCAACTTTCTGTCCTGGCTCTTCGGCTGTGGAAGCAGAGGCCAAGCATTCGTGCTCTACTCATTCTGCTAAAGGACAGGTGAGAGTGGGTGCAGCAGAGGTTGGATTCAAATGGACTTTTAGGTGGGAAAGGGAGGAGCGACAGCAATGCTGCTGGCACTGTTGCAAAGGTTACTGTCTGCAGAAGAGGTCCAGCACCGGCTTTGTTTCATGGTTATTTGGCTGTGGGAGCAGAGGCCAAACATTTGTGCTCTACTCAATCAGCTGAAGGGGGAAAAGGAGGAGCGAAAGCCATGCGGCTGTCAGCATTGCAAATCTCTTTGACTGCAGAAAAGCCATAGTACCAGCTTTTTGTCCTGCCTCTTCGGCTGTGGGAGCAGCGGCCAAACATTCGTGCTCTACTCACTCTGCAGCAGTACGATCAGGAGAGGGCTCGAGAGAAGTTGCAATCAATTGGATTTTTAGGTGGGAAAGCGAGGAGCAACAGCAATTCGGGCATCACTGTAGCAAAGCTCACTGTCAGCAGGAGAGGCACAGCACCAGCTTTCTGTCCTGGCTCTTCAGCTCTGAGAGCAGAGACCAAACATTCGTTCTCTACTCACTCTGCTGAAGGACAGCTGACAGTGTGTGCCACAGTTTTTGTATTCAAATGGACTTTTAGGTGGGAAAGCGGGGAACTACAGTAATGCGGGAGTCGTTGAAAACGAGTGGGGCAGGGGAGAGCCCCTGGGTTGGGGGGAGCCTCGATTGCTTTCAGCCCGGCACCACTCACTGGGAGTGAGTGAACAAGCTGTCTGGCTAGGTTTTAAACCATGACAGTTCTTTTGGCTCCCAACGTGGGGCACGAGGGCTTGAGACAATGACAGACCTGACCGGATTAATAGTCACTCGTCACAATGCTGATTTATTGGCTCTCATGGTTGTTCCTCTTGATCTCACAGTTTCAGTATATCGTACCTTACTTCCATCCGGTATTTGCTGTGTTTTTCAAGTGTGGGGCTTGGGCTAAGGTTTTTGTCACATTGTACTTTATGGTAATGACTTGTAATACGATAGAATCATTGATCATGAAATTGATCTGGCTTATGTTCCCAGTGTTGTCACCACCTTTATACTTTGGGAGGTATATAATAGAAGTGCTTTGTTAGCAGCGGGGAGAAGCAAGACACGCCAACCCAATATGGGTGATAAGCAAGCTTTTACTTTATTTGTGGTGCAGTTCACTTATATAGGCGTGGTGTTTAGCCACGCCTCCTAGTCACAACAGTATTGGTTAGTTCTACACAGCTTCCTTCACATTCTCCTCCCACATCTGGTTTCCGGTCCCCATGAGGACAACCATTTAGTTATCCCTAGGTCATTGCTCGCTGGCAATTGCTGGGTAAGCGGAGCCAGGGTTTTCAGCTGTGCATGTATCAAATTAGAATGATCAGAAAGATTCATACAACACATTCCATCAAACTCTTCACATCCATGTCCCTGTTCCAACAACAAAAGGTCTATAGCGGCTCTGTTCTGCAGTGTTGCATGTCTTACAGAGTCAACATCAAACAACAAATCAGAAATTGCCTTCGATGTAGCCTTTGTCTGCTTAGCAAGCCAGCAACCTAGCTTGTTTAACTGAGCCAAGGCCCCGGCCGAAGCACTTACAATGATTGGCATATTATGATTGGATACATGTCTTGAAGACCCTTTGCGACTAGCATATAATTGGTTAAACACAGGTGTGAGAACTCAACCTTGAAAGCTTGCCAACAGTCCACAGTTCTCATTAGCTTGGTGGATTCCAGCCTCTTATCTTACTTGCTTAAGCTTCTTCGGGCCTCTCATGGCCTTGCTGTATCTTTCAGGATTATTCACAATTTATGTACCAATTATCCATTCTCCCGTGAGAACACTTTCTCCACATCTCCCCCCTTTTTTTTTATATCCAGCAACAAGTCGCTACTACAGCAAGGCACACAAATTTACATTAGCAGAGTAACTACTGCAGGGCGCAGCAGCATGTTGAAGATGCTGATGGCAGTGAGGGACTAGCCAAAGAAATTTCTTACCAGTGGAATTCTCCCACCCTCTTAATTTGTTCCATCACCTGCTTTATAACACTACCATTGTATTAAAATCTTTCCAGCCTTTGTTATTTTTCTAGCAACTACAGCAAATTTCCATACTCTAACATCTCTTTTACAAGTGATGAATCTATACAATACAAGGTGTAGTTTCATCAATTGTTGCAGCTGAGCGTCTCCAAGGCCAGTAAGTAGTTGCTGATGACCTGAGCAGACCTACCCGGAGACAAAGAGTCAGAGTCTGGCAGCAGAGGATATAAATCTGGCTCGGATTCAGGGGATTCGGGGTCTGATCCTGGGCCGAACTCAGGGTCTCCGTTGTTTGCAGCTATGTCTTTTTTGTCAGATGTCTCTTGCTCGGCATGTGGCCATCTGCGGACCTGGCTCCTCCGTAACTGAGTTAAAAATTTCCACTCTAGGGCATAATGGGTTGGAAAGGCTCGCAGTTCCTTTAAATCTCCCGCTAGCCCATGATCTCTATTTTGTACTGCGTGCTTCAAAATGGTGCCCCAATAGATCCGGCACCGCCCTCTTCATTTCAGCTTCCTCGACATTTATCATGCGTATCCCTTTTAATATACTTTCTCTGTCCTCTTCAAATTCCCTACTTTCGGAACTGGGGTGGTGGGGGAACAGGGGGTTACACCTCCTCCGCTGCACCTTCTGATGAAGGAGGGGGAGAAAAGGAAGGGGGGGAAAAACCCAGTGCTCCAAGCACAGGGAGCGCCCCGCAAGTTGGGGGAAACGAGTTGTAATCTTCCCCCTGCTTCAACCGACCGGGGAAGTCTGTTCCTAGCTTCTGCGTTGCTACAGCGGCAGTTTTCTTTTCCGCCGTGTATCTTTTTATACAATTTATTACTTCTCTCCGTGGCTTACCGAGTTTCTTTGCCATTTTATCATCATTAAGCACTGAATCAAATAGTTCATCACCAAACTTTTGTCACTCACTCTCCTCAAAAACTGTATTATGATCTACAAAAAATCCCTTAGCCTTCCCTACAGCCACTAGACCTGCTAGCTGCTTTAGAGTCTCAGGCTTAATTCCCCGCTTTTATAAAAAGCACTGTAATAAATCAGGGGCTACCTCTTAGTCCATTTTCATGGCCGGCCTTTTCCGGATCGTCCTGTGACCTGGGTCTCCAGATCATCCTCCCGACGCAGCAGTGTCTGGTTCGCCCCAGCGGCGGATTCCTTTCGGTCCGTCCAAGCACCCGGGTCCGTCACGCCACCGCAGTAGCATTGCCCGCGCTCCCCAGCCACTGCCGCCGGCGCCGCGCACTCGCCGTTCCGGGTCCCTGTTACTCAGGGCCCTGTATTCTGGGTCCCCGTTAACAGGGGCCCTGTAGTCCTGGTCCCTGTTCGGGTGCCATTTGTTAGTGGCGAGGAAAAGCAAGACACGCCAACCCAATATGGGCGATAAGCAAGCTTCAACTTTATTTGTGGCACACTTCGCTTATATAGGTGTGTTGTTTAGCCACGCCTCCTAGTCACATCCGTATTGGTTAGTTCTACACAGCTTCCCTCACGTTCTCCTCCCACATCCGGTTTCCGGTTACCTGTGAGGCCTACACCTTGCTTTGCTCTCACAAGGCCTCTAAGGATCCATGGCCTTGCTCTTGGAGCCATTCTGCAACAATTCCCCCCTTTTTCTTTTGTGCGAGCAAAACATTGTGGGTCGTTACGTTCACTTGTTTCATCACGCAACTATGAGCAAATTTAACAACTACAATTATTAAAATAACAGTGAAACATAAGTGCAATCCTTCATATAACAGTGTTTTAATTCAACCTGTAATACCCCATGAGGACAACCATTTAGTTATCCCTGGATGTGAGTGAACAAGCTGTCTGGCTAGGGTTTAAACCATGACAGTTATTTTGGCACCCAACATGGGGCACGAGGGGTTGAGATAACGACAGACCTGACCGGATTAATAGTCACCCATCACAATGCTGATTTACTGGCTCTCAAGGTTGTTCCTCTTGATCTCACAGTTTCAGTATATCATATCTTACTTCCATCCGGTATTTGCTGTATTAGTGTTTTTCCCGTGTGGGGCTTGGGCTAAGGTTTTTGTCTCATTGTACTTTATGGTAATGACTTGTAATACAATAGAATCTTTGATCATGAAACTGATCTGGCTTATGTTCCCAGTGTGGTCACCACCTTTATACATTGGGAGGTATATAATAGAAATGCTTAGCAATTACACATCTTTTTTCTCCTTCTCTGGTGCTCAACCTGTGAAGGAGACATCCTTTTACCCTCCCAGTCCTCCCCCCAGACCATTTACATTTGAGAGTTTTGAAGATTTTTAATGGCCTTTTAACGCTGTTGAGACTTGGTTGCTGATCGTGATGGGGATCACCATGTTGGCACACTTACAGAGTGTGTTTTGCCCACGACTGATTTCAAGAGTTAAGCAGAGTCAGTTTTGGGTCTTGTCTGGGGTCAAACGACAATATAGGAGGACCAGGAGATTTTCCCTGAGGCTGGACAGCCATGAGTGGCAGGGTGTGTGGGATAGTATGGGCAAGTATCTAGGTTAGTGGGCCCCTCCAGTACTTTGGAATTTCACTACCGAAAAACTGCAAAATCCAGAAGAACTAGTAAAACACTTACATGAGGTGTGTGGTTATTCTGGCCATACCAGAGACGGACAAATCATGGCAACGTGCTGGGGCTTGGCCTATGCTTACAGGGCCTTGTTCAATACTATCCAGCACCTTCAAAAGGAAAAAAAAATGTTGGTGGATATGAGGGTGAAGCAACAGTCAGCGCAGCTACTCCAGCTCCAAGCACAGCAGCTTCACCACCCCCAGCGACAAGTACAGTCACTAACTTTGGCTGCAATGAACAGCGCAGCTACCCCAGTGGCAAGTAAAGAAGCTTCTCAGACTTCAACTGGAACAGACAGCGTGGCTACCCCAGCTCCAAGCACAGCAGCTGCACCACCCCCAGCAACCAGTACAGTTGCTACTCAAACCACAGTGATAATCACTGCAGCCAAACCAGAGGACCACTTCATACCAATATCGGTTGCCCCTATACGCAAGAGAACAAGCAAAAAAGAGTCAAGAAGGGTGAAGCAAGATGAAGAAACAATGTATTCACCACCCAGTCTAGCATCTGATCAGGAGTCATCATCACATGATGAAGAACAAGAAGAAGAGGTGACTTCTCGACCTCGGACCTCAACCGAGCTGCGGAATATGCAAAAAGATTTTACCTGTCAGCCAGGGGAGCACATCATCACCTGGTTACTCCGATGCTGGGACAATGGGGCCGATGGTCACGAACTAGAAGGTACAGAAGCCAAGCAGCTGGGATCACTTGCTAGAGAAGGGGGAATTGACAAAGCAATTGCAAGAGAGAAAAAGTCCCTCAGTCTTTGGAGGTGGATCTCAGCAGCTGTGAAAGAAAGGTTTCCGTACAAGGACGATATTATGAGTCCTTCGGCCAAGTGGACGACTTCAGAGAAAGCCATCCAGTCTCTGAGGGAATCAGCCATTGTAGAGATGATCTATCACATCAAGCCGAATAACGGGGGTATACCCATAGATCCAGATGAACTCGAATGTACACGCCCCATGTGGCGAAAACTTGCACGAATTGCACCGTCATCATATTCCCATTCATTGGCTACAGTAACCTGGAATGACATAGTACCACTAACAGTGGATGAAATGGTTCATAAACTCCGAGAGTTTGAAGACAATCTCACCCCTTCCATCATCTCAGCTGTGGAAAAAGCTGTCCCAGGACCTCAAACAATTGAGGGACAATCTATCTGATTTATCCAGCTCCTCACGTGTACCAACACACGTCTCAGCTATTAACAAAAGGCGTCCTACTGTTGGAGAGAGGAGATACAGGAGGTATATGCCACGGGGTACCCTATGGTTTTACCTGCTGGATCAAGGAGAAGACATGACAAAGTGGGATGTAAAACCTACTACAGCTCTGGAGGAACAGGTGAATGAACTGAAGTGGGGAGCAAGGGCCAAGACTGATCATCCCATGAGAGCTACGGCTTCAGTCTCTGGTGAGCAGTTTCCCAGATGGAGTGGAAGAGCTGATTTTACTCCAGCTCCTGTGATAACGAAGAATAATCCCTTTCACCACAACTTAAGTGTCCAGCGCTGTGTTGATTATTAGATGGGCCCTGCCTCCAGCCAGGTGGAGGTAGGAGACAATCGTATTTACTGGACTGTGTGGATCAGATGGCCTGGCACATCAGTCCCACAGAAGGATAAGGCTCTAGTAGATACCGGTGCACAGTGTACCCTGATGCCATCAAGCTGTCAAGGGGTGGAACCCATCTATATTTGTGGAGTGACTGGAGGATCCTAAGAGCTGACTGTGCTGGAGGCTGAAATCAGCCTGACTGGGAGGGAATGGCAAAAGCACCCTATTGTGACTGGTCCAGATGCTCCATGCATCCTCGGCATAGACTACCTCAAGAGAGGGTACGTTAAGGACCCAAAAGGGTACTGATGGGCTTTTGGTATTGCTGCTTTGGAGACTGAGGAAATTGAGCATCTGTCCACCTTGCCTGGTGTCTCAGCGGATCCTTCTGTTGTGGGGTTGCGGAAAGTCGAAGAACAACAAGTGCAATTGTGAGCACAAGAGTGCACCGGCGGCACTGTCTAACCAACCGAGACTCCCTGTCTCCCATCCATCAGCTGATCCGTAGACTGGAGAGTCAGGGAGTGATCAGCAGGATGCGCTCTCCCTTTAATAGCCCCATATGGCCAGTACGAAGTTCTAATGGAGAATGGAGAGTAACAGTAGACTATCATGGCCTGAATGAAGAATAGAATAGAATAGAATAGAATAGAATAGAATAGAATAGAACAGAACAGATTAGAATAATTGGGGTTGGTAAGGACCTTAAGATCATCTAGTTACAATCCCCCCTGCCATGGGCAAGGGACACCTTACGCTAAATCATATCGCCCAAGGCCTCGTCCAACCTGCTCTTGAACACTGCCAGGGATGGAGCATTCACAACCTCCCTGGGCAACCCATTCCAGTGCCTCACCACCCTAACAGGAAAGAATTTCCTCCTTAAATCCAATCTAAACTTCCCCCGTTTAAGTTTTAACCCGTTACCCCTTGTCCTGTCACTACAGTCTCTAATGAAGAGTCCCTCTCCAGCATCCCTATAGGCCCCCTTCAGATACTGGAAGTCTGCTATGAGGTCTCCACGCAGCCTTCTCTTCTCCAGGCTGAACAGCCCCAACTTCCTCAGCCTGTCTTCATATGGGAGGTGCTCCAGTCCCCTGATTATCCTCATGGCCCTTCTCTGGACTTGTTCCAACAGTTCCATGTCCTTTTTATGTTGCGGACACCCGAATTGCACACAATACTCCAGGTGAGGTCTCACAAGAGCAGAGCAGAGGGGCAGGATCACCTCCTTCGACCTGCTGGTCACGCTCCTTTTGATGCAGCCCAGGATACGGTTGCTTTCTGGGCTGCAAGCGCACACTGCCGGCTCATGCTCATTTTCTCATCCACCAAAACCCCCAAGTTCTTCTCCGCAGGGCTGCTTTGAATTTCTTCTTTGCCCAACCTGTAGCTGTGCCTGGGATTGCTCCAAACCAGGTGTAGGACCTTGCACTTGGCATGGCTAAACTTCATGAGGTTGGCATCAGCCCACCTCACAATCATGTTAAGGTCCCTCTGGATGGCATTCCTTCCCTCCAGGGAATCAACCAAACCACACAGCTTGGTGTCATCGGCAAACTTGCTGAGGGTGCACTCAATCCCACTGTCCCTGTCAGGAACGAAGATGTTAAACAAGACCGGTCCCAACACGGATCCCTGAGGGACACCACTCGGTCTCCAGCCGGGCATTGAGCCATTGACCACAACTCTTTGTGTGCGGCCATCCAGCCAGCTCTTTATCCACAGAGTGGTCCCTCCATCAAATTGATGTCTCTCCAATTTAGAGTCAAGGATATTGTGCAGGATAGCGTTGAAAGCTTTACGCAAGTCCAGGTTGATGCCATCAGCTGCTCTTCCCCTGTGCATCCGTTGTGCAGCCCCATCATAGAAGGCCACCAAATTGGTCAGGTAGGATTTCCCCTGAGTGAAGCCATGCTGGCTGTCACCAATCACCTTGTTGATTTTCGTGTGCCTTAGCATGCCATCCAGGAGAATCTGCTCGAAGATTTTGTCAGGCACAGAGGTGAGACTGACTGCTCTGTAATTCCCCAGGTCATCCATTTTCCCCTTCTTGAAAATGGGGGTTATATTTCCCCTTTTTTCAGACATCGGGAACTTCCCCTGACTGCCATGATTTCTCAGATATGATGGCCAGTGGCTTCGCAACTTCATTTGCCAGCTTCTCCAGGACCCGTGGATGGATCTCATCAGGACCCATGGACTTGTGCACGTTCAGATTTTCAAGATGGTCTCGAACCAGTTCCTCTACTACAGTGGGTGCAAGGTCTTCATTCTCACAGTCCCTGCGTCTGCCTTCCAAGACTTGGGTGGTGTGGTCAGAGCCTTTGCCAGTGAAGACCAAGGCAAAGAAGTCATTCAGAACCTCAGGCTTCTCCGAATCCTGTGTAGCCAGTTCTCCCGAGAGCTTCCTGAGGGGGCCTACATTCTCCCTAGTCTATTTTTTATATACTATGTACTTGTAGAATCCCTTCCTTTTATCTTTAATACCTCTAGCTAAGTTTAATTCTAACTGGGCCTTAGCTTTCCTAATCTGGTCCCTAGCTTCCCGGACAACATCCCTGTACTCTTCTCATGCCACCTGTCCTTGCTTCCACTTATTATAAGCCTCTTTTTTCATTTGAATTTTCCTCAGGAGCTCCTTATCCATCCAAGGTGGTCTCCTGGCCCTCCTGCTGCATTTCCTTCTGCTTGGGATGCAACACTCCTGAGCTTGCAGCAGGTGATCCTTGAATATCAGCCAAGAGTCTTGGGCCCCCCTGCCCTCTGGGGCTGGATCCCATGGAACCTTACTAAGCAGGTTACTGAAGAGGCTAAAGTCTGCTCTTTTGCAGTCCAGGGCAGTGAGCTTGCTGCACGCTCTTCTCACTGTCCTGAGCATCTGATGTCACACCACCATTGAGTGCTGCCGTACCGGACATGCTAGAACTTCAGTATGAACTAGAGTCAAAGGCAGCCAAGTGGTATGCCACGGTTGATATTGCCAATGCATTTTTCTCAATTCCTTTGGCAGCAGAGTGCAGGCCACAGTTTGCTTTTACTTGGAGGGGTGTCCAGTTCACTTGGAACCGACTGCCCCAGGGGTGGAAACACAGCACTACCATTTGCCATGAACTGATCCAGACTGCACTGGAACAGGGGCAAGCTCCAGAACACCTGCAATACATTGATGACATTATTGTGTGGCACGATACAGCGGAAGAAGTCTTTGAGAAAGGGAGGAAAATCCAAATCCTGCAGAAAGCCGGTTTTGCCATAAAACGGAGTAAGGTCAAGGGACCTGCACAGGAGATTCAATTTTTGGAAATAAAATGGCAAGATGGACGTAGACAGATCCCCACAGATGCGGTCAACAAGATAACAGCAATGTCTCCACCAACTATAAGAAAGAAACGCAAGCTTTCTTGGGTGCAGTGGGGTTCTGGAGAATGCACGTCCCAAATTGCAGTTTGATTGTTAGCCCTCTTGTCCTGGGTTCAGCAGTAGCAGTCATGTTTCTCCTTCGTGGTAGCTGGTGCAGTGCTGTGTTTTGACTTCCAGCCTGGGAACAGTGTTGGTGATACCGATGTTTTCGGTTGTTGCTAAGTGATGTTTACCCTGACCAAGGACTTTGTGAGGCTCATGCTCTGCCAGGGAGGAGGGGAAGTCGTGAGGCAGCAGAGGCAGGGCGCCTGACCCAGGCTAGCCGGGGAGGTATTCCATACCACAGCACATCATGCCCGGGTTGGGTGGTACCTGGGAGTTATGCGGAAGGACACAGGCTTCTGGCTGGGACTCGTTTCCTGGCCGGTGGAATCGTATTCTCTTCCCTTGTTATTTTCTCTTATCATTGTTGTCGTTGGTGGTAGCGGTGGTGATTTGTGTTGTGCATTGGTTGCTGGACTGTTCTTGTCTCAACCCATAGGAGTTGCACTATTTCAATCCTCCTCCCCATTCCTCCGGGAGCGGGGAAGGGGAGAGCCCCAGGGAGGGCCCTCGATTGCTTTCATTCCGGCACCACTCACTGGATGTGAGTGAACAAGCTGTCTGGCTAGGGTTTAAACCATGACAGTTATTTTGGCACCCAACGTGGGGCACGAGGGGTTGAGATAATGACAGACCTGACCAGATTAATAGTCACCCATCACAATGCTGATTTATTGTCTCTCAAGGTTGTTCCTCTTGATCTCACAGTTTCAGTATGTCGTATCTTACTTCCATCCGGTATTTGCTGTATTAGTGTTTTTCAAGTGTGGGGCTTGGGCTAAGGTTTTTGTCTCATTGTACTTTATGGTAATGACTTGTAATACAATAGAATCATTGATCATGAAACTGATCTGGCTTCTGTTCCCAGTGTGGTCACCACCTTTATACTTTGGGAGGTATATGATGGAGGTGCTTAGCAATTACACATCTTTTTTCTCCTTCTCAGGTGCTCAAACTGTGAAGGAGACATCCTTTTACCCTCCCAGTCCTCCCCCAAGATCATTTACATTTGAGAGTTTTGAAGTTTTTGAATGGCCTTTTAATGCTGTTGAGACTTGCTTGCTGATCGTGATGGGGATCACAATGTTGGCACACATACAGAGTGTATTTTGCCCACGACTGATTTCAAGAGTTAAGCAGAGTCAATTTTGGGTCTTGTCTGGGGTCAAACGACGATGTAGGAGGACCAAGAGATTTTCCCTGAGGCTGGACAGCCATGAGTGGCAGGGTGTGTGGGATAGTATGGGCAAGTGCCGCAGAAAATATATGGACTCAGTCAGAGATCAATATGAACAGACAAAAAGCCATTTATTACAAAGCCTTAACCCCTTAAATAGTATTTCTTACATGCACTTACAGTGATTTGGCATATTATGATTGGATACATGTCTTGAAGACCCTTTGCAACTAGCATATAATTGGTTAAGTACAGGTGTGGGAACTTGAACTCGAAAGCTTGCCAACAGTCCACAGTTCTCATTACCTCCGCGAATTCCAGCTTCTTCTTCTCTTGCTTGCTTAAGCTTCCTTGGGCATCTCACGGCCTTGCTGTATCTTTCAGGATTATTCAGAGTTTATGTACCAATTATCCATTCTCCTGTGAGAACGCTGTCTCCACAGGCAAGTATCTAGGTCAGTGGGCCCCTCCAGTACTTTGGAATTTCACTACCGAACAACTGCAAATTCCAGAAGAATTAGTAAAACACTTAAATGAGGTGTGTGGTCATTCTGGCCATACCAGAGATGGACAAATCACGGCAACGTGCTGGGGCTTGGCCTATGCTTATAGGGCCTTGTTCAACACTATCCAGCACCTTCAAAAGGAAAAGAATGTCGGCGGATCTGAGGGCAAAGCAACAGTCAGCGCAGCTACTCCAGATCCAGGCACAGCAGCTTCACCACCCCCAGCGACAAGTACAGTCACTACTCTAACTTTGGCTGCAATGAACAGCACAGCTACCCCAGCTCCAAGCACAGCAGCTACACCACCCCCAGCAACAAGTACAGTTACTACTCAAACCACAGTGATAATTACTGCAGCCAAACCAGAGGACCAATTCACACCAATATCGGTTGCCCCTGTACGCAAGAGAACACGCAGAAAAGAGGCAAGAAGGGTGAAGCAAGATGAAGAAACAATGTATTCACCATCTGGTAAGAAAAAAGAACTGTCGTGGTTTAAACCCTAGCCAGACAGCTTGTTCACTCACTTCCAGTGAGTGGTGCCGGGCTGAGAGCAATCGTGGGCCCTCCCCGGGGCTCTCCCCTTCCCCGCTCCCGGAGGAACGGGGAGGAGGATCGAAAGAGTGCAACACCCACGGGTTGAGACAAGAACAGTCCAGCAACCAATGTACAACACAAATCACCACCGCTACCACCACCACCAACAATGATAAGAGAAAATAACAAGGGAAGAGAATACGATTCCACCGGCCAGGAAACGAGTCCCACCCGGAAGCCCGTGTCCTTCCGGGTAACTCCCAGTTACCCCCCACCCCGGGCATGATGTGCGGTGGTATGGAATACCTCCCCGGCTAGCCTGGGTCAGGCGCCCTGTCTGTTTCCTCACGGCTTCCCCTCCTCCCTGGCAGAGCATGAGCCTCACAAAGTCCTTGGTCAGGGTAAACATCACTTAGCAACAACCGAAAACATCGGTATCACCAACACTGTTCCCAGGCCGGAAGACAAAACACAGCACTGCACCAGCTACCATGAAGGAGAAACATGACTGCTACTGCTGAAACCAGGACACCTCTCTATCATGGGACCCGGAAGAAGAATGATTTTAAAAGGGGCCCTGATCAACAACAAGCCTTTGAGCAAATTAAACGCGAGATAGTTCATGCAGTAGCCCTTGGACCAGTCCGGACCAGGCCAGATGTAAAAAATGTACTGTACTCTGCAGCCATGGAGAATGGTCCTACCTGGAGCCACTGGCAGAAAGCTCCAGGGGAGACTCGAGGTTGCCCCCTTGGCTTTTGGAGTCGGGGATATAAAGGATCTGAGGCCAGCTATACCCCAACTGAGAAAGAGATGCAGTCAGCCTATGAAGGGGTTCGAGCTGCTTCGGAAGTGATTGGCACTGAAGCACAGCTCCGCCTGGCACCCCAGTTGCCTGTGCTGAGGTGGATGTTCAAAGGCAGGGTCTCCTCTACACATCATGCAACTGATGCTACATGGAGTAAATGGGCTGCACTCATTACACAACAAACTCGAATAGGAAATCTCAGTCGTCCAGGCATTCTAGAAGTCATCATGGACTGGCCAGAGGGCACTATTGCCCAGGTTATTCATGAGTGTGAAACATGTGCTGCAATTAAACAAGCCAAACGGTTAAAGCCTCTGTGGTATGGAGGACGATGGCTGAATTACAAATATGGGGAGGCCTGGCAGATTGACTATATCACACTGCCACTAACCCGCCAAGGCAAGTGCCATGTGCTTACCATGGTGGAAGCAACCACAGGATGGCTGGAAACATACGCTGTGCCCCACGCCACTGCCCGGAACACTATCCTGGGCCTTGAGAAACAGATTTTGTGGCGACACGGCACCCCAGGGAGAATTGAGTCAGACAATGGGACTCATTTCCAGAATAACCTTATAGATATTTGGGCCAAAGAGCATGGCATTGAGTGGGTATATCACATCCCATATCATGCACCAGCCTCTGGGAAAATCGAATGGTACAATGGGCGGTTAAAAGCTACACTGAGAGCAATGGGTGGGGGAACTTTCAAGCATTGGGATACACACTTACCAAAGGCCACCTGGTTGTTCAACACCAGAGGATATCCCAACAGGGATGGCCCAGCCCAGTCAGAACTTTTATATATTGTAGAGGGGGACAAAGTTCCTGTGGTGCATATGAAGAATTTGCTGGGGAAGACAGTCTGGGTTGTTCCTGCTTCAGGTAAAGGCAAACTCACTCGTGGGACTGCTTTTGCTCAGGGACCTGGATATACTTGGTGGGTAATGCGGGAAGATGGGGAAGTCCGATGTATACCTCAAGAGGATTTGATTTTAGGGGAAAACAGCCAGTGAACTTAATTGTATGCTGTTGCCTGCTGTGTAATACTTTTATAGCCCACCAACTAGATGTCTCCAGGTCACCAGCGACTAGCCCTGACTTCCCTCCAACCATCAGCCCAACAGAGAATGAACTTTGATAGAACCGGACGAGTTCTGCAGTAAAGGAACAATCAGCATCAGCAGGCAACGATCTGATACTGCGCACAGCCTTTCCTGCCCTGAAAGAGAGAAAGCTCCACAGATGTTGGATTCAAATGGACTTTTAGGTGGAAATGCAAGGAGTGACAGCAATGCCGTTGGCTCCGTTGCAAAGCTCACTGTCTGCAGAAGAGGCCCAGCTCCAACTTTCAGTCTTGTCTCTTCAGCTGTAGAAACAGAGGCTAAACATTCTTTCTCTACTCACTCTGCTGCAGGACGGTCAGGAGAGGGCATCAGAGAAGATGCACACAATTGGACTTCAAGGTGGGAAGGAGAGGAGCAACAGCAATGTGGGTGCACATGTGCAAAGCTCACTGTCTGCTGAAGAGGCCCAGCACCATTTTTCTGTCCTGGCTCTTCAGCTGTCATTGAAGAAGCCAGGCATTCTTCCTCTACTCACTCTGCTGCTTTACTGGTGCAGCAGAGGTTGTTTTCTTGAGCAGAAACCTGGTGGTGGGAATCTCTTGCACAGTGCTGTGCTCCAGGGTCTGCAACATGGCAATGTGCACATCCTTTTTAATGTTAAGTCCATCTTTCTACTGTGCCTCTCTGATGCCCTCTGCCAGATGCAGGCGCAGTGGTCACAGACAGCAAACGTACATCTAATGTGTACTGAGCCAAAGAGCCAGAGCAGAAGGCTGCTGGTGGGACTAAGCAGCAACAAGGCACATCTGCAGCAGTGTCACCAGCATGTCAATGCACTCTATCTTTCCTGCCTAAAAAGGTAGAAGCAAGTCACTCAAAGTGCCAACTTGAAGCTTCTGCTTCTCCAGAGCACGAGCCAGTACAGAAATCTGCTGCTGGACATTCAGCTGAAGGTTCCATGCCCTGCTCCCACAGTGGAGGTGGCAGGGCAGAAAGCTGGTGCTGGGAATCATCTGCACAGAGTAAGGTGTGCTCTAGTGTCAGCAAAATGGCAATTTGCACTACCTTTGTAATGTTAATTTCATCTTCCTACAGTGCCTCTTTGATGTTCCCTCGCCATATCCAGGTGCAGAACTCACAAACTGCAAACGTCCAGCTAATGTGTATAGAGCCGAGGAGGCAGAGCAGAAACCTGTTGGTGGGCCTAAGCAACAACCAGGCACCCCTGCAGGAGTGTCATTAGGATGTCAAAGCACCCCAGCTTTCCCACCTAAAACGGTAGAAGCAAGTCTCTCAAAGTATGAATCTACAGCTTCTGCTTCTTCAGAGCAGGAGCCGGAGCAGAAAGCTGCTGCTGGTCATTCAGGTGAAGGCTCCATGACCTGCTCCTACCATGGGGGTGCCACTTCCAAAACCTGGTTCTGGGAATCACCTGCACAGAGTAAGCTGCTCTACAGTGTCAGCAGCACGACAATGTGCACTTTCTTTGTAATGTTAAGTCCATCTTCCTACCGTGACTCTTTGATGTTCCCTTGTGTCCTGGGTTCAGCAGTAGCAGTCATTTTTTCTCCTTCTTGGTAGCTGGTGCAGTGCAGTGTTTTGACTTTCAGCTCGGGAACAGAGCTGATAACAAGGATGTTTTGGTTTGGCCAAGGACTTTGTGAGCCTCATGCTCTGCCAGGGAGGAGGGGAAGCCGGGAGGAAGCAGAGACAGGACACCTGACCCAAACTGACCAAAGAGCTATTCCATACCACAGCACGTCATGCCCAGGATGTAACTGGGAGTGAGCCGGAAGGGCTGGGAGACTGCAGGGTTGGAGGAGGTATCGGTCGGAGCTTGGTCGGGCTGAGGGGGGCGAGTTATCGGTCAGCTGGTGCTGAGGTGTTGTATTCTCTTCCCTTGTTATTTCCTTTATCATTATTATCATTGGTGGTAGCAGTAGTGATTTGTGTTATACCTTAGTTACTAAACTGTTCTTATCTCAACCCGTGGGAGTTGCATTCTTTTGATTCTCCTCTCCGTCCCTCCGAGAGCAGGGGGAGGGCAAGAAAGGGGGGGAAGTGAGCGAACGAATTACCTGACTGGGTTTAAACCACGACACCTTGCCAGATCCAGGCACAGTGCTCACAGTGGAAAACTCCAGCTAATGTGCATAGATCCAAAGAGACAGAGCAGAAAGTTGCTGCTGGGAATAAGCAGCAACCAGAGAGATCAAGAGCAGGGTCACCAGCATGTCAAAGAAGCCCAGCTTTCTTGACAAATATGGTAGAAGCAAGACTCTCATTCTACAAACAGGCAGCATCTGCTTCTCCAGAAGATGAGACAGAGAAGAAAGCTGCTGGGGGCTTTCAGCTGAAGGCTCCATGCCCTGCTGACACAGTGGAGGTGACACTGCAGAAAATTTGTGCTGGATATCACCTGCACAGATTGAGCTGTCCTCCATTCTAATCAACATGGCAATGTGCACTACCTTTGTAATGTTAAGTCCATCTTCCTCCACTGCGTCTTTGATGTTCCTCGCAGGTCCAGGCGCAGTGCTCACAGACTGCAAATGTCCAGGTAATGCGTATAGATCCAAAGAGCCAGAGCAGAAACCTGTTGGTGGGACTAAGCAGCAACCAGGGAGCTTTCAGCAGTGTATCCAGCATGTTGAGAGTACCCCAGCTTTCCTGCTTTAAGCAGTAGACGCAAGTCTCTCAAAGTGCAAACATAAAGCTTCAGGTTCTCCTGAGCATGAGCGAGAGCAGAAAGCTGCTGCTGGATGTTGTGGTTTAAACCCAGCCGTAAATCAAGCAGTCTCTCTCTTGCCACACACATACCCCTTTCCTTACCCCTGCTCCCGGAGGGAGAATCAAAAGAATGCAACTCCAAGGGGTTGAGATAAGAACAGTTTAGTAACTAAGGGATAACAAGGGAAGAGAATACAACACATCACCACCAGCTGACCGATAACTCGCCCCACCCCGCCCGACTGAGCACCGACCAATACCTTGTCCAACCCCGCAGAGCACTCGCCCTTCCGGGTAACTCTGTTACATCCTGGGCATGACATGCTGTGGTATGGAATACCTCTTTAGGTTGTTTGGGTCAGGTGTCATGTCTCTGCTTCCTCCCGGCTTCCCCGTTTCCCTGGCAGAGCATGAGACTCACAAAGTCCTTGGTCAGACTAAAACATCTGAGCAGTAACTAAAAACATTGGTGTTATCAGCGCTGTTCCCAGGCTGAAAGTCAAAAACATAGCACTGCACCAGCTACTATGAAGGAGAAAAATGACTGCTACTGTGGAACCCAGGACACTGGACATTCAGCTGAAGCCTCCATCCCTTTCTTCCTCCGTGGAAATGGCAGAGCATAAAGCTTGTGCTGGACATCACCTGCACAAAGTAAGCTGTGCTCCAGTATGAGCAAGGTGGCAATGTGCATTACCTTTGTATTGTTAAGTCCATCTTTCTACGGTGCCTCTTTGACGGTCCCTCGCCAGATCCAGGTGCAAGGCTCACAGAATGCAAACATCCACCTAATGCGTATTGAGCCAAAGAGCTAGACCAGAAAGCTGCTGATGGGCCTAAGCTGCTGAAAAGGCAAGAGCGGGCACTGCAGAGGTTGAACTCAAATGGACTTTTACGTTGGAAAGCAAGCAGCGACAGCAATTTGGAGGGAACCTTTGCAAAGCTCACTGTCTGCAGAAGATGCCCATCACCAGCTTTCTGTCCTGGCCCTCCAGCTGTAGGAGCAGAAGCCAAACATTTGTCCTCTACTCAATCTGCTGCTGGACGGGCGAGAGCTGGTGCCGCAGAGGTTAGATTCCAATGGACATTTAGGTGGGAAAGCGGGGAACTACGCTATTTGGGAGTCACTCTTGCAAAGCTCAATGTCTGCAGAAAAGGCCCAGTCCCAGGTTTCAGTCCTGGCTCTTCGGCTGTGGGAGCAGAGGCCAAACATTCATGCTCTACTCACTCTGCCGCAAGATGGCCAGAAGAAGGCAGCACAAGTTACACACAATTGGACTTTTGGTGGTAAAGCAAGGAGCAACAGCAATGCGGGTGGCACCGTTGTAAAGCTGACTGTCTGAAAAGAGGCCCAGCACCAGCTTTCTGTCCTGCGTCTTTGTTTGTGGGAACAGAGGCCAAACATTCGTGCCCTACTCACTCTGCTTCAGGACAGCCGAGAGCAGGCGCTGCAGAGGTAGGATTCAAATGGACTTTTACATGAAAAAGCGAGGGAAGATAGCAATGCCAGTTGCAGTGTTGCAAAGCTAACTGTCTGCAGAAGAGGCTCAGCACCATCTTTCTGTCCTGGCTCTGCGGCTGTGGGAGCAGAGACCAAACGTTTGAGCTCTACACTCTCTGCAGCAGGACAGAAAGGAGAAGGAACCAGAGAAGTTGCACACAATTGGACTTCTGGTAGGAAAATGAGGAGTGACAGCAATGCGGGTGGCACCGGTACAAAGCTCAATGTCTGCAGAAGTGGCCCAGCACCAGCTTTCTGACCTGGTTCTTCAGCTGTGGGAGCAGAATCCAAACATTTGTGCTCTACTCAATGTGCTGAAGCACAGCCAAGAGCGGGTGGCACAGAGGTTTGAGTCAAATGGACTTTTACATGGGAAAGCCAAGACCCACAGCAATGCGGGTGGCGCTGTTGCAATGCTCACTGTCTGCAGAAGATGCCCAGCCCCAGCTTTCTGTCATGGCTCTTCGGCTCTGGGAGCAGAGGCCCAACATTTGTGCTACACGCACTCGGCTGCGGGAGCCACAGAGGTGGGTTTCAAATGGAGTTTTAGTTTCTCCAGAGCACAAGCAGGAGTGGAAAGCTGCTGGGGGCATTCAGCTGAAGTCTCCATCCCTACATCCCACTGTGGAGGTGTCAGTGCAGAAAGCTCTTGCTGGGAATCACCTGCAGAGACTGAGCTCTGGTCCAGTGTCAGCCACAAGGCAATGTGCACTACCTTTGTAATGTTAAGTCATCTTCCTAGAGTGCCTCTTTGATGTTCCCTCCCCAGATCCAGGGGCAATGCTAAGAGAGTGCAAAACTCCAGCTAATGCGTATAGATCCAAAGAGCCAGAGCAGAAAGCAGGCAGATCTGCAGCAGTGTCACCAGATTTTCAAAGCACCCCAGCCTTCCTGCCTAAAACGGTCGAAGCAAGTCTTTCAAAGTGAAAACATAGAGCTTCTGCATCGCCAGAGCAGGAGAGAACAGAAAGCTGCTGCTAGTCATTAACATGAAGGCTTAATCTCTAGTCCCAAACGTGGAGATGGCAGGGCAGAAAGTTGGTGCTGGGAATCACCTGCCCAGAGTAAGCTGTGCTCCAGTGTCAGCAACATGACAGCACCTAAAAGTCCCTTTGAATCCAACACGAGGCGAGAGGTCTTGACCGTCCTGCAGCAGACTGATTAGAGCACGAATGTTTGGCCTCTGCTCCCACAGTTGAAGAAGAGCCAGGACAGAAAGCTGGTGCTAGGACTCTTCTGCAGACAGTGAGCTTTGTAACGGTGCCACCCGCATTGTTGTCGCTCTTCGCTTTCCTACCAAAAGTCCAATTGAGTGCAACTTCTCTGGTGCCTTCTCCTCGCTGTCCTGCTGCAGAGAGTGTACAGCTCGAATGTTTGGCCTCGGCCGCCACATCCGAAGAGCCAAAACAGAAAGCCTGTGCTGGGCCACTTCTGCTCCTACCCGCTCCTCTCCTCTCCTTCCACACCTCTCCTCTCCTTCCGCTCCTCTCCTTTTGTCCCCTCACCACTCCTCTCCTCATCTCCCAGCTCCTCTCCTCTCCCCTAATCTCCTCACCTCTCCTCTCCTCCCTCCTGCTCTCCTGTCCTCTCCTCTCTTCTCCTTCCCGCTCTTCTCCTCTCCCCTCATCTTCTCACTTATTTTCATGTCTCATCTGCTCTCTTCTCCTCTACTCTCCTCTGCTCACCTAACCTCTCCGCTAATCTCCTCTCCTCTACTCACCTTCCCGCTCCTCTCCTCTCTGCTCCTCTCCTCTCCTCTCATCCCCCCTCCTCTCCTCTCGTCTCGCTGATTCCCCTCTCGTCTCTTCTCCTCTCCCAATTCTCCTCTCCTCTACTCTCCTCCCCACTCCTATCCTCTCCTCCCCCCTACTCTCCTCTCGTCTCCCCGTTCTCCTCTCCTCTCTTCTCATCTCCTCCCCTCCCCACTGCTCTCTTCTCCTCTATTCTGCTCACTTCTCCCCTCCTCTCCTCTCCTAACCTCTCCTAACCGCTCATCTCCTCTCCTTCCCGCTCCTCTCATATTCTCCCCAGTCCTCTCCTCTCCTGGTCTCGCCTCTCCACTCTTTTCCTCTCCCCCATCTCCTCTCCTCCCTGCTCCTCTCTTCTCTTCTCGTCTGCTCACCTCTACTCTTCGCTCATCTCCTCTTCTCACCTTCCCGCTCCTCTCCTATCCTCCCCGCTCCTCTCCTGCCACGCTTCTCCTCGCCTCTCCTCTCCCTTCCCCTCCTCACTTCACCTCTCCCCTCTTCTCCTATCCATTCTTCTCGTCTTTTCTACTCTTCCCTCCTCCTCTCTCCTCCCCTCCCGTCTCCTCAACTTCCCTCCCTTCCCCTATCCGCTCCTCATCTCCCTGCTCCTCTCCTCTCCCCTCCCCTCAAGTACTCTCATCTCCTCTCCTTGCTTCTCCGGCCCTCTCCTACTCTGTCCTCCCCGCTCCTCTCCTCTCCGCTGCTCTTCTTCCTAATCTTCTCCTATCCTCTTCTTGATAATCCTCACCTCTCCTCTCTTCTCCTCTCCCCTCCAATCCTCTCCTCTCATCTCCCCTCCAATCCTCTCTTGCCCTATCCTCACCTCTCCCCTCTTCTCATCACTTCTCTGCTACTCTCCTCACCTACCACCTCCTCTCATTCCCTCCCCCCTCATTTCCTCTATTCCCTTCCTCTCCTGTCCTCCCATCTGCTACCCTCCCCTCCCCTTCCCTCCCCTCCTCTACTCTCCTCTCCTCCAGGCTCTGCTCCTCTCCTCCCTGGTCCTACCCTCATTTGTCCTCTCCTCTCCTCTCCTCTCCTCTCCTCTCCTCTCCTCTCCTCTCCTCTCCTCTTTTCTGCTGTCTTCACCTCCCTTGTCCTGACCACTCCTCTCCTCACCTCTACTCCTCCTTTTCCACTCCTCTCTTCTCCTTACTTCTCCCCTCTCCTCTCCTCTCTCTCCTCTCCTCTTTTCTATATTCCTCTCTTTTGCTATCCTCTACTATCCTTTTCTCGTCCTCTCCTCGCATCACTTCTCCTCCCCTTTCCTTCCTTTGCCTCTCCTTTTCTCCCTTCTCCCCTCCTCTCTTCTCCTCTCCTCTCCACTCCTCACCTCACCTCACCTCTCCTCTCTTAACATCCATTGTCCTGTCCCACTCCTCGCCACCCCTCTTCTCCTCTCAACTCCTCTCCTGTCTTCTCCTTACTTCTCTCCTCTCCTCTCCTCTCACCTCTCCTCTCCTCTCCTCTCCTCTCGTTTCCTTCCCTCTCCTCTCCTTTTCTCCCATCTCCTCTCCTCTCCTTTTCTCCCATCTCCTCTCCCTGCGTCACATCGCCTCTCCTCTCCTCTCCTCTCCTCTCCTCTCCTCTCCTCTCGTTTCTTCCCTCTCCTCTCCTTTTCTCCCATCTCCTCTCCTCTCCTTTTCTCCCATCTCCTCTCCCTGCGTCACATCGCCTCTCCTCTCCTCTCCTCTCCTCTCCTCTCCTCACTTCTTTTCTGCTGTCTTCACCTCCCTTGTCCGGACACTCCTCTCCTCACCTCTACTCTCCTTTCCACTCCTCTCTTCTCCTTACATCTCCCCTCTTCACCTCTCCCATCCTCTCGTTTCCTTCCCTCTCCTCTCCCTTCCTCTCCTCTCCTCTCCTCGCATCCCCTCGCTTCGCTTCTCCTGTCCGCTCCTATCCTCTCTTCTCCTCTCCTCTCTCTTCCTCTCCTCTCCTCTCCTCTCCTCTCCTCTCCTCTCCTCTCCTCTCCTCTCCTCTCCTCTCCTCTATATTCCTCTCCTTTCCTATCCTCTACTATCCTTTTCTCTCCTCTCCTCACATCGCTTCTCCTCCCCTTTCCATCCTTCGCCTCTCCTTTTCTCCCCTCTCCCCTCCTCTCTTCTCCTGTCCAATCCTCCCCTCTCCTCTCCTCTCCTCTCCTCTCCTCACCTCTTCTCTCTTAACATCCATTAACATCCATTAACATCCATTAACGTCCTGTCCACTCCTCGCCACCCCTCTTCTCCTCTCAACTCCTCTCCTGTCTTCTCCTTACTTCTCCTCTCCTCTTCTCTCCTCTCCTCTCGCTTCCTTCCCTCTCCTCTCCTTTTCTCCCATCTCCTCTCCTTTTCTCCCATCTCCTCTCCTCTCCCTGCGTCACATCGCCTCTCCTCACCTCTCCTCTCCTCTCCTCTCCTCTCCTCTCCTCTCTTCTCCTCTCGTCTCCTCTCGTTTCCTTCCCTCTCCTCTCCCTTTCTCCCCCTCTCCTCTCCTCGCATCCCCTCGCTTTGCTTCTCCTGTCCGCTCCTATCCTCTCTTCTCCCCTCCTCTCTCTTCCTCTCCTCTCCTCTCCTCTCCTCTCCTCTTTTCTATATTCCTCTCCTTTCCTATCCTCTACTATCCTTTTCTCTCCTCTCCTCACATCACTTCTCCTCCCCTTTCCTTCCTTTGCCTCTCCTTTTCTCCTTTCTCCCCTCCTCTCCTCTCCTCTCCTCTCCTCACTTCACCTCACCTCTCCTCTCTTAACATCCATTGTCCTGTCCACTCCTTGCCACCCCTCTTCTCCTCTCAACTCTTCTCCTGTCTTCTCCTTACTTCTCCTCTCCTCTCCTCTCCTCTCCTCTCGTTTCCTTCCCTCTCCTCTCCTTTACTCCCATCTCCCTCTCCCTGTGTCACATCGCCTCGCTTCTCCTCTCCTCTCCTCTCCTCTCCTCTCCTCTCCTCTCCTCTCCTCTCCTCTCCTCTCTTCTCCTCTCGTCTCCTCTCGTTTCCTTCCCTCTCCTCTCCCTTTCTCCCCTCTCCTCTCCTCGCATCCCCTCGCTTTGCTTCTCCTGTCCGCTCCTATCCTCTCTTCTCCCCTCCTCTCTCTTCCTCTCCTCTCCTCTCCTCTCCTCTCCTCTTTTCTATATTCCTCTCCTTTCCTATCCTCTACTATCCTTTTCTCTCCTCTCCTCACATCACTTCTCCTCCCCTTTCCTTCCTTTGCCTCTCCTTTTCTCCTTTCTCCCCTCCCTCTCCTCTCCTCTCCTCTCCTCACTTCACCTCACCTCTCCTCTCTTAACATCCATTGTCCTGTCCACTCCTTGCCACCCCTCTTCTCCTCTCAACTCTTCTCCTGTCTTCTCCTTACTTCTCCTCTCCTCTCCTCTCCTCTCCTCTCGTTTCCTTCCCTCCCTCTCCTTTACTCCCATCTCCTCTCCCTGTGTCACATCGCCTCGCTTCTCCTCTCCTCTCCTCTCCTCTCCTCTCCTCTCCTCTCCTCTCCTCTCTTCTCCTCTCGTCTCCTCTCGTTTCCTTCCCTCTCCTCTCCCTTTCTCCCCTCTCCCTCTCCTCGCATCCCCTCGCTTTGCTTCTCCTGTCCGCTCCTATCCTCTCTTCTCCCCTCCTCTCTCTTCCTCTCCTCTCCTCTCCTCTCCTCTCCTCTTTTCTATATTCCTCTCCTTTCCTATCCTCTACTATCCTTTTCTCTCCTCTCCTCACATCACTTCTCCTCCCCTTTCCTTCCTTTGCCTCTCTTTTCTCCTTTCTCCCCTCCCTCTCCTCTCCTCTCCTCTCCTCACTTCACCTCACCTCTCCTCTCTTAACATCCATTGTCCTGTCCACTCCTTGCCACCCCTCTTCTCCTCTCAACTCTTCTCCTGTCTTCTCCTTACTTCTCCTCTCTCTCTCTCCTCTCCTCTCCTCTCCTCTCCTCTCCTCTCGTTTCCTTCCCTCTCCTCTCCTTTACTCCCATCTCCTCTCCCTGTGTCACATCGCCTCGCTTCTCCTCTCCTCTCCTCTCCTCTCCTCTCCTCTCCTCTCCCTCTCCTCTCCTCTCCTCTCCTTTCCTCTCCTCTCCTCTTTCTATTCTGCTGTCTTCACCTCCCTTGTCCTGACCACTCCTCTCCTCACCTCTACTCTCCTTTCCACTCCTCTCTTCTCCTTACATCTCCCTCTTCTCCTCTCCCCTCCTCTCGTTTCCTTCCCTCTCCTCTCCCTTTCTCCCCTCTCCTCTCCTCGCATCCCCCTCGCTTCGCTTCTCCTGTCCGCTCCTCTCCTCTCCTCTCCTCTCCTCTCCTCTCCTCTCCTCTCCTCTCCTCTATATTCCTCTCCTTTCCTATCCTCTGCTATCCTTTTCTCTCCTCTCCTCACATCGCTTCTCCTCCCCCTTTCCATCCTTCACCTCTCCTTTTCTCCCCTCTCCCCTCCTCTCTTCTCCTGTCCAATCCTCTCCCTCTCCTCTCCTCTCCTCACCTCTCCTCTCTTAACATTCCTTGTCCCTGTCCACTCCTCGCCACCCCCTTCCCCTCTCACAAACCCAA